>NW_025725481.1:10460636-10781744 GCF_021461395.2 Schistocerca americana | reverse complement strand
TGCAGAAAACCGTATTTGACGTCCATCTGCAGACAGTGACAAAATATGGTATGCACTCGCCTACGTCAGCTACTAATCGTGACCCATCTTGTACCTCATTTAGCATTTGAAACTGTTTGTTAATCTTCTGTATTCTTCTTAGGAACACAGCTCCTCTGTCGTCTCTTGCAACACTGTGTCCCCTCTAAAAACATTCCAGTTATCGTTCCTGAGCTTTTCACTTACACTTAAATGTAATAACTTATTACGAGCTTCAAGAATTACAAATTGGTGCAATTTATATCTTTATCTAAGTAGATCATTTCAGCCTTGCTATTAATAAGTACCGATTGCGTGGAAGTTTTATGTAGTGAAAAAAGTGCAGCAGTTTTGATTTATCTCCTATGGTTTCCACCGATGGGATTGTACATGCTGGTTTTGAGTGAAGGTAGCGACTCTATACCTGGATATACTGCACAACAGACTTGATAACATCCATTTTTGTACCCCTTGGCTGTGTTGTGCAATACTAAGCAAGGGAAGATTTTGAAGAAATAAGGTCTTATTATTTACAACACTACACGCTTTTAATGACTATGTGAGATTCTGATAAAAATTCATATAATAGGCATGTACTCTACAAGATCGTAATCATAGCAACACTGTTATAGAATTTTACTGCAGAACAACCCATGTTCACAACACTGTTGTAATTATATTCAACTCACTGTTGTTTTTATTTTCTTTTTTCGAACACTGTCCAGAAAGTTAACAAAATCACGGTGCAAGTTGTAACGAATGACAAGGAGGCCACCAACATCCGCGTATCCAAAGGAACGACGCAGTAAAATTGATGAGTGGCAGTCTGATTGCGGGCGAGTCGGCAGAAGTGGAACAGCTCTACCGTTTCTGAGCTGCGGAGAGTCGAACCCAGGACTAGCCGGCACAGGTCAGGAGCTGTCTGCGCCGCCTCCCTGGACAGCGCGTGCGAAGCCGCTGACACCATTAACACCTGTGACGACTGCCACGATATAAGCAATATATGCCACACCACTAGGTGTTTCTGGTGCTGTAATAAAACAGCGGCAACTGCATTCCAAGATATAATGCACAGCGCCATCACCATGAATAAAACTAAGAGTATCTGGTGGGCCGAAAAGACCTCCTGGGGCAGGTTGCACAGTGCAGCTTCCGGTAGCGGTCCGCAAGAGGTCGCCGCTGGCATCTCCCTTGCGCTGTTGCTCTCAGACACTGGTTGAGTTGGCGTAAGTCACTCCGCACAGGAAGAACAAGGCCCACATACCTGGCAACAGCGGTAACTGCAATACAACATGAGAGCAGTGTTATCATGTAAGTCCATTTCATTTCGATAGTCAGAAATTTCAACGTCACAGCAGCTACACGTAGCGCGAGAGAGCCTGCACACACCACTTTGCAGGAGATCCTCACTGCCGCACTGGAGAAATGGCGTGACTCCAGGATACCACTGTCCCGATAAGACAAAAGACTGAGGATTCTCTGGTACTTCTGGACGTTTCGAAACAAGTCTGAAGCGACCGCTGTCACCGTGGTGGCATAAAATGTCATCATGTAGGCAACCAACCACACAAAGATGATGGAATCCTTTTATCTCGCGTTCATAGCTTGCAACCAGCTTACCATGTGTTCTGTTATTGCCACGTTAATGACGAGAACAACAGCTACGTACAGCGTACCAGCACGTGTCCTCCGTAGCTCACACTTCTCAGTGTCCACTGTGAACGGCGTCAACCCGAAAATCGTGCAGGTGGCGTGGTACGGTGCTACTGACCTTAAGAGGTCTCTTCTATTCGCCATTTCTACATCGGCTAGAACTCCAGGATACCTTCGTTACCTGTGCTGAACGAAAAAATTTCCCCACTTATAGTAAGCAAGACGCTTGCATTAGAAAGAGAATTAATCTGAAAACATCAACATGTGACTGACTAAGAGAGTACACTCAGCCTTAAGATAGCACTTCAGCGACAATGAGTTTTCCTTGACTCATGGAGTAAGCACAGGCATGATCAAACAGCGCCTTCATAGTCTCTATTTTTCGACATCTGAAATCGATACAAAGATGCAACAATTATAACAAAACCGAACTTAACCATCCTGTACAGTTGCCGCACCTCTGCAAACCGAAAATAGTGAAAAATGAGAACTAGAATTAGTCATAATTCCTTGAGTATGATGTGTGGGTAAATTTTGGGAGTTTGATCGTATAAGTTCTTATGTTCATTTAAGAAAGTGAGCTATCTGACCTTGCCGTAATACATTTATTAATTACTACGAGTATTATTATTGTTGCGAAAAGCCATCTATAAACTTCATTGCAAAATTTACTGTTACGAATATCTGCAAGAAGTCGTGCTTACATCTCAGACAGAGCCCAAAATATTGAAACATCTGAGTAAAGTAACAAAATAAATGAAAATAAATAAGGCAGTAAACAAGAAAAGTGAAGAGGAAATGTTGGATCGTAATCCGGACCGTTACAGACGGCGCACTAAATCACCTGCAGAGGGAAGTGATGGTTGCCACTTGAAGGAGTAATGTCGACAGTCATGTAGTTAAGCCAAGCAAATCTAAATCATCTGGCAGAATGGAAATTCATATTTCGTTTCACCCGTACAGGAGTTTAGTAACTCAGATTTTATCGGAAATTTTTTTGCCAATATGGGATGACAGTAAACTGAGTTTTTCCGTTATCATGTTTGCTTGTTAAAGTAATGCTGTCTTTTATTTTATTTTACTTCCATTTAGGTATAACTTTTTAATATAAATTTTGTCGTGTAATGTGGGATAGTAACAATCGTTTTCTGCTATTTTTGCTATGTAAGATAGACGTAAAAATTTATTTTACTATGGTGTTCATGCTCGATTGTAAATGCATTTTTGTGTGAATTCAAACAGTGGAATAACAATATGGGAAGAACAGATTGCTACTCACCATATAGAGGAGGCACTAAGCTTCATACAAGCACAATGAAAAACCAGTCTAAATACTGAGCTTTCAGACAAAGTCCTCCTTCCAAAATAGAAATCACACACGTATTCAGCCAAACACAACTCCCGCTGACATGGCCATTGTCTCAGGGCACTGGGGAAATAAGACAGGGGAACGACTAATTAATTCCTTTACATAAAATTCACTAGTAATGGGTAACACATTATTTGAACACCACAAAAGGAGACGGTATACATGGATAACTATTTTGAGTAGGGAAAGATATCATTTGGGCAGAGGTTTAGGAACTGTTTGAAGAATGCCAAAGCTTATCCAGGAGCGGATATAAATCCAGACCACAACCTAGTAGTGGGAGAAATACAAATGAAGTTGAAAAAAGTCTGGAGAGGTAAAGGAAAAGAAAGACTAAGAAAGACTAAACATGAAAAGTCACAAAGAGGTAGGGAAGGGATCAGATTTGGAAAACAGACCCATGGAAAAAGGTGAAAGAGGTAGTGTTGATGAAAGTGTTAATGACAAATGGAAAAAAATGAGGGAAGGACTCATAGACTCTGCCAAAGAAGTACCAGGAATTAGACTATCCCAAAGTACCAGGAAAGAATGGATAACAGAAAACATGTTAAAAAAGATGGAAGAGCGGAGAAAGTGCAAAAATTTAGAAACTGAAGAAGGCAAAAAGAGGTACAGGAAACTGAATAATGAATTAAGAAGAGAAACTGAAGTAGCAAGGGGAAAATGTATGAAACAGAAATAGAGAAAATGGAGAAAGAGGGAAAGTATGAAATGATGTATAGACTGGTTAGTGAGATAGTCTTTGAACGTAAAAGAAAGAGGAATAACATGGAAACTAAAAGAGCGGAATTTACTCTAGCAGAACAACCACAGGAGCTTTTGAACAGACGGCAAGAATATACTGAATGTTTATATAAGTGGGATGAAAAACGAAGCGAAATTAATGTTGAAGAGGAGCCATATGTGCCGGAAGATGGAAAGGGATTCACCATCTTGGAAGCAGCAGTAGTAAAGGCGCTGAAGGAGATGAATAGGAAGGCATGTGGAATTGGCGATATGCCAGAAGGTCGGGTGAAGAGTCTGGGAAACAATGCAACAAAACAAATAGTCTACCTCTGTACTGAGATATTTGACAGAGGGGAATGGCCTGAGGACTTCCTGGAAACAGTTTTGATACCAACAGAGAAAAAGAGAAGCACTAAAAAATGTGAAGAGCATAGTTCCATCAGTCTAATTTCTCATGCAGCTGAAGTGTTGCTGAGAGCGTCGAATAGAAGGCTATATGGCAAGCTGGATAGAGGGATTGCAGAGGAGCAGTTCAGATTAAGAAGAGGAAAAGGAACAAGAGATGCTATTGAGCTGTTAAGAACTATAGGGGAAAGATATATGGAACAAGGTAGAGAAATCTTTGCTGTTTGTACACAAATGGTAGTTGAAATCATTTCTAGGTTTGGCCTCGTTTCTTAGAAAATTTGTACCCAACCATCTACTGGGTAACGATCATTTATTAAATTTGTTTCGGAAAAATTCTCCTTGGTACAGCTCAATAAATGGTGCGGAAGTATATAAACAGATCAAAAATGTTTTGGCTAACCCTTGTATTTTGTACCACCCTAATATAACTGAAGGCCTTTGTTTATTCACTGATGCAACTTTAGCTGCATTAGGCGCATCTTTATTCCAGGTAATAGGGGATGAAAAAGAAATTAGAGTAATTGAATTTCTGAGTCAAGTTGTATCATCCAGCGAACATAGTTATACCGTAACAGAGCTGGAGGTGTTGACTGTAAAATGGGCATTAGGAAAGTGCAGTTATTTCATTTATAGAAAACACATTAAAGTACATACACACCACCAGTCAGTATGCTCTCCATTGAACTGTAAATTACTTCATGTTAGACTTGTAAGATGGGCGTCAGTGCTTCAGAGTTATGATACAGAAATAATACACATTAGCGGAAAAGATAATGTAATGGCTGAACCTCTATCTTGACTGCCACAAGGCCTAAATGGTTTAAATGATATTGTTGAATAATCATCTGCTTATAGAACACTGATAGTTAAGAATTCTGCATTCAGAAGTCGATATTTGTCTATGTGTAAAATTCTAGGGCTGTTACAAACGGGAGACACGTACCAGAAACAAATAAGAGATCGAATTTCAAATGAAGGGAGAACTGTTCTGTTAAATATAAGTTGTGTAATGATATCTTACTTTATAAGAGGAACAACAACTTTAGGATATGGAAGGCACGTATTCCTGAAAATTACTTATTGCACATAATATTATCTCATAATGCTTCATATTTCATTAGAAATAAATGGAAACATTGTATGACAGGGAATAAGATGAAACACATGTTAATAAGTTGCCTCCATCCAGAATCCAGCCGAGTTGAGAGAGTGTTTGGAGTTCAATCGATTTATTAGATCATATGCTCCCTGGCAACAATATAAGAGGATACACCATGTACCTGTATGTGAAAATGTACTGGATAACCTACCGCATTTATCTACCAATCATACACCTGTGGAACTGATGCTTAACGAACTTGAAAAGTATGAGTGGATTAATTCCATACCTGTAGTTTCTGAAGTGGCAAGATGCAAAGCAGACACTATCCAACTTGTCCTAGAGAAGTTAAAATTTGCTGCTCTAAAAAGGAAGGCAAAATATAATACTGAAATGGGTAACATTTAGTATATAGTATTGGGATAAGACATTGTTAAAAAACGACCTGAAGTCATCTCTAATGAAGATACAGAATAAGAAGTGGCAAGAAGTTTATTCTGGAGCTTACATAATAAGTAATACACCACATGAAGCTATTTATTACAACACCCTGAAACTAGAAAGGTGAAGGGTTTATATCATTATAGGGACCTGAAAAAGTCCTATGAGTGATGCCTTTATTCAATAATAATATAGTAGATTTTTGTGTGAATATCTTTATGTGGGGGGGGGGGGGCTTAATTTTTAGTGTATAATAAATATCTAAGTCTGTCTTCTTTTAATGTGTTTTCTTAGAAGTAAGTTTTGTTCTGTTAGATGTTAGGTAATGTTTCAATGTTGTCATGTTCCACTGTGAGTTAAAGTTATAGTCTGGCAAGTTGCTATTCTCGCAGTTGAATAACTGGATTCGTAATATTTAAGTAACGGGCTGCAATACACTGTTTATAGTTAATTTTTTAAAGTTTCTAATGGTATATCTAAAATTCTTCCTTAAATGAGTTATTTTGTACCAATTCATAACGGAAATGCTGCAATATGTAGGTTTTAAATCGTAATACATTTGCAGGGGCGGATGTAGACTCTGACCACAATCTATTGGTTATGAACTGTAGATTAAACCTGAAGAAACTGCAAAAAGGTGGGAATGTAAGGAGATGGGATCTAGATAAACTGACTAAACCAGGAGTTGTACAGAGTTTCAGGGAGAGCATAAGGGAACAAGTGACTAGAATGGTGGAAAGAAATACAGTAGAAAGCAGAGGATAAAGTAGGTAAAAAGACGAGGGCTACTAGAAATCTTTGGGTAACAGAAGAAATATTGAACTTAATTGATGAAAGGAGAAAATATAGAAATGCATTAAATGAAGCAGGCAAAAAGGAATACAAACGTCTCAAAAACAAGATCGACAGGAAGTGCAAAATGGCTAAGCAGAGATGGCTAGAGGACAAATGTAAGGATGTAGAGGCTTATCTCACTAGGGGTAAGATAGTTACTGCTTACAGGAAAGTTAAAGAGACCTTTGGAGAAAAGTAAACCACTTGTATGAATATCAAGAGCTCAGATGGAAACCCAGATCTAAGCAAAGAAGGGAAAGCAGAAAGGTGTATGGAGTATATAGAGGGTCTATACAGGGGCGAGGTACTTGAGGACAATATTATGGAACTGGGAGAGGATGTAGGTGAAGATGAAATGGGAGATATGATACTGCGTGAAGAGTTTGACAGAGCACTGAAAGACCTTAGTCGAAACAAGGCCCCCGGAGTAGACAACATTCCACTAGAACTACTGACAGCCTTGGGAGAGCCAGTCCTGACAAAAATCTTTCATCTGATGAGCAAGATATATGATACAGGCGAAATACCCTCAGACTTCAAGAATAGAATAATTCCAATCCCAAAGAAAGCAGGTGTTGACAGATGCGAAAATTACCAAACTGTCAGTTTAATTCTTTAAAGACGAATGGAAAAACTGATAGAAACCGACCTCAGGGAAGATCAGTTTGGATTCCGTAGAAATGTTGGAACACGTGAGGCAATAGTGACCCTACGACTTATCTTAGAAGTTAGATTAAGGAAAGGCAAACTTACGTTTCTAACATTTGTAGAAGTAGAGAAAGCTTTTGACAATGTTGATTGGAATACTCTCTTTCAAATTCCTCAGGTGGTAGGGGTAAAATACAGGGAGCGAAAGGCTATTTACAATTTGTGCAGAAACCAGATGGCAGTTATAAGAGTCGAGGGGCATGAAACGGAAGCAGTGGTTGGGAAGGGAGTGCGACAGGGTTGTAGCCTCATCCCGGTGTTATTCAATCTGTGTATTGAGCAAGCAGTGAAGGAAACAAAAGAAAAATTTGGAATAGGTGTTAAAATCCATGGAGAAGAAATAAAAACTTTGAGGTTCGCCGATGACATTGTAATTCTGTCAGAGACATCAAAGGACTTGGAAGAGCAGTTGAACGGAATGGATAGTGTCTTGAAAGGAGGAAATAAGATGAACATGAACAAAATCAAAACGAGAATAATGGAATGTAGTCGAATTAAGTCGGGTGATGCTGAGGAAATTAGTTTAGGAAATGAGACACTTAAAGTTGTAAAGGAGTTTTGCTATTTTGGCACCAAAATAACTGATGATGGTCGAAGTAGAGAGGATATAAAATGTAGACTGGCAATGGCAAGGAAAGCGTTTCTGAATAAGAGAAATTTGTTAACATCAAGTATAGGTTTAAGTGTCAGGAAATTGTTTCTGAAAGTATTTTTATGGAGTGTAGCCGTGTATGGAAGTGAAACGTGGACGATAAATAGTTTGGACAAGAAGAGAATAGAACCTTTCGAAATGTGGTGCTACAGAATAATGCTGAAGATTAGTTGGGTAGATCGCATAACTAATGACGAGCTATTGAATAGGATTGGGGAGAAGAATAGTTTGTGGCACAACTTGACTAGAAGAAGTGATCGGTTGGTAGGACATGTTCTGAGGCATCAAGGGATCACCAATTTAGTATTGGAGGGCAGCGTGGAGGGTAAAAATCGTAGAGGGAGACCAAGAGATGAATACACTAAGCAGATTCAGAAGGATGTAGGTTGCAGTAGTTACTGGGAGATGAAGAAGCTTGCACGGGATAGAGTAGCATGGAGAGCTGCATAAGACCAGTCTCAGGACTAAAGACCACAACAACAACAACGTGCAGAATTAAACGAGATTTATTAAACAGTTGCAGTTAGTCATCATTTATTCCAGGGTACTCTAACTAACTGAAAACCTCAGCTGCCGACAGGTGTTGTTGATATACCTCGATGTGGACAGATGAAAATGTGTGCCCCGACCGGGATTCGAACCCGGGATCTCCTGCATACATGGCAGATGCTCTATCCATCTGGGCCTCCGAGGACACAGATGAATAGCGCGACTGCAGGGACTTATCCCTTGCACGCTTCCCGTGAAACTCACATTCCCAACTGTCCACAATTCTACATATGTAATGTACCTTATGGACATTTGCCCACCCACTCATTACTCGCGCACGCTTTGGCGATTCCCGTAAGAGTTTGGGCAACCTGTGCGCATTCGCACAGACGAAGGTCAATGGCTGGTTAGCCTTTAACTATATCAAGATAACGAGTCACAGCTGGGTGTTCAGATCGTGGATATCCACCCACCGATCATAGGTCGCATAAAGGAGGAGGAAGGCACCCTAAATTGACTATCAATTGTCATCACATGAGGTACCTCAAGGCATTTGTAGAATAGGGTGCATTGTATATAGAAATTATAAATAAAGTAGAATAGAATGTAAACACATAAAATTTACTCTAGAAACTAGAATGAGGTAAAGTTAGTAGCAACAATTTTAAAGTCGGGGCTAAATGAATGTTGATTTGAACCAGAAGGTATGACGCAAAGTTCATGAGTAATCCCGAAATAAAACTTTACAACTAAGACACAACCCAAACATCTGACCTTTTCTTGTGCTGCCAACATGATTTTGGCTGATGGCATTGTTATATAGTTTAAACAAGATATAGTACGTAGGGAGTTGAGGTGAAAACAATAAGTCAAAGGCAGAATGAACTGAAAGTACCTGCTACATGATGAAATCTTTGTTGTAAGTCAGTACATACAGGTATCCTCAGTGTTTCGTTTAGCAACTCGAGAATATGATTTAATGATCTACTGATTAGCGTGACGTTAAGTCATCAGTTGTTTGTTGGGTGAGTCAGTGTAACTGAGTTACCATTATTGTATTGCTCAATGTCAATTTATATCGAGGTTTTAACCGGGCTTGTCGTAGGGCCACTAGATGTGTGCGTAGCATGGCTGGAATTTTCGGCGTCCCAATTCCAGAGTGTCAGATGAGGGTCAGCATTACGCCAGAGATGGATGGTCTGCTGCAAATTATTTTTGAGCACTGGAACAAATACATCACCTTACACTCAGAACATTCCGTAGATAACTTGCCCCCCCATCAATTTCTTCGAACCAGTCTTTAGAGGCTCCTGTGTCACAGCACAAAGGATGTCTTGTGAATGAATTGAGCATTCTGATTGGCTCTTACTGAATTTATCTGCCAAATTATTGATGCTGCTGGAGTACAGATCGCCATATTGCACTGACAGTTAAATCGAACTTCCTTCAGGCAAGCACACCAAGCTCAGGGAGTTGCGCACCTGCTTGCATTTCTTCGTGTTGAAGGTCATGACTGACTCTTCGAAGTTGTCCACAGTCAAGAGGACCCCCCTCTTCTGCTCGAGGTTGTGGGACCTCAAGATTTACTTCTCTTCTACTATGTAATCATACTCCAATGTTATTCGGTCATCGTGTTTCACCACAAAGAAGGGGATTCCATTGTCCTTGAGAAATCTAACGTTGTGCTCCTTCATTTGTTTGAATTTTTCACAGGTTTAATCGTATTTCCATGCATTTTCCGTTCAGTTCCTCGCTGGTAGAGAGTTGGTCGCAGGTCTATCACCTGCCGTATTTTTTGCTGAATTTACAGAGGCCGAATAATTGCATTTTTGGCTAAGTTGGTCGCTGTCAGCCGTTTGATCGCGCCACCGGTCGCTTTCAAGTTTTGTTCTGACTTTGCAGCTGTCAAATAATTAACATTTGCGCCATCAGGGAAGGTGCTGTCTTCTAGCGAGTTCAATTCAGACTTCAATTCTCTGATGTTTGAGTTGCTTTCACCCAAACTGAAGAAGAAGACTCTTGGCCTGGAATGTTGTACAAAAACTCAAGGATGTCGTTCGTGATGAGGACATTCTTCTCCTCATACAGAGGCACACACATGTCAGCAAACCATTTGCCCACGTTCAAGCCGTAGCTCTTCCCTCGGATGAAGTCAAAGATGGAGAGCATCAGCCAATGACTTTCGTCGCTAGCGGTGCTCGAATGTTCTTCAGTTGCAGTGAAAGTGTTGATTGAGTCTTGCTTACATCTTACTCAGTTACAGCGACAGTGGCTTTAGAGTCTTTAGTCGCAGCGATGCTTACATCTTGTTGAGTCACAGAATCAGTGTTGTAGACATTTTATACAAATATTTTTCACTTGACGCACGAAAAGGCACAGAATTGTGATGTTGGTTCATTCACGCAAGGACGCATGTGCGCCCCAGGGGATGGTCTGTCTTGCAGGTGCATTCAGTTCTTGCGAAATTCCAGAGGACAAATTCTTGAACCCTGTAATACAGTTCAAAAACGTTCATCATTCTTGTGCCACGAGGTGGAATCTCTTGAGTTGGTTCATTCACGCAAGAATGCATCCACTCCCTCTCAAGGTTGCATTCTCTTGAAGACAGCGCATGCAGCCGCGTTCAGTTCTTGCAAAATTCCAGACGTGGGAATTTTACACGCCTGTAATTCAGTACAAAACGTTAGAGCATCACATTCAAGGTCACTGAAGATGCGACGAGAGTCTCTTGCGTTGGTTCGTTCACGCGTGCATTCATATGCGACCTGTGGAGGATGGTCTAGCAACGACATTATAAATTCGAGAAGGTAAATTTTTACTGCCTGCGATTCAGTCCAAAAACGAGAACATCGGCATGCTCTAGACTCCCATTCGAAGGGCGATGTGATGAGAGGCTCTTGCGTTGGTTCTTTCATGCAGGCATGCACATCCTAAGAGTGGATCGTCTTGCAAGGATGCATTCTCTTGAAGAAAATTGGTGCGATCCCGTCCATTTCTTGCAAAATTCCAGGCGGGAAATATTTCGCGACTGAATTCCTGTACAAAAATGTCAGAGCATCTTTCATGGTCAAGACAGTCACTCAAGGGATGATGAGTCGAGTCACCATCGATGCCCGAGACGCTCACCTGAAGGATGATGAGATAAGAATCTCTTGCGTCGGCTCGTTCACATAAGAATGCATGCGCGCTCTAAGAAGATGATCATGTCTCGCAAGGACGCATTCTCTTGAAGTCAATGCGCGATCATAGCCAATTCCCGCGAAATTCTAGGCGGTATATATTTACTGTCGAGAATTATGCACAAATACACTCAAGAATCGTCTGCGTATGAGACCAGTCACTGAAGGGAAGATAAGATGAGAATCTGTTGCATTGGTTCGTTCACGCAAAAGTTCATTCATTGCCTACACAGCATCATCGCATGCGAGAAACGACATGAATCTTCTTCTTTTACCGAGGAATAATATTATTCCTGCGCAAGTGTGCTCACTTGAATTCACTTCAGCCGGCCGCTGGTGGCCGAGCGGTTCTGGCGCTACAGTCTGGAACTGCGCGACCGCTACGGTCGCAGGTTCGAATCCTGCCTCGGGCATGGATGTGTGTGTTGTCCTTAGGTTAGTTAGGTTTAAGTAGTTCTAAGTTCTACGGGACTTATGACCTCAGCAGTTGAGTCCCATAGTGCTCAGAGCCATTTGAACCATTTGAATTCACTTCATAGGTGAAGACAGAAGTGGGTCACTCACTAAAGTTTACTCATTGAGGCATGTGCACTAAGGTGCGTTAAGGAATGATCGCTTGCATTCGCCTCATCTTTGAAGAGGTTCTTCCACTAATCCTTGCTCTCTGAGGGGAATTACTTTCTCCGTGAATGTTGCACATTCACTAACTTCATCGCTGAAGCCAGAGTCTGAGGTACAGTCACCGGCGTAATGTGGCACATTCACGCCACCGGCTCCACCTGCTTGAGTTCACTTCATCTTCGAAGACAGAGACCTACCGTGCATTCGCTATCACCACGCTTCATCTTCAAAGAAAGAGAGAAGAAGTTTGCCAACTGAAGCTAGCTACAAGAGCTCGCACTAAGGTGCCCTCACTGGCGTACGTTCACTGGTGTGTGTTCACCTATGTTGTCCATTGTATGTCGTTCATTCAAATTATATTTCCTTCGATTTTTCGTTTACCTATGTTGTCTATTGTTTTTTGTCCATTCAACTTCTATTAACTTCGATTTTTCATTCACTTACATTCATTGACCTGTGTTGTGCATCGTTCGATGTGCATTGTATGCTATGCATTGTTTGTTGTCCATTCAATTTCTATTTACTTCGACTTTTCATTCACTTACATTCATTCACCTATGTTGTCCATTGTTTGTTATCTATTCCATGTTGTCCATTGTTTGTTGTCCAATCAATTTATATTTACTTCGATTTTTCGTTGACTTACATTCATTCATCTATGTTGTTCATTGTTTGTTGTTCATTCTGTGTTGTCCATTGCTTGTTGTCTTCAGTTTTTCATCAGTATACAGATAACTACATTGAAGCTGTGTGCAACTTTTAATTATAAAGTTTTCTAATGATACACTTATGCATGTGGTAATGTATGGTAAAAAGGATTTGACATATGATTAGCAACACAGAATTTTGATGGAAAATTTTTAATTTTTACTTCTTCGTGAGGCATCGGCCGCCGTTGGCTGCAGTATGTGCGAGAAATTGCGTAAGTTTTGCCCGTATGAGATCGCTAGAGGAAACAGCAGGCTGTTATAGAGCAGCTGGCGCGACCTTCAGAAAACTAGCCATTCCTCCTTATCTCTGTCTCCCTCGGTATCAGCTACACTTGTCATGCAGCAGTTAAGCAAGGTCTCAGTAGATGACTCTGGATGCAGGACAAAGCCTGCTTCAGCTGGAGCTCCACTGCAGAAAATTAATATTACGATTATTTTGCTATTTCTGAATGAAGCTAACGCAATCTGTGACTGCTTCAGCAGTTGCTGAATTAAACAGTTTCCTATAGCTTCTAAGTGATTAAAATAGATTTTAATGGGAGTTATATAGCTCAAAACGTTTTGCTCTCGTGCCAAATTTGTCACTCAAATACCAAATATATATACAAACTTCGAGCCTCTTTTTCTCTGTTAAACGTTGTAACCGAGTACGCAGTCTGCTTTCCGCAGCGCTGCGGCGAGGACGTCTTGTTTACGTCCCGTCCGCGCGGTCGCGAGTGCCCGTAGTTGTTTACTACTGCGTTGTCGCTAGTTTAGAGTCCATCATTACCGACGCAACATGGCACATTCATACAGACAAACCACCATCAAGATCAGTTTTCAACCCGATCATGCACGACCGCGAGCTTTTGAAGTGGAACGTTTTCTACGTGACGACGTTAAAATTGACCCGCGAGACATAATTGGTATCCCTCTCTCTATCACGAGCAGTGTTGTCTACGTCAAGCTAGTAAGTGACGAGGTGTGCAACAGAATCGTGAGCGCACATGCGAACGATCTTAAATTCAAACATTCTGATGGCCATATTGGGGCGGTCTCTATCGATCACGCGGGGATTGGCCTCCGTACGATACGCGTCTTCGAACTCCCTTTCGAAGTACCACCGGACGTAGTCACCGCGGCTTTCCGGCCCTACGGCAGAGTGATCAGCCATACGGCCGAAAAATGGACAACCTTTACAAGGTACCCCGTTCTTAACGGGGTACGACCGATTAAAATTGAACTGACCAAACATGTTCCGTCATATCTTGTCATCGACGGATGTAGGGCCATCATCATGTATGACGGTCAGCCACGCACTTGCTCTGGTTGTGGCCAAGTAGGCCACGTCCGGTCGGATTGTCTCCGACGACGGCTTACTCAAATCCCGACAGGTGAATCTATGACTCCTTCTACGGTGACGACCATTCCTCTCAATTACGCCGAAGTTACACGGGCAGCAACCTTTTCCGATGGTGACGACATTAGTCCGATAGCCGCCCCCGACGGCGAGAGCATAATGGCTTCTGCAATACAGGATCCGGCCTCTACAACGGCGCCCCCACCTGAAGATAATCACCGACCGACCTTGCAAGAAGGCGTGGATGCCAGGATGGACATTGACCCACGGGTTGTGCCGACAGCGGATTTTCTTCCAGACACCGGAGCAGCTGTAGAAATCCACCCTCATTCAGATACTGAAACACACGTCCGTAAACAGCGTTCCCCGCGAAATCACAAGAGACGGCGGCGTGGTCCATCGGACGAGTGTTTGCAGCGATCGTCTGACATGGACTGTGGAAATTCCGACGACGGTACCGGCGGTACATGTTGTGGCGTAACAAGCTAGTTACGCCACACTGAGAAGGGAGCCGAAAGGCACGCGTACACACACGCCGACTGGCGTCAAGTCTGGAACAGGATACGTTATGACTGCTATAAAGAAAATACGTAGCTTGGGAATATACTTAACTTTATTCTTTGTTGGTTTACAACGTTCTTCTGGAGACATTTATACGATAACTGTCAACTAGGTAAGGCTAATGGCGCCTTGCTAGGTCGTAGCCATGGACTTAGCAGAAGGCTATTCTAACTGACTCTCGGCAAATGAGAGGAAGGCTTTGTCCGTATTGTCGCTAGCAATTTCGTCGTACAACTGGGGCGAGTGCTCGTCCGTAACTCGAGACCTGCCTTGTGGTGGCGCTCGGTCTGCAATCACACAGTGGCGACACGCGGGTCCGACATGTACTAAATGGACCGCGGCCGATTTAAGCTACCACCTAGCAAGTGTGGTGTCTGGCGGTGACACCACATTCCTCCCCCGCAAATCGGCGGACGGTCGTGTTCTAAGGCTTCCGCCCGCCGTAGGGAGGACCCCATGTTGACTTATGCGATGAGGTGGGGAGCCTAACAACAGGCGAGGCTGTGCCACCGACACCCGGCCATTCGGTCCGAGGGGAGCTAGGAAACGCCTGAAAACCTAGTCCAGGGTGCACGTCAACATGCGGTGTATGCGCCCGTAAAGAGACAGGAGGGGCCGAAGAGTCGACCTCCATCGCGTCGGGGTAGCCGACGCGCGAAGACGCCATGTGGTCCGGAGCGGGCAAGAGTTCCTTGGCGGAGGACAGCTGGTCACGGGAAGCGAGCGGCGGCGCGTGACCCTGGGAGGCGCTTGGCGGCTGCAGCGAAGCGTCGATGCGGGCGGCGCCGGCGGGAGAACAGGCGGCGGCGGCGGCGGCTGCGGCGGCGCGTCCCCATGGGGCAAAATGGAAGGCATCGTCGGTAACACCTGGGGATGAGGCGAGCCAGTAGATGGGTCCCCAGGGCGCTGACCGGACGGCATCGTCGCTGAAAGCAGACGGGGAGCGGCAGAACCCGTGCGACGACAGCGGCGCAGCTGATTGAGATGCCGACGCACCTCACCAGAGGCCCCCAAAACCAAAAACATCGCGCGGCCGAGGCAGCGAAGAATGCGCCCTGTGAGCCAACGCCGTGAACCTCGATAGTTGCGATAAAATACAACGTCGCCTGGAGCAAAAGCAGGAGTCTGCCGCTGCATAGGAACCTGATGCGGCGGATGCAGAAAAGACATCAAGGTTCGATGAGGACGACCGTGGAGCAACTCAGCCGGCGAGCGACCATCTCGGGGCTGGGAGCGATACGATGACAAAAAGAGCAACAACGCGTCCTCCCGAGAATGCGACTCTTTCAACTTCAACATCTGTGACTTGAAAGTCCGGACCAATCGTTTAGCGGCACCGTTTGACTGAGGCGAAAACGGCGAGGATGTCAGATGTTGAATACCATTGGCCTTGCAGAATGACTGAAATTCTGCGGACATGAATTGTGGGCCATTGTCGGAAACAATAGTCTGCGGAAGACCTTCAATGCAAAAGATAGGAGACAACGCTTGGATGGTGGCGGAGGACGTCATGGAAGACATCCGGACAACAAAAGGAAAATTACTGAAGGCATCGACCAGAACCAATCATCGAGCATTCCAGAATGGACCAGCAAAATCGATGTGCAAGCGTTGCCAAGGGGAAGTGGCTTTTGGCAATGCAACGACTTTCCGCGGCGGTGCGGATTGTTGTTCGGCACACGCCATGCAAGAAGAACACATATTCGTAATCGCAGCATCGATTCCGAACCAAGTACAGTGCTGACGAGCAAGTTGTTTCGTTCGAACTATACCCCAATGTCCTTGGTGAAGAAGCTGTAAGACAGAGGACTGTAACGGACGTGGGACCACGACTCTGGACTGATCATTATCAGAACGCAACAACAAAACACCACGTCGTACAAAAAGTCTCTCCCTATGAGCAAAAAATCTGCGAACCAACGGATCCTCGATCCGAGACTTTGACAAAGGCCATTGCGTAGCAACAAAATTCAAAACGGTAGCAAGGACAGGGTCACCAGCTGTGGCTGTAGCTACACGACGAAAATCAATCGGAAACGATTCGACCACTTCATCGGTTTCTAAATCAATGAACAGGCAAGCAAGTTCGGAAGAATCGAATGCTTTATCCTCAGCAACAGGCAAACGGGACAACGCATCGGCGTTTCCGTGCTTAGTAGTGGACCGATACAAGATATCGTAGCGGTACTGCGAGAGGAAAATAGACCAGCGAATGAATTTCTGCGCTGTACGCGGAGGTACAGGCTTGTTCGGATGAAAAAGCGATGTCAAAGGTTTGTGGTCTGTGATGATGGTAAAGTGACGACCATACAAGAAATCATGGAACTTAGTAACACCAAACACGAGAGCCAAAGCTTCTTTCTCTATCTGGGAATAATTTCTTTGCACAGACGAGAGCAATTTGGACGCAAAGGCAATAGGGCGGTCATGCGAGCCACCTTTGCGCGCAAGCACAGCACCGATCCCGAAATCCGATGCATCTACCATCAACAAATGCGGTTCTTGGGGATCGAATGGCGTAAGGCAAGTAGTTGAAAGCAACGCCGATTTCAACTGGCGAAAGGCGCGTTCGCATTCCGTCATCCAGACGAACGGAACACCGGTACGGCGCAAGCGATGAAGCGGAGCTGAAATGAAAGAGGCATTGCGCACATTCACTCACACCTTGTGATTCTAGATCGTTTAATGTTCTGGCGACCTCATCACGCTATGCGTGGGGAACATTGCGCGCTCGGAAAAATTTCGGTTGCGCGTTTACTTTCAGTTCCAAATGTGCTTCATAATTTTTAGCGCAACCTAAGCCCGGTGCAAAAATGTCTGCAAATTCTTCACACAGACGAGAAACACTGTCTGAAGGCACAGTTTGATTCACTGATAGGACCTGATTTACAATAGACATGTTAAACAACTGAAATAAAAATAAACCAAACAAGTTCACTGCAGTAGAAGAACGAAGAACGTAAAATGACACAAGTTTTGTTTTTCCCTTGTATGTTGCAAGAAGAGTGCACTGTCCTAATACAGGTATATTCTGTCCTGAATAACTATGTAACTTAACATTTGCGGCACGCAACGGAGGTGCGCCCAGTTGTTTGCACGTGTCGTGATTGAGCAATGAAACTGCAGCTCCGGTATCGAGCTGGAATGGTATGACCTTGTCATTTAAGTCCAAATCTACAAAAAGTGTATTGTCCTGCTGACGACAAGAGCGACTGTTTTGTGCAATTTGAACAGACACTGATACAGAATCACTTGCTAATTGACGTGATTTCCGGCGACGTCGGAGCACACTTTTTGTGGGACGAACACAGTCACAGTTAGAGAAAGGACCACTGGACGAAGAGGAATTAACTACATGAATGTCCATGGGCGAAGGTCCACTTGTCTGAGTGTCCTTGGTTCGATTCCAGCGCGAAGCAAAGGGCCGGGAATGATTAAGAGTGTCTGATCTGGCTTTTTCTGGCAAACACTTTGAACATGTCCTTTTCTATTGCAGAAAAAGCAATTAGCTTGGCGTGATGGGCAATGTTCACGCGAATGTCTAGTAGCACACCGCGGGCATGATTTCACTGCATGTGTGTGCTGGCGCGGCACACCTGGTTTAGAGCGCGGCGGCAGCTGCGTCGAAGTGCGCGAGGGCAGGTTACCGGGCCGCGCAGCGCGTCCAGCGGGCCGGTCAATATTACACACGGCTGGCGAAGGTACAAAGGATTCCTGAGCACAGTCAAGTGTGTCTTGTCTATCCAATATGTCTATCACTTGTTGAAGG
This sequence comes from Schistocerca americana, assembly GCF_021461395.2. Lineage (NCBI taxonomy): Eukaryota > Metazoa > Arthropoda > Insecta > Orthoptera > Acrididae > Schistocerca > Schistocerca americana. The sequence goes on along the minus strand of NW_025725481.1, from coordinate 10,763,168 downwards.
GAGGGATTAACTAGTTACAAAATTGCTCCCGAATGCGAACATCAGAAACGTTCTGTGCTATTGCATCACACACCATTGTATCTGAATAAGAAAGGCCACAGTCACAGTCAAAGGCACAGTCCCTAGTAAGTCCTTGCAATGTTGCTACCCACTCCCTATTAGTTTGACCGGCCGTACATTTTGTACGAAAGAAAGTATACCTTTCTGCAACTACATTAACTGTTTCTTTGAAATAGGCATCTAAAGCAGACAAAATTTCTTCGTAGGACAGAGCTGCTACATCGCGTCGGGGAAACAATTTCACTATCACACGGTAGGTGGACACACCGACACAAGAAAGCAAAAACGGCTGCCGCTCATTACCTTGAATTCTGTAGGCGGCTAGATGAAATGCAAACTGGCGGGACCATTGCGTCCAAGTCTCGTGGGTTTGGTCAAACTGGCGAAACTGCGGTGCAACTGCATGTTGTGGCTGCGGTAGCGGTGAAGCGGCGGCTGCCGCATCGGTTTGAATGGCACGTTGACCCTGGATGAGCTGTCCAAGGGCATCCAATAACGCCTGCGTCTGCTGATTCTGCAAGCGATAAAATTCGGACAGTACATCTGGAGATTGTGGCGAAGCCATGACACAAATAAATCAGAGCAAAGCAAGTAGAAAGATCACTTCTCTCGTCGCCAATCTGTTGTGGCGTAACAAGCTAGTTACGCCACACTGAGAAGGGAGCCGAAAGGCACGCGTACACACACGCCGACTGGCGTCAAGTCTGGAACAGGATACGTTATGACTGCTATAAAGAAAATACGTAGCTTTGGAATATACTTAACTTAAATCTTTGTTGGTTTACAACGTTCTTCTGGAGACATTTATACGATAACTCTCAACTAGGTAAGGCTAATGGCGCCTTGCTAGGTCGTAGCCATATACTTAGCAGAAGGCTATTCTAACTGATTCTCGGCAAATGAGAGGAAGGCTTTGTCCGTATTGCCGCTAGCAATGTCGTCGTACAACTGGGGCGAGTGCTCGTCCGTATCTCGAGACCTGCCTTGTGGTGGCGCTCGGTCTGCGATCACACAGTGGCGACACGCGGGTCCGACATGTACTAAATGGACCGCGGCCGATTTAAGCTACCACCTAGCAAGTGTGGTGTCTGGCGATGACACCACAGTACAGAGGCCGCTGTAACTTCAAACTCAACAGATCGCCGTGGTGACGGCTTCAGCCCCTCCGACCCCACAGAACAGCAGGATCACAAGCAGACAGCCGTTGCCGATTCCCAGCCAGCAGAGCCGATGGAGTCAGCGCCGAGTGCCGCAGCAGCCATAAACAGCCACCAACAGCCGATGGTATTTCATGGCGACTGGGCGGACGACTGTGAGGAACACTCCTTGCCCATCGTGTCGGACGACACGGGAGGAAATTTACCCCACCAGTGTTGATCCTTTCCCGCCGTCAGTTACAGTGACGAGACAGCCTTACAAGGGTATTGATGGCCAACACGGATGCTGTGGATATACCTAAAACTTATCGCGTTGCAACTATAAACATCAACACTATACGGACGCGTGCTAAGTTATCCTTGCTTCTGGATATGTTAAACTCTGCTTCCATCGACATAGCCCTTCTCCAGGAAGTGTACGTCGACGACTTCCCAGGCATGTACGGTTACGATGCTTGCGCCTCTCCAGCTTCCCTAACAGGCAGCGGTGTCGCTGTACTTCTTCGGGAAGGGATAGTGGCGGACGATATCCTGTTTCTGCCTGGGGCAAGAGGAATGGCACTCACAGTACTGGGTGTCTGCCTTATCAATATCTACGCACCTTCCGGGGCGGACAAACGTCGCGAACGTTCACGATTCTTTGCGGAAGACGTCGCCCCGCTCTTCCAAGGGCGCCACGACCATCTGGTGTTTGGAGGTGACTACAATTGCGTACTGGCGCCCAGAGACCAACTCCCAAGACATAATCCGTGCCCGGAACTTGAGACGCTAATTCGAAACCTGCAGATGGTGGACACTTGGAAACATCTTCACGGCCACCGACCGGGATTCACGCACTTCACAAGTCACTCTTCCAGTCGTATCGATCGGATTTATGTCTCACACTCTCTCGCCGCTAGAACACAGGATGCGGAACTGTGGCCTGCAGCATTCTCGGACCACTCAGCTTACATTTGTGCCGTCACCCTGCGGCGGCAACAAGTGTGGAGTAGCCGCAGCCCGTGGAAATTAAACATCGCTCACCTGTCGTACCCGGATTGCCGCCAAGCCGTTGAGGATACGTGGCATTCGTGTGAAAATCGCCTCCGTGCATATCCCACAACGATCCGCTGGTGGTTGGACTGCGCCAAACCGGCACTGAGGCGAACGTTGATAATCTACGGTCGTGACCACGCTACTTGGCGAAGACATACACTCGACTTTTACTCCCGGGTCCTGTGGGAATGCGATGCTATGGCGCCGTCTCCGGAACGACAAACGGTTGTCCACCGTGCTAAGGCTCAGATCCTCGCTCATATGCGACGCCACCTAGAGGGGGTAGTCATCCGCTCGAGGACGCAGGATCGGATACCTAGCGAACGCCCGTCAATGTTCCACGTCCTTCGTGAACGTAAACGACGCCAGCGAGCGCTGATACGCTTCATCGACACGGAGGACGGTCATCGCCTCACCACGCAACAAGACATAAACACAGCGTTCTATAATCATTATTCTCAACTCTATTCCGCTCAGACCCCTGATCTGACAGCACTGGAGGACGTCTCTCAGACGATTTACGGCACCGTCACCCCGGTAATGGAAGCGGCTTTGATGGAAGAAATTACAGAAGAAGTGATCGACGCCATTAGAAAATGAGCTGTCAACAAGTCTCCGGGTCCTGATGACCTCCCGTTGGATTTTTCCGGACTTTTCAATATTTATTAGCCTCCCGATGGGCGGACATCTGTCGCGAACTACTATCCCCGGACGTGCCGCTCCCTGCGGCCCTTGTGGAAGGGATGATTATTCCTATTCACAAACCGTCAGGTGGCTCACGACTGCAGGGCTACCGCCCGTTGACGCTATTGAACTGCGAATTTAAGATCTTTTCGCAACTGTTGGCGGCGCGGATACGCCAGACCCTACGAAATGTTATCTCACCCGATCAAACGTCATTAGGAGGCGACAATAATATTCAAACAGCACTCAGTGAATATCGTGACTTGATCTCACTGGCGAGGGCACGTCGTCTGAAGGGTGCACTGGCGGCAATCGATTTTAGTCAAGCTTTCGACCGAGTGGACCACAACTATTTGGAAGCGGTCCTCCAACATATGCGGTACCCACAGCCATTCGTCACTGTCGTCATGCGACTACTCCGTGGCGCGACGTCCAAGGTGATCGTCAATGGCCGCCCTTCGCAGCCCCTCACCATTTCTCGATCAATACGCCAAGGCTGCCCTCTGTCCACTTTACTTTATGCTGTGGCCATGGAACCTCTCCTCTACGTCCTGCGCCAACGACTGACGGGTATGACGTTACGAGGCCACACTTTCCGGTGTAAAGCGTACGCTGACGACCTGGTGATTGTCATCCGCAACGGTGACGACACCGCTGGCGCACTAAATTGGATAGCGAAATATGGCATGGCGACTGGTAGTCGTATCAACGTCGCAAAATCGGTGGCGATGAACATCGGGGTCGGATTGTCTGAGAACAGTGTCACCCCCTTACAGCTCAGAGATAGTTTGAAATGTCTCGGCATTGATTTTACAGACGATATACGACGGACCGCTGCTCACAACTTTCGACGGCTTTTACGAAATGTTCGGACTGGAATTGCCAACAACCGCCTACGAGCCCTGGACATCGTCCAACGGACCCAGTATGTCAACACACATTTAGCGTCACGCATTCCACACATCGCCCAGATATTACCTATACCGGTGATGTTAGCTCGCCGTATACTTGCGGCTTTTGGGTCCTTCGTGAGTTCAGGAATGCTTTTCAAGATCAAATATGAGACTCTCACCCTTCCCTCGGATCGGGGAGGGCTTGGCCTTTATCACGTTTATGACAGAGCGTTCGCCCTATTTGTGAGCACATTAGACAAACTATGGCACCGCCGTCCGGACAGTCTGACCAGTTTGTTGATATAAGAACTAGCACCGCCCTCCCTGTTGCCGCCTGTGCCGATACACCACGTCCCCTCCTCGCTCTTCTACATCGGTGTCTTTTACCTCGAACTCAGTTACGTTCGACTTGCCTTACCAGCGACTCAACTGGCGACGGCAAAGACGGTTTATAGGGTCCTGCAACGTGGACGACCCGACAACGTCGTGGAGAGAAAGCACCCGAACGTCAACTGCCAAGTAGTGTGGAGGACAATTCACCACGTAACACTGGACACTGACGTCACGGCGATGTGGTATATAACTGTCAACGGTAAGCAGGTGACCAGATCAAGGCTACATGCGATCCACATGCTAGACTCACCCACGTGCACGAGCTGTGGCGTTCAAGACACCGATGAACACCGTCTTGGCTGTGGCGAGTCTACGGCAGTGTGGCACTTAGTGAGGCAAATGTCAGCATACTTCCTTCGGGTAACGCCGAATCATATCGACCGCAAGACTATCTTATTCTCGGATGAAACATATTACCCACGCACTAAAACTAATGCACTGACGTGGCTTCGTGGACATGCAGTGCATTATTTGTTTCAAGACGGCGCCAAGGACACATTAGACTTTTGGAATTATTTGCAGGAACGACATTGCAAGATCCTCCGTAACCCAAAGTATCGACAATATTTTTCCAATTTTTTGTGGAGTGCGTTCCACGACCCTCCACATAGCTGGAACATCACGGGTAAGAGAAGCTAAAACTACAATACGATGATAGAACACTGCACGGTACAACGTGGGATCTACTTTTATCATTACGAGAAGTCATACCTGGATGATACAGCAGATGGAGAGTTTCCTTGTGAACCCTCACACTCTGTACCAGTATTTGCCCCATTTCCTCTTTTTGTCCCCGGTGCGAGAAGGTCTTCGCAGTTTTAGTTTTCCCATCCGGTGCAAGATGTAGCACTGGTTAATGGTGGTATGGATTCCACCCTTCAGTTTTGTTTCATGGTTTTCTTCGCCCCGCACTTCGCTCTCTTTCTTTATGTCTTTTTCTACAACTATTAGCATGGTTTTAGTTATGTGTGTCCCCAACTCAACGCAACAAGTGCACTTACTAGTTTTCAGTTCCTTACTGTTAAAAAAAAAAAGAAAGTACGTAGACTCAATGATTTTGGCCATTATCTCATGGAGTCATCATACATCAGTGGTTTGAGGAGAGCTAGCCATTTGACAAAATATATTCTATCCTCGGTTCTGTACGACTTATCGCCATCTATGGGCGCATTTGAGACCCGTGTAACGTGTTTCTGCCCGAAATAATGGAGCACTCTGTTAAATTATGGGAGGGTGCCGTGATGCGCTGACATACAGAAGGCAGAGGCCTGAAGCTCAGTGATCACTGAGTGGAAGGTGTTCGATAGGGAATGTTTTGCACTTTTTCTTGATCTGGGTAGTTTTTTCGGCGGGCCTTTCATCGAATTTTCATTTGCAGGTGAGTAGTAAGTGGGTGTGTTGAGCTTGCTAGCTGATAATCTTCCTGCACTGAGCTTGCTTGCAGATAATCCTCCTTAACTGAGCCAGTTATGGAGGACTATCTACAAGTGTGCTCAACCTACGGAAGATTATCTACGAGTGCGCTGAACCTACCCTTGTGCTACTAACGCGCAAGTCATCCAATGTTGCTTCGAATGCAGTAAGTACTTGCCCTCAGCGGCCGAACTTCCCCAGATGGGAGTCACCCGGCTCACAATGCCTTATGCTCATTTCCATTTTTTCTGATGACCATTATTACAAAGAACAAAACTGTAGCAAATACCATACAGACAGAACCAAGAAAATATAAATGTATTAACTGTAGCTTTCAATTCAATTGGATCAATTATACCGAATTTCTTTTATCCTCTCTACTACGCAATCCCGCTCTTGCTGGCAGTGAAGCGGTCCTGGGTAGAAAAGGCCTGGACGTGGAAGTGTCAAGAGTTGGTTACCCACAAAATAAATATTTTTGTTAGAGTGTAATGCACCGATTTCTCAGAGTCGTTTGTCCTTTTCTCTTTTTTTTTTTAGAACCAAATTTAGTACAGAGATAACCCTCATCAGCTATTCGTTAACAATAATTAAGTTAGCAGACCAATGTACTGAGCTCTATTGTTACTGCTTTTATCTTAATTTGAAACAAAGATTTCGGCTAAAAGAAAAATAGAATTAAGAAAATGTAGCGTGTTTTAGGGCAAATGAGATTTAGTGAATCTTTCAATATCCAGTGTAAAATTATGTAAGTAGAACTTAATTAACCAAATAAAACTTCAAACCCCAAAAGGCTTACTTGCATCTACTCTTGAGAAATTTTTATACCAGATTTGATATACTTAATAGGACCTATATTCAGCGAGAAAATTTGATAAGAAACATATGGACCAAAACAGTGAATGAATTGGTTTCCATGCGAAGAAGCGAAACAGCCACGTGATGCCTGCAGTTTAGACGCTCATCGAACCGTTAATGGGACCCAGCTCAATGCAGAGAGTCACCTGGAGACCGCGGAATTGCCGAACGAAAATGGACAGCAAAATTCTGCCCGTGTTTTGTACAATTGGCATTAAAAGATGCCTGAAACAGAACTCGAATCCTGAAACTGAGTGCTGGAGGTATTGCTGCAATGCAGCCGAATAAAGGTAACAACTAATTGCTTCCAGCCTTCAAATGCATAATCTACTTCACTTGTTACGCTTACTAGCACGGAGGAAGTAAAAGTCAAAGCAAGGCCAGGGCCATTACAAGAGCAGGGCGCTCTGAACACAGTCACAAGATACTCCCAGAGACAGATGCCCACCTGTTTCATCTACGGCGGTACTAATCCAACAGGTAACACTCCAAAGCTCCACCTTGGCTGCGACCATGGACGAGCGGTCACATTCCGTACAGCGCACTCAGGAACGACTTGGCCTGGGAATTTCCGTTTAGTCGTCCAAGCAACAGTTCGTCCCACACCCAGGAAGTGGCGCTGCTATTTCCGCTTTGCTGTCCAGCCATGTAGCCAGTTTCCGTCTGCCGCTCTGGTTGCCGCTAAGTGAACACACGCACTGCCACGCGCATGGTGTCCACGTGGCGACCGGGGGAATCTTGCGTGTAGCAAAGATATCGACTAACTCTGATCGGCGCCAGAATCACATCGAGCAGCAATACTGTTCAAATACTGTATTTGTCTTTAATTCTATTACGAAGTTTACTGATGCCCATTACTGTGGACTTTTTGTCTGATTGTTTTCAGTTGTTGTAGTTTATCTACAGCCTCGCCCTCTAATACGCTATTTTATGTTGCTCGGAGTGACGTGATGAGCTGCTGACTATGACGTCGGCTGCAGTCGGTATTGTGTATATTTTAAACTTCTTTCATGCGTGTTATTTACTAATTTTTAGAACTAAGAAATCTATGCCATTATTAGTTTCATACTCAACATTAATTTTGTTTCGTTTTGGTGCAGTTTATTTAGTTCTATTGCAGACTGATCAATTTCCTCCACTGTTACATCGAACAATGTAAGTGTACCACCCACATAGTGTTTGTAATACATAATTTCCCTTATTGTCAAATTGGATTAGAAAAAAAGATGGTTCCAAATGATTTACGTAAAATTTGCCTAGCAGGCTAGCCAGCCAAAATATCAAAATTAGTTTTCCACAAAAATAATATGAAACACAAAATACTTTATAAGTTAGAAATAAAGAATGAAGTACACCACAAGTGTGGCACGTATAAATGGAAATAGCTGTTACCCATGGCTGCATTCGCTTATCAGTAGCATGAAATGAAATGTGCGAATGGCTTTACTGGCTGGTCTGGAAGTTTGGGCAATTTGTGCAAGTCTTTTTATTTCAGACAGCTTCGGCGGCTTGGGTGTAGATTATGGTAAAATTACGATGGCTGTTGTCATAGGAACGAGGGGGAAAAATCTACCTGACCGGAATTCTAACCCAGCGCCTCAGAGACGTAGGTGGAAAACACAAACCACAAGAAAAAATGGTTCAAATGGCTCTGAGCACTATGGGACTTAACTTTCGAGGTCATTAGTCCCCTAGAACCTAGAACTACTTAAACCGAACAAACTTATGGACGTCACACACATGCATGCCCACGGCAGGATTCGAACCTGCGACCGTAGTGGTGGCGCGGTTCCAGACTGTAGTGCCTAGAACTGCTCGGCCACCACAGCCGGCTCCAAACCACAAGAGCACCAACTGTCCAGTAAAGTCTCCACGCGTCATAGAAACTATATGAGACCTATGATGATCGGCGACTAAACTGCAATGGGTTTGTGGCTGATATTAGTATGGAAGTACGGATTAAACACGTAGAGGATTGTGTAAAGCATTGTATCTATCACGTTAAACCGCACTACGTAGACCATATGGAACAATGAAACATTTTTCACAAACTTAATAAAGCTGAAAAGTCAAAGAGTGTGTAGTGTTTTTGAAGTGTTATTACCGTTCCAGATTTCGCGTTATATTCTTTAAGTCAATAAATGTGTTGTACTACATGCTGAAAGACGCGCACTTCATTCACCATTCAGTGCTCGCATTTTATGTTTCTAATCCCAGCACTCTGGTATTCGGTAATATAATAATTCAGGACGTGTTAATAATTCCTATGGGTTGCCTCATTTATTTGACGATGTTTGCAGTTTGTCTCACACTGAACTGTGAGAGGAGCTTGGCGCTAGAGGAATTTTCTTTATTTATGGGAGAGGGCAGCAGTCTTCCTAGCAGCCATGATGGCTTCCCGTTTCCGATCGCCAGGGTAGCACGTGGTGTCGTTTGAACGTTCAGTAGTGGCCAAAGTTTCTCCTGTTCTCAGTTCCCCAACCTGCCTTACCAACCTTGTAACTGCTATTTCTGCTCGATTTTAACGTCGCGAGGTCACGTCCCTGTGAGATTCCGGCCCTCTGACTGGCCAGTTCAGGTGCGCCCGTTTTTCGCCGGTAGGCGCCAACCGCCCTCCGCGGGTGGACAGAGGACAAAGGGGCGGCAGTTCAGTTCTAGTGTGAGCGAGCCTGAGGCCGGAGGTGCTGCTTACAGGAGATCAAGTTCGGTAAGAATGAGCGCCGACGTGCTCTGTAGCTTCGCGCCCTGCGGCCCAGAGGGAAACTTATAGGTCATTTTACTTACGTGCATTAAGTACAGGTTTATGCAATTTTTCCGGGTTATAAGACTGTAGGTTTTCCTTGTACAGTTGGGCATAATGGACGAGATGTGTTGGTTAGTCACAGTAGCTTGCAGTACGGCACTAAAGTGTATACTTTCATGCTCGCTTTTCCGCTTCGTCTGGCAGTGGCTCTTTCATTTCTCGCGTGCAAAATTCGACTCGGAATTTAGGTCTTTCTAGCTTGAAAACTTGTGCCCTTTGTCCTACGCCACGTGGTGAGTGTCTGGCACCCCTTCATATTTCGTTAACGTAGTCGGACCGCGAGCCAAAGTTATCTAGTATCGCCAATATGAATAATTTCGCGTCTTGTTGCTTTTATTCCTTTTGTACAGGGGGCTACCTAGCGATTCACCCACAGTAGCATCTTTTTTAGTCTTTGGCTGATTCATGGTGGTGGACGTTGCATGCCTGCAACACCTTCCTTTAGTGAATTGGACTTCAATTGATAATAAGGCGATCGTTCCTAAAATTCCTTTTCTCCTGCTATCGTGGCTTATTATTAACGAGAGTTGGGGTAGGCTGCTGAACTCAATCCTTTCTTCCCAACACCCCCTTTTGATTGTATAATTGTTCAGTATTCAACTGTTAAATGAAAGAGTCCTTTAATCTTTACATTATCCCTTTCATTAAGTAAAATCACCCCTTGTGTCACAGTAGGACAATGCAGAACTATATCGGTTGCTATAAGGTCGTCAAGTCTCGCGCAGTTAATGATACGATAAAGATTCAATACCGCGCGCCTGGCACGACCATTGCACGCATGGTACCGATAACAGTAATAATAATTTTCAAATATCCTCCATTGATAAACTGGTAAGTGTTCGCGGCGCAGTGTGAGAACGTGAGCACTAAATCCACTAGATGTGGTGGAAGTAGCGGCCTCTGTTTAACCTTGCTGGTTTAGAAAAAATGTCAAAATTACAGCCCCTTCAGGAGGGTATAGTAACATTAAAAATAAAACGAGACACCCCTTTTAATGCATTCTAAAGTAGCCCGTGTTCTTCCTTATTGTTCAAAGTATCTCCATACAAAATTTCCTAAAAATAGGATGAGCGTTTTAGTCATGAAAGCGTAGACTCCTCGTAGGGTACGGTGGTCGATACACAGTGACCAATTTTTATCCAAACCGTTGGGCAAGTTCATTGGTATTTTTTTGTTTGTTTTTTTTTTCAGAAGGGTAGGTAGACAAGTGTTTGCCATCTTTCAACTGACTGGCGATTACAGAATCGAAGCGTACGCCTTGCAGTCTTCCTAAAACAATTTTACAGAAACTATTCGGTAAAAAGTTCATTTTCGCTTTACTTACAGTTTTTTATGTCAGGTTGATGATGATATTTCCATTATTTCGTGAATGGTCATAGTTATTGAAATATTTACGTGGAAATCAGATGCTGCGCGAAATTCGGAAAAGTTTGCAGTGAAAAACAGAGATCGCTATGAATTTGTGTTTGGGGCACATTACAAACTATGCTGCTGCATATGAAATTTAGCTAACATTTGAATTTTCCTTCAGACTCGAGAAAACTGATCTGACGTAGCACATTCATCTGCGGTCACGCTTCGCCAGCGATAAGGCCAAAGTGAAATATGCACAACTTTCCCTATATTTCATAAACGGTTTCGGACATCGAAATGAGATTTTGGCAAATGAGAGCACATCAAGAGGAGAGTATTTTGCCATATGGTTATAATGCGAAACTTCGTTATCTATCATGTTATTCTACTAACTACGGACTTTTTCGATGAAAGAATGTAATTTTTAAGGGCTATTGATAGCTGGTGGAACGTGAAATGTGAAGACATTATATTTCCTTTTTGGACCGAGGATATGCCTTTTCATAAGCTACTGACCTCACATTTCCTCAGTTGCTCACTTAATAAACCACTGCTTCACGATTATCTCGCAGTAGTGTCTGTACAACACGGTAGTAAGGTGAGACTATGTAAACTCCGCTGTTTTGGGCAAAAGAAGCGAACTTTAACATGGCAACCAGAGAAATGTGTAGGTTTTACTTAAAATTTGCCATGCACGACGCTTCTCTGAAAGTTACGAGTGGTATACCAAAGTTTTGCCAGACTGTATCTATCCCTAACACACTGCGTGAGAAAGTCAAATAGGAATTGGACATGTTAGAATAAAAATAACATAATTGAGGCTGTCGCGATCACTAATTAGGACACACCCTTGAAACAAAGACACCTACAGAAGCAAATTACATAGGTAATAAAGTAGTCTCAGTTAGTACAACGAAAAAAACCTTTTGTCAACTTGTCTAAAACGCTACTGAAAGTGGGACTCTGTGATAATAAGGACAAATATTCCTTCATTTACAAAAAAATACAGTATCTCAGACACATACCGTTAGGAGATGGTATGCGCCTTGCCACCAAAAACTTGCAAGCCATTTCAATGCCTCCAAAACCCACTAATGTAAAACAATTCCAATCAGTCTTAGGTCAAACTGATTGTTATAGAGGGTCCATACTGGCTGAGATGATACACATGTTGCCCACAAAAGGCGAAACGTGTAATTGGAAGAAGGAGGATTGTCAAATGCCTTCTGCTACGCTGGAATGCACTTCACTGGATTCTGAAGGCTTAGACATGTACGATCCTAATACAACATGAATAGCTGCAGCAGATGGTTCATAGAAAGTAGATGACGGTACCCGCTTTTATGGTACGGACCAACTCTGGCCGCCACATGATAAACCTCTGCAAACCTTCTTCCTTTTCACATGGGTCCACAGGCGAGCACTGGAGTAGTTGGTGGGGCTGATGGGGGGGGGGGGGTGGAAGTCACAGAATTGCAGCCGTCAACCAGCGACGGAGCCCTGCCACAAACTATAAACCTGTGGAGCAGAACCTACCAGTAATGGCGCTGAGGTCAGCGTGGCGGTGGATCTCGGCTGCGCACAAGAGGACCAGGAGGAGAAGGTGCTCTGCCTCTCCACTTCGAGGGCGTGGAATGATGTGGCCGTGAGTCACGACCCCTGTAAGCTAGACTTCCATCAAACGACGCGAGCTGCGCAGTACGACTGAGTCGCCAGGCGAAACGGGTCTGCCAGAAAACTCTCGCGGAACTACCTTCCGATTTGAATCACGTTGAAGAAGTATTTCCGAGCTCAGTATGCCTGCAGGCCACGATATAAGTCGTGAACTGCCGCTTACCCAGCTGCGTACTCCAGAATACGTTTGAGATCGCGCTCCTGCCAGAGTTCCAGTGAGAGCTCACCTGAGCTGCTGTTCCAGCTGGCGCCGCCGCCACTACCGCTACATTTCATCGAAGCTCGCGTGTCTGAAGGAGGATCTGCTGCTCTTCGACGAAGTACGACACCGGCACAGCGCTGTATGCACCGCATGGAAGAATGTACTGCGCAGCACTTGGAGGTAATTTCAGAGCAGCACTATCATAGGCTGGAAATATTTTACGACGATCTCTTGAAGTGGATATTGTTGTGACACTGACTAAATGAGCATTTTGGAAATAGGATTACAGTCGTTTCAGTAGTTGTGTTTCTACGTTTCCATGCTTGATGCTCGGATGGGCGTGGCGCCCCTGCTTTCAGTGACTTACGTGGCACATCGGTGTTTAGTTGCCAATATTCACGTTGTTTGGTTGATTTGGAGGTCATCGATCCCACCGGATAAGGGGAGGATGGGAAGAAAATCGGCCGTGCCCTTTCAAAGGAACCATCCCGGCATTTGCCTGTAGCGATTTAGAGAAATCACGGAAGACCTAAATCAGGATGGTCAGACGCTGGTTTGAACCGTGATACTCCGGAATGCGACTCCAATGTTCTAACCACTGCGCCACCTCGCTGGATCATTCACGTTTGTCACAACATGTAGGTATAACAGTATCTGTATCACAAACCAAAAAGATGTCCCAAAAACGTCGGCCCTGCTGCATTTGATGTTAGGCACGGCATGACTCGGATATTGTTCATGTGTTTACTATTGTGACTTTCAAATCAAGTGTTCAAAGTGTGACTTTAAACAGCAATATATGCTTTAAAGAGACTCGGACAGACAATGCTGCTTGTTTAATTGCATCTGGACCTTTCGCAGCATAAGTCCATATTACATGACTTTTCATGTCGTTGAAGTCAGTTTTTCTTTGTATACGTATTATTTTATTCTTTTCCTTGGATAAAGTCTGCAAGTGTTAAATCTGATGATCATGTAGGTCATTTGTGTTTGTCAAACGACCAATCCAACAATCTCTAAGTATTTGCCCACAGCTTGGAAACTGTGGTCCATCGACAAAACAAAGTCTCCTGTAAAAACGGTGCATCACTTTGTAGTTTTCGTGCATACTGTTCGTGGAATTGCAACAGATTTTCAAAGTTATAGCCATGAAAGTGTTAACGAAGCGAATTGGGAAAAGGAAGATAGGTATTTATAAGCAGTATTAGCAGAACACTCCTTCGGCAGATGGCACTTGCACATTCAGGTTGCCTCACAGTGACATGTGGACGCTGGCCGTTGCTGCGAAAATTTTGGTTGTTTTCCACTCACCAACTGTTGTTCTTTCTGGTTTGGAGTGTTCCATTCTCCACATTTCGTAGTTCACAGCCACAGCTCAGATCAAGTGAGCGTGGCTCTATCAGGATGGCTTTGAGAGTACAACAGCGCCACTTCTGCAACAGTTTGGAGACATTCATCAGAAACGAGATTTATATCCGCTTTTCCGACTATTGTATACCCTGTGAAGGTATGGGTAGCTTCACGACAAGATGTCCGATTCGCACAGACTGCTGAGGTTCAAGCGCACAGGCGAAAATACGAACTGAATGTAAGTTACCTGTTTCCTTACTTTTGGTACAGGTTGGAAGACATTTCTACCACCCCTTCTCGTAACAGAGGAGCAGTAGTTTGAACCGATGTTGCCTTGTTACTATTTGATGAAAGACAAGTTCCACTGACACAGGAAACAACAATGAGGACATAGAAAAAAAAGTTCACCCTTCGGCAGTTACAAACGTTAAAAATAACTTGTGCAAGCCAAAAATTTGCCACATTGTCACCATAACTTAGAGAAAGACGAGAAAACCTCAATATGTTGTGACATCGCTTTGGCGCCATTCGTTGCAGCTTCTGTGACTTCAGTACGCTGTAAGGTGTCGGGATTTTGAACATCTTACATGTCGGGTGCCTCAGTTTTACGTGTGGTTTATAGTGTTGCAAGACACTGGTTTTGAAACTTGGGCCGGCTCTTTGTGTGTATATTTCACTTGTTTGAGATACAGTATACGTGGCATCGAGAGTGACGAGAATAACTCTCTTATGTAAATTTGCATGTTCAAGATATGTTCAAATGTGTCTGAAATCTCTTGGGACTTAACTGCTAACGTCATCAGTCCCTAAGCTTACACACTACTTAACCTAAACTATCCTAAGGACAAACACACACACACCCATGCCCGAGGGAGATCTCGAACCTCCGCGGGACCAGCCGCACAGTCTATGACTGTAGCGCCTCAGACCGCTCGGCTAATCCGGCGCGGCTTGCATGTTTAAGTTAGGTAGACAGAGCGTGGAATCATCACAGGAGGAGAAGCCAGTTTTAGTCACTCACGCTGTGACACAATGGCCTGCAGAGCCGCAGCCTAGTCAAGGTCAATGGCAGGTAATGGGCTCGGCAGAGAACTGGGGGAAGAACAGTATATCAAGTGAGCGGCGCGTGAGGACGTAACTTACCACTCTTGTGGATGATGGATTGTTAATAGAGGGTAACAGACGTGGCTGTTTACTTGAAAGCCAGCCAGCTATTCTACACTGTACTTATTAAGCCCTCTGGTGATTGGGCAGCCGTGGCTACTAGAAGCGAAAGAGCGACTGCCATTGGCTGTTGCACCCAGTATCCAACACGACTGTAGAGGGAGATGAAGCGAGGCTGAGGAGACGCGCAACTGCCCAGTGCAACAGGCACTTTCCCTTGAGACGTCGCCGAGTGTGGTCGCAGGACATCCCTCTCTAACATGACGACAGGGAAAGGACTGCTGTCAACACTTTGTTCCCCCGGCTCCTAAATTAAGTCAACAGCCGGCTCAATTACTTTCGTAAATCGCCTGAGAGGGGAACGGATACAGCCAATTTAGCTAAATTCTTGCGAGAACAGCGAGGGCAGAGTAACAAACGGCGCACCAACCTTGCGCGTGTGCTAAGCCATTAAAATCAGACTAGGGGAAAGTTTGCGTTTTTCGGTTTAGCGTTTTTCGGTTCGCGGAAACGTAGGGCAAGTATTCTAATACAGAACCAGCCAGGCTCAGTGTATGATTTTGATAGATTTACAGATCCTATGACACGCGACAGCAGCCAATCCAACGACGCTGTGCAACACAAGGTTAGAACGCAGCACGCTATTTAATGTAAATGTCGTGTCACAAGCCAATTTTTACTCCAGTGATACTAAGCTCAAAGTAGGAAGACCTGTCCTCCTTGTGGTATTTCGAGAGGTTAACGCATTTTCTTCGTGACCTCGACGACCACGTTTGGTTAACATTTGTGGGGAAAGAATAAAATTTCTTAAAACTGATTACATTGTTCGGCTGGACATTAGGATAGTCTTCCACCAGAGCGTCTTCCTCTCAGTTTAAATAATTAACTACCCTGAATTTTGTGATAGTATTGATCTTTTATATTTTATGTTATTTTAGAAATTTGATACCAGGATCGCCTTGTCTGAGCAGGCGACTCCTGAGATTGCTCTTGTGCGTTGTAATGACCCAACATGTGCATATGTGATTCCAGTAAAATGCAATTACAGGGAATAGTTGTTGTCTGTTCCCAGATAGAGATCTTCTTTCTACTCCACTGGAATATTTTAGGAACATTTGGGGCAGCTATACTTTTGAAGTCTAAACCTTTGGTGAATAATAGCACATTTCCTTACAGGTCGGGTTCAAACTGCGTTATGCGTGCTAAGAGGAATCTTGCACGCAATGCATACATAGCATTCACTTATTACCGAACAGAGGCACGGTTAGAACGTTGACACCATTCTAAGAGTTGCTTATGACACATCTGTACGAACAGGGATGCTTCTCGCAACAACCAGTGTCAGGTACGCATGCACAGACGTATTAGAACTACTGAACTAAGTACAAATGTCTGTGTCCAAAAGATTGATTTATTCAGTAGCACAGATATTTAACTTCCATGTAATTCTTGTAGAAATAGTCCTAGCCTGTGGCCACGTCCTGTTTAGAGATTAACCTCCAATTGGTGAATACAACTGTCTTCTTCCCGACACACACACTGCTCCGCGGCGCCTTTTTGCGTTGTCGTGGCATACATACTGATTTGGTTGGCAAGCAAGTAGATGCTCTTCAGCAGGTGAGCCGCTATAGAACTGCTTGTTGAGACGTGGAACGCGCAGTCGTGTGAAACCGTGCACTGGTGGTTCCGGATGTGCAGCACGGTTCTTTTCATACTGGCGATCTCTGCTGCAGGCTGCCGAACAGCTGGCAGTCTCACTGCGATTAGCGTGTAGGCTGCCCCGCTCAACTTGCGTTGGTAGAGGGAAGGCTAAACCTGCATGGGGTTGCCATCAGGCAACTCGGAATCACAACACTGGATATATTTGGAGTGGCCTAATTCAGCTGGCCCATTTTGCAAGCAAAATTGTGATTCGGTACAGATATCCTCGTCGATGCACCGTCATCGTGCGTGATCAGAGTTTTCTTGGCTATTATGTATGCCGGGAGTAAAATCAAGAAAGGTGTAAGGCAGGGCTGCTCATTATCAGCGGTGATATTTAATTTATATTCAGAAGAGACAATAAGGAATGTAAAGGAGTATCGTAGTGTGGGAACTCCTTGGGATGGATGGCAAATTGGCGTGATGTGTGTCGCTAATCAAATAACCTTAGTCGCCTAAAGAGGACATCAATGAAGCCAGGTGCTCAATGAAATGAAACGTGTGCTACTTGATTACTGCAATATGCACAAAAATAATGAAGGCAGTAGTGAGTGCAACGTGTGGTCCAGCTGAATAACTTGGTTCAGAGTCTTGAAGATGATGAATTTCGCTACACAGGGTATAGAAAATTGTGTCACGAAATTTTAAACCTGGATATCTGATGCCAGTAGGAAACAAAATTACTAATGTTGTGTAGGTCAACAATGCACAATTCTTAAACTACGGAAACTTGACGCCACGCGTTCTGATTGGCCACGGAATTGTCCTGTTCCCGGATGCTCTGGACAACGCATGGCAGTGAATGCTTTGCCTGCCGGAGATCGCGACGTATCCGTGGTAGCGCACCAGCCCTCCACTCCGGGGGCCTTGGGTCGAATCCGCCAGGCTCTCGACACATCCATTGTATTTTTATGGTGAGACGTGCAGGGAACAAACCGGTCAACAGTTATTAGTTCACGTACAGAAAGTCTTTTACAAATTGTGTTGGTCCTGATAAGAGCCTTCTTTGTAGCTGGAACATTGTTTACTTAAATCAGGTGCTCGAACTGGCGACCCTCTGACGCGACACAAGCTTGGAAACGCCGAACGGTGTTTTGCCGAACTCTTTCAAAGATTCCTGGCATTGCCCTGATGTGATTGGGGGCATGTTGAAAGCGATCCATTAATTCCTCCTCGTTTCAAGGTGTTTCGCATTCTGGTGGGTGAACTACAAACTTGAAGTATCCTCACAGGAAAAAGTCCGGTGACGTTAGGTCTGGTGATCGCGGAGTCCAAGTCCTATGAGCATCTCCGCCAATTACACGGCCGTTAAACAGTTCATTTAAATATCTGAGCACAGCACGACTGTTATGTGCGGGTGCTCCATCATGCTGCAACCACATGCGTAGCCGTATAAACAGGGGAACATCTTCCAGGAGGCCGGGTAGAGTTTCTTGGAAAAACTGAAGGTAATTTGTCCCGGTATGTCTAGGAGGTAGACGGACCAGCCAAATCAGATGGTTACACGCAATGCCTGCCCAAATGTTGAGCGAAAATCGTTTCTGGTGTCCGTGGACGTACGTGACGTGAGGATTTCCCCTTTCCCAGCATTGAACGTTGCGAGCGATGTAATGGCCATCCCAATGGAAGGTTCCCCCGTTGGTAAACAACACCATGGCAGCGAAGTTGGAAACTCGTGGAACATGTCGCAGAAACCACCGGTAAAACCCTAGCCTGTGTTCATAGTCAGCCACAGGACTTAGGTCTTGGAGAGGGTGGAAACTAGATGGATGCTCGCCGTCATCCCTCCAAACATCCCAGATTAATCGATGAGTGAACCTCACGTCATGTCCAAGCGCTCGAGTACTTGTCATAGGTGATTCCTCAAAGCACTTGAAAACAGTCTCTTCAAATTCAGCATCACCATTATATGCCGCCAACGAGCTGTTTCGCGAAGTCGCCGGTGAATTGCTGTAAACGTTTGCTTGTGTGGGTGGCGTCTTGCTGGGTACCATTCCTCGTACAACCGTCGAGCTTCATGCGCATTAACGTCGGCAAGTCAGTAAGCAAAAACCATATCTCGTTGCTCTTCAAACGAATACTGTGCCGCCATGCTTACTGTATGATTAAATCGCACGTGACGTGTGTGCTCTGAAGCGAAGCTTACATGTGAATGATTCTGATGTGAGGTGGAGACAAACAGCAAGACCTATTCGACAAGTGTGCTTATTACGTTGGGGTAGTGACGGGGCGAGGGACGTTTGTATGTGTGAACCGACAACAATAGCGGTGCCTATCAACTGACGAACGGCAACAGGGCAATCCCATGGCCAAACAGAGCACGTGGCGCCAAGGCTCCGTAGTTTAAAAATGGTTCGTTGTCGACCTACACAACACTAGTAATTGTGGATCCTACTGGCATCGGCTATCCAGAGTTAAAATTTCGTGGCACAATTTTTCGCACCCTTTATAAGGAAAAGACTAGACAAATAGAGAAGATGCAAAAGGACATAGCCGAAAGTATTGCAGGAGGAGTATTAATTTTCTATTGGAAGTACAAATGCAAACATAGAATAATGTAAATCTTGAGAACAGAAAACATTAATGAAAAGCAGTGTGTTTGAGCTCACCTCGCTGGCTGCGAAACGTGGTCAGTGGTGTGAAGGCAAGGCCATGGTTTCACGAAGCAGTTCTAATGTAAATGTGAACACGCAGGTGTCACTAGTCATGAATATGCACAACGGGAAATCCATAAAGCAATGAATTTACGTATGACAACACCATTATAATGATCGAAACAGTTATAGAGAATGGTTAATCCCTCACGGTGGAATAGAATAAACAGACATAGTGATATACACCGATATACGAAGTTGCCAATTTACATAATCATAATATTACAGAAATGTTTACAATTCTTTTACGAGACAGAGGTGGAATATCGCAAGTCATTTGTGTCCACGGAAGTATGAGTTATCACTGAGTATTGGCCTCATTGTGCTCAGGCGAAATAGAACGAACCAAAAATAAATACTCATTTCCCTCAGATAACACAATGAACACGCAAAACGAGAAGTTAGTTTGATTGAGCATAGCTTTAAAGAATACGTTAAATTCCTGTAGCGCATGTGAAACTTGAATGGACGAAGCAGTTAATGATCTCATCAAGTTCATCGAAAAAGTATGCTGAAAGCAGCTATCTCAGTCCTCACAAAGCAAGCATCTAGTATACATTCAGTCAAATATGAAGCAGGAGCAAGCGTGAGGCGTTGTTCCACAACACGCCGCTCTGCAATTTGGTTTTGCTGGCCAGTGTTCTGATTCTACTTAGACCATCCGCCCTTACTACTCGGTTATGCTGAAGTATTGTCCGTGATCGCGTGAGCCTGATCGCATCGGAGAACGTTAGGGCAATTGCCTACAAATTGAATAACTGATGACTGAGGAGAAGTATGTCATAAGCTATTTTGAAAATAGCTTTCTCCAATCTCGGCTTACGTCAATTTAGAATAATGTATACAAGCCGGTGCAATCACACACTGTAAAGAACGGAACGAAGACAGGGCAGCACGAAATTCTGAATAACTGGCGGCAAAATTAAATGAAGTAATTTCTAAATTTAAACGCCCGTCAGTCCAAAAGGAAAATGCCTGCTTGTTACCTGATCGATAATAACCGGAAGAGCAAGAAGGAAAGGTGTTTTCAGACTAACATGCGCTATCAGAAGGTTGTCACACACGTAACCAACACCACAACACCGCACAAAATAAAACTGAAAAAATATTAGTAACTGCTTTAAGCAAAAAAAAGGCAGTCAAAAGTTATAATTCGGAATGTTAAGTACGTCATCGTTACTGAAACGACTGACTGATTAAGATATTTTACTATATGAAAAACTGCATTTCCTCACCCTAACCTATAAGTACATGTACGAAACTCATCAAATTCACAAAGAAGGTCATTGAAATATCTTAAACAACTGAGAAATTACTTGAGTGAATGAATTACAGCAATAATGCAACGCCAGAATACGAACCAATAAAATCAAAACAATTTAACACTCTGATGAAATAGCATTTAATTAAATTGGGCCAGTGCTTACATTTAATTTTAGTCTGCCAATAGTTCTTTAATTAAATGTACTATACTTCTCATTTAAACCATTAAACTTCGTCTCTGTTATGCTGGAATTGAAAAGCTAACACACTGTGGTGTCATTACTCATACATAGTTTAACAGAAAAAATTGGCGGTATTAGTCTGCTTAATATTATTCATTTCGTTTTCTATGAGTGAACGACACTCTGTGTTTGAATGTAGTAGGAAAGGTAATAATGACATAGATGAAAGATGAAATCGATGCGCTAGCATTGTAATATATCGCTATTATTACTTGAAATAAAATTAACTCAAAGTCAATATGAACGAAAATTGAAATGTTTCACAATCAATTGGAGATACTGAAAGGATGATTTCTAATTCAGTGACAATGTTCATATCAATCCATTTATTTCGGGCACACACTGATTAGAAAATCTACATCTACATCTACATACATACTCCGCAATCCACCATACGGCGCGTGGCAGAGTGTACCTAGTACCACCACTAGCATCTTCTCTCCCTGTTCCACTCCCAAACAGAACGAGGGAAAAATGATTGCCTATATGCCTCTGTACGAGCCCTAATCTCTCTTATTTTATCATTGTGCTCTTTCCGCGAAATATAAGTTGGCGGCAGTAAAATTGTACTGCAGTCAGCTACAAATGCTGGTCATCTAAATTTCCTCAGTAGCGATTCACGAAAAGAACGCCTCCTTTCCTCCAGGGAAAACGCTGGAACAGTACAGTAGGTCGTATTAGTGTTTTATAAGCGGTCTCCTTTACAGATGACCCACATCTTCCCAAATTTCTACTAATGAACCGAAGACGACAATCCGCCTTCCCCACAACTGCCATTACATGCTTGTCCCACTTCATATCGCTCTGCAATGTTACGCACAAATATCCAATCGACGTGACTGTGTCAAGCGCTACACTACTAATGGAGTATTCAAACGTTACTGGATTCTTTTTCCTATTCATCTGCATTAATATACTTTTATCTATATTTAGCTGCCATTCTTTAGACCAAACTCAAATCCTGTCCAAGTCATCTTGTATCCTCCTACAGTCACTCAATGACGACACCTTCCCGTACACCACAGCATCATCAGCAAACAGCCGCACATTGCTATCCACCCTATCCAAAATATCATTTATGTAGATAGAAAACAACAGAGGACCTACCACGCTTCCCTATGGCACTCCAGATGATACCCTCACCTCATATGAACACTCACCATCGAGGAGAACGTACTGGGATCTATTACATAAGAAGTCTTCGAGCCACTCACATATTTGGGAACCAATCCCATATTGTCGTACCTTATTTAGGAGTCTGCAGTATGGCACCGAGTCAAACGCCGTCTGATACCCTTCATCCATGGTTCGCAAGGTGATATGTGAAAAAAGGGCGAGTTGTGTTTCACAGGAGCGATGCTTTCTATAGTCGTGCTGATGCATGGTCAGAAACTTCTCTGTTTCAAGGAAATTCATTATATTCGAACTGAGAATATGTTCGAGAATCCTACAACAAACCGATGTTAAGGATATTGGTCTGTAATTTTTAGGATCCGTCCTACCATTCTTATATACAGGCGTCACCTGCGCTTCTCTCCAGTAGCTCGGGACTTTATGTTGGGCAAGAGATTCGCGATAAATGCAAGCTAAGTAAGGAGCCAATGCAGTAGACTACTCTCTGTAAAACCGAATTGGAATCCCATCAGGACCTGGCGATTTATTTATTTTCAACCCATTCAGCTGCTTCACAACCCCAGGGATGTCTATTACTATGTCCTCCATACGGGAATCTGTACGAGACTCAAACAGCGTTATGTTTGTACGATCCTCCTGCGTGAAAGGTTTCTCAAATGCTAAATTTAAAATGTCAGCTTTCGTTTTGTTGTCTTCCGTTGCCAGGCCACACGAATCAATGAGTGACTGGATGGAAGCCTTCGACCCGCTTACCGATTTTACGTAAGACCAGAATTTCCTTGGGTTTTCAGCATGATCTTTTGCTAAGGTATGACGGTGGTAGTGGTTGTATGCTTCGCGCATCGCTCTTTTTACAGCAGCACGAATCTCTACTAACTTTTGCCTGTCCACATTCTCCCGATCTTTCTCGTACACACTTTTTCGGCACATACTTCTCCAATGCGTGTTTTACAATGTGTTTAAAATTTGCCTATAATTCTTCCACGTCCATCGTACCGGAAGTAAATGAAGTCGATTCATTTACTAAGTGGGATGCTAACAACTGCTTATCTGCTCTTTCTATTAAGAAAAAACCAATCATGTGGGAGCATCTTGATATTCTTTAGGCCTCCCACATCTGACGGCACTTCTCACGCCCTGTGATGCTGTTATTACGTGGTGGGAGACTGTGGGTACTGTATTTAGGTATATCAGTTTCTTGTGTACGAATAAAACTGTGTGACATATAACTATGATATGTGTATGTTTTAAGACTCGATGGGATAAAAACATTTCTCGAGAGTGATTACTATTTAACGCTTTCACACATTTTCTTACACTACATTACAAACGTTAATGTGTTTTGGGCCTGACAAGTTCACCACAAGCCAAAGGTCGAGTAATCTCGTCTTGCGGAATTCTTTTGAAATAACGAAATCAGTAAACTCTGCGTGGCCTGTAGAAAGACTATCGTACTTCTTTCTTGTAATTTGGAAAAGATACAGATCCCATTTTGCAGATACGTTTGACTCACTTATTGTTGCGGATCCGACCAAAAATTTCTTCTATAATAGCTTCAGTTAATACAATGCTGAAGGAAATATATTGTGACTCACGATACGTAAATAATAGACTCAACTCCAAGTAATACTGTTCTTGGAAATTATACTTCATCTTGAATGCACTTGCATGAATCAACAACGAACAATAAGAATAGCAGTCTCAGTAGCAGTTGGTGGAGGAGAAGTGGAAGTGAATGATTTTACATTGTTTTGTCAGGTTTATAGTTCTACAAGAGAAACAGTTTAGGTACGTAATGCTGTATTTTACATCATGTCTCTGGTTAACTTATAGTTGTTAGCTCTGGTAATTTATTATCTTAAGCACGTTGCCTCTTAATTAATTACAGTTTACTACTTGTAGGAAAAGAAACGTGAATAAAAATATGAAAAATAACTAAAATCAGGGAAAAGAGGCGCCATACAGCCCCGTGAATGATGAAAACGCTTTCACATTTCTAACCAAAGTGAATTCTGCACTGTGTCTTTGAATAGTACTGATAAATAAGTCTTTAAAATTGTATGACTGAAGTTTCTTTTTAAGTTCCATCATTTTTTCCTTGGCATAAATATTATTTTTGTTTTGTAGTATTTTGCTACATAATGCTTTTGTTTCTTTAATCAGATAATATTTCCTATTGTATGAACGATCTTTCTCGACACTCATCAAGAATATTATTTACACTGTTGTGAATCAGCTTCATCCGTAGTAACCTCTGCGAAATTTCTGTCTACGGCTTCACTTCATTAGTCGTTCATTTTATAACACAGTTCGATGGTTTCTCCGAGTCTTCACTCTTTATGGCATATATGAAGGGCATATTTCAATAGTGGTAAAAGTCAAATTTTGTTCATTTTGAGATACAGAATCCTAAAGTTAAATGAGCGCTGAAACATCTGCAGTTGAGGTATCAGAATTATTCAAACGTATGGCTTCTTGCTAGAGATGAATCTTTCTTTGTTTGTTTGGATCATTAATTTCAGAAGCTTTATAGACAGAAAAGTGGAGGTAATGGACTTGTACCACACAAGAAAAAAAATGTTGAAATGTGTGTGAAACATTATGGAACTTAAGCTCGAAGTTCATCAGTCCCTAAGCTTACATACTACCTAACCTAAATTATACACACACACACACACATCCATGCCCGAGGGAGGACTCGAACCTTCGCCGGGAGCAGCCGCACAGTCCATGACTGCAGCGCCTTTAGCGCCCTTTTTTTATCGAACGCGGGACCCTGTTATCCAGAGGCAGCAACACTACTCACTTTTTTTAACAGGATCGAACCCTCGCCCTCCTGCTGACTAACTCAAAACTCCATTTTTTTTATAAATATATATACCACGAAACAGAGAGAATTTTTAATAAAGTGAAAAAAGAGAAGTAATATTGGCACCAGAGAGGGTTTATTTTTTTTTTTTTTTTTTTTTATGAACCAGCCAACCATGAAATGCAATAATTTATCAATCTATCACGCTACCGATTCCGCTTTTTTCTTTTCTTTTTCTTTCACACACAGGAAACGTACCGTAATATACACTCAAATGGCAGTATATTCCTTCAAAAAACGAAAATATTATCTTTTCCTCCAAAACAGTTATTGAAGGCAATCAATTAAAATAAAACAAAAGAAGCCATTTCGACAAATACGAAAGGGTGAAATCAGAAAAACGTATAGGAAGGAATGGGCGTCAATTTTAACGTTCCCACACATTCTTTCTTCCGCCACTTCTACATTGTGGAACATCTGAATCCATAGAAGTGTCCACAAAAATAAAAAAAAATAAAAAAGGGGCCATGGCAACTCATCCAACGCCTTGGCGATGAAAAACAAGATACAAAATATTAGAAAAAAATTCACGATTATGGGGCATCCAGAGCCACGTCCAATGTGCGGTTGCCATATAGTGGGAAAAGGCACACGGATCTGCGTCATATTCACCATCACGTAGTGGACATGATGGCCTACAAGCCACATGACGGTATTGTTCTTCGATCGAGGAAAGAGAGTGGAATCGGGACGCACGAGAATCTCCCTCGAGATAGCCGCCTCCGACGTCCTGAGGTGAAAAGACAGTTGTCGGCGAAGCCATCTCCAATGGTCATGACCGCAGGAAATCAACCGATGAGATAATGTATCAGTTTCATGGCAACGATTGCAGCGATCCGTTACACTGTGGCCAATACGAAAAAGTCGCACGTTGGTAGGTACAATATCATGAACAACTTGGTACCACGAGGACGCCACTTCCATCGGCAAAGTCGGGAGGCTGATGTTAGACCAAGCGAGCTTCCAGTTCGCGCCTGGCCACAGGGCTTCCACAGAGGGAAGACTATAAGGAGCTGGCCAGCCGGTTAACAGCATTTTTAGGGAGAGATTCGCTTGGGAAAGGATATTTACTCCTAAACAACTGACCTCAAGAAAAAATTCCCTGACGTGCCGTAATTTATAAGTAATCGTACCAGTATCTACTGGAGGTGTTAAACTCTCCGGTCGGATGCAGTCATATAGGCGAGCTTTAAGTGACTGGGGGGGGGGGGGGGGGGGCGTTGACACGTTAACACGGTGCGACGGATGAATGAGGCAGACGCCTTAACCTGAATGTCAGGTGTTGTGAATTGGAGGAGCCAATTCACGGGGTTTGGAGGAAGCCGAAAGGCTCGCGTTTAACTCACGCAGGCTGGCGTGAGGTCTGGAACAAAAATAATTATACTATCAAGAAAAGTATGTAGCTGCTGGAAAACTTAACTTTAATCCATAATTGGTGAACATCGGTCTGACGGTACATGCATCACAAGATTAATTGCTAATGATAATGGCGCCTTACTAGGTCGTAGCAAATGACGTAGCTGAAGGCTATGCTAACTATTGCCTCGGCAAATGAGAGCGTAATTTGTCAGTGAACCATCGCTAGCAAAGTCGACTGTACAACTGGGGCGAGTGCTAGGAAGTCTCTCTAGACCTGCCGTGTGGCGGCGCTCGGTCTGCAATCACTGATAGTGGCGACAGGCGCGTCCGACATATACTAGCGGACCGCAGCCAATTTAAAGGCTACCACCTAGCAAGTGTGGTGTCTGGCGGTGACACCACATCAGGGATGACCAAACCTCCCAGCAAACGGGGCCGCGACATGGCCCCATAACGCACGCGAAATACAGAGAGGCGCCAGATAAACCTGCCAGTTAAACTTTGTAACTTGCGGGACACCATCGCAGGAAGTGGAAATATTTGTGCAATAAACATACGTTTCCATGACCCGAACCTTATGAAGAAGTGAGAGGGAGCGACGCTCGCGTTCAATGATTGCACCCTGAATCTTATCCGTGACAGACTTGCAGTTTATCGTAGCCATCTTTAGCGGACAGCTGTCAATTATAACACCCAACGATCGATATGGGGTGACCTTCGAAGCCCATGGAATTTCAGCAGCGTTAAATCCTCGCTAACTGAGTAAACGACATTTCTGGTCATTAACCCGCGCTCCCGTAAGACGACAAAAGGCATCCAAAACTTCCTTCAGCGGTGGTATATCATCATGGGTACGGAGAAGAACCATAACGTAATTAGCATATGCACAAAAGGTAAACCTTCCTCCCAGCAGCGACCATCCACTCAAACGAGCAGCTATAGTTCGCAATAACGGTTCCAGATACAGCACGTAGAGCGACATTGATAATGGACTCCCTTGAAGGACGCCCTGACACACTGCTATGGTGGAAATAAGACGGTCATTTACGTCAATGGATGCCCGAATATCAGTGATTAGAGAGCTAAACAGCCGTCGTGCAGCATTGTTAAAACCAACAGTCGTCAATACACGCATAAGGAATCCATGATTCACGCGGTCTAACGCGTGAAAATCTATGAAAATCAATGAAAAGCAAAGCGCTTGGCACAGGAATGGCGGAAGCAATCGAAATTAAGTCTCGACATTCAGCAACGGGAGTCAAGAGAGTACGACCCGGAAGACAACTTTGATGACTCGCGATGATGGTAGTCAACAATACAGATATTCGGCTATTGACCGCCTGCTCCACTATTTTATAATCATAGTTGAAGAGGATTATTGGGCGGACCTGATCCACACGCGAACGTCCCGGGTTTTTGGGAATCAGGACGATTTTAGCAACCTTAAAGCTGGGCGGGAGAAGGCCTCCCTGAAACACTTCATTCACCATGGAAGTTATCGTATTTCCTATTAAGGGCCAAAATCGAATATGATATTCTTTGGGAAGGCCATCGGGGCCTGGTGATTTGTGGGATGGAGAACGAGCCACAATATCAAGTATCTCATCGAGATGGAAAACAGAGAAAAAATCTTCAAGGAGAGCTGGTGTAACAACACGATCAAGGAGGGAGGTGAAATCAACAGACGCTGGACCATCTGAATCCACTTCAGCATAAAGCTCGGACTAGTACTAGTAAAGTTCACGCATGATATCAGATTGGGAGGACCTCTCACGCCCATCTGGAGAACGAATGGTAGAAAGACACGTTCTTTGAGATCGCTTGTGAAGCCGGAGAAGATGATAGAGAGAGGTCAACTCATCCTGTACGATTGAGCGAGGCTGGGAACGCAGTCGCACCCCGTCCACTTGCCTGCGTTTGAGTTGGAGAAGTTTTGCCTTCACACGGTGGACGTCGACGACTCTCAAGGGGGCATCACGAGCATTATCGTAAAGATCTCGAAGGACTGCATAATAAAATTCCCTAGTGCACCTTATTTCAGCCGCCTTTTCAGCGCTAAAATGCTTGAGTGTATTTCGAATCCGGGGTTTAGCAAAGGTAACCCACCATTCGAGAAGTGAGGAATAACGCGTCTTGGACTGGGTTGTCCACTGCCATACGTCTGCGATGATGCCTTTCAGTAGTAGTAGAGGTAGAGGGGTTTTTTGGGCGCACGACAGCAAGGTCTTCAGCGCCCGTTCAGTAACATAGAGAGACGGGTGTCAAGAAAAATCCCACAACAGGAATATAATACGGAACATAAAACACGGATAACAATCGTTGAAAAATATGTGCTCATCCACACCGAAGCGTGGGATGAAGCAAGGTGTCAACGGTATAACATGGACAACACAGGAAGAAAATGGTAGAGGGACCTAAAACAATGTAGCAGATGGAAGTGGCGGGCTGACCGCAAGGAAAAAAGAGAGGAGTCAGCCACTCTGCACCACACTAAAACCTCCAGCCTAAAAGTTTAGGCCAGAGTCCAGACACATCACAAAACTTAAAAACCCTAGACACACACGTCTCATCGTTAGCTAAAACACAAGGCAGATCCCATTCAACTTGTGCTTCCGGCCTTGCGTCACGGTATAAAATGCAGTCTGTTAAAATGTGGCGGACAGAGATCTGCACACAACAAGCATCACAAAACGGGGGATCCTCCCGCCGTAATAAATAGCTATGCGTCAGAGACAGTGCCCAATCCGAAGACGTGTGAGGGCCACCTCTTCCCGCCTGAGCAACCGGCAGGAGGAACGCCACGGCCGAGTGGTTGACTTGACCGACCGCAGTTTATTGGTCGTCACCGCCAGCCATTCGTCCTCCCACAACTCCATGCACTTCCTGTGGAGTGCAGCGATGACTGACTGCAAGGGGATAGGACACTGGACCACATCCTGCTCCCTGCAGGCCTCCTTGGCAGCCCGATCAGCCTGTTCATTGCCCCATATGCCGACATGACCAGGCACCCAGCAGAAGGATACCTCTTTACCCCGCTGTTGGAGCAAGTACAGTTGCTCATGTGTCAGCTGGACCATCTCCTCAGTCGGGTATAGGTTCTGCAGTGATTGTAAGGCACTAAGAGTATCGGAGCAGAGAAGAAATCGATCGCCCCGAACACGATGCATCTGCTCCAGTGCCTCCAGCATCGCGTGGAGCTCCGCTGCGAAAACGGTATATTCAGCAGGGAGGCGAATCCGGGTAACATGATCAGGGAACACCACAGAACAGCCAAGGAAAGTCTCCTGTTTGGAGCCATCAGTATAAACGACAGTGAAACCGTGATGCACATCTAAAATGTTAAAAAACAGAGATTGGAACGTAAAATATGGTGTGCCATCTTTCTTAAAATTAGTCAAATCTAAAATAAGTTTCGGTCTCCGGAGGAGTCAAGGTGGAGATCTGCTCCAACCGCGACGTAAAACACGAAGACCAGCCATAGACATCGCACCGAGGCAACCCTGTGCGCGAATCCCACAGGGCTGCGTCGCACGTTGCCGGTTATGAAACAATCGTGCCAGAGGAGGCTGAGCAACGGTATGGTATGCAGGGGTGTATGGTGTGGACAAAGTTTTATACGCCTGGCGCACTGTAAGTAGCCGTCGCCGCACATGAAGTGGCGGTTCACCAGCCTCTGCACAGAGGCTTGGTATGGGGCTAGTTCGGAATGCACCAGTGGCCAACCGAAGCCCTTCATGGTGGACAACGTCCAAAATCCTTAAGTAAGAAGGCCTCGCAGACCCATACACCGTGCACCCATAATCGAGCCGAGATCGCACAAACGCCCTGTAAAACTGGAGCAGACAAGTCCTGTCAGCTCCCCATGTACAGTGGCTAAGACATTTTAAAATACTTAAAGCCTGAAGCGACCGCCGTTTCAAGTCTTTAAGATGAGGTAACCACGTGAGCCTCGAGTCAAAAATGAGCCCCAGAAATCTCACCGTGTCTTTAAAAGTAAGAATAGTGTCCCTCAACCGCAACTCAGGAAAGGTCAAAATCGAACGAGAACGGTTAAAAAGAACACATACAGACTTCTCGGTGGAAAACTTAAAACCAGTCTTCCGCGCCCATTCATCCAAACGCCTAATCGTAAGTTGCAACTGACGAGTTGTCGTTGCAAGGCTTGAAGAAGAGCAGAACAAAGAGAAATCATCCCCAACAAAGAACACTTGACGGGACTTTTCACTATGGACGTAATGCTATTAATAGCGATGGCAAAGAGAGTCACACTTAAAACGCTACCCTGAGGGACACCATTCTCCTTCTCAAAGCGATCAGACAGGACGTCGCCAATTCGGTATCGAAAATATCGTGGCGAGAGGAAAGACTGAATAAAAAGAGGAAGACAACCACGAAAACCCCATTCGTGAAGCTGCCCCTGGATGAGACGCCTCCAAGTGGTATCTTAGGCCTTCTCGATGTCGAAAAATACACCTAGAAGGTGATGACGGCGGAGGAAAGTTTGTTGTATAGCCGCATCCAGGAGGGCAAGGTTATGGAAAGTGGAACGAAACCTCCTGAACCCACACTGAAAGTGACTAAGGAGTTGCCGGGATTCTAACGTCCAGACAAGGCGGCGGTTGACCATCCGCTCCAAGGTCTTCCCTATGCAACTAGTGAGGGCAATACTACGGTAGCTACTTGGGCTCGTGCTGTCTTTCCCAGGTTTCAAAAAAGGGATTAAAACTGCCTCACGCCACGCGTCAGGAAAGTGACCCGACGCCCAAATGGCATTAAAAAGTGCGAGGAGGAGTTCTCTGTTGCGCATTGTGAGGCGCCATAGCATACTGTAATGGATCCTGTCGGGACTAGGGGATGTGTCACGAGCTCCAGACAATGCAGAATCCAGCTCCCACATAGAGGATGGGCAGTTGTAAACTTCATGAGAGGTGGACTGGAAGTTCAGACTACATCTCTCAGCAACCGCTCTATGGCGCTGGAAACCTAGATCCTGACTGGTTGTTGCAGTAACTGTGGCAAAATACGCTGCCATAGTCTGGGCAATGTCTCGCGGATCCGTGTGGAGAGTGCCATTAATCATTACAGCAGCTATGGGGCACCTCCCTCCTCTACCAGAAATTCTCCTGATGGTCTCCCACACAATGGAACTTTTGGTGGAACGATTAATGGTGTTCAGGAACGTTTGCCACGACCTCTTCTTGCTCTCACGAATAATGCGGCGACATGTTGCCCTCGCCACCCGAAAGGCTGCAAGATTCTCAGCAGCCGGCCGACACTTGAACCGACGCAGAGCTGCACGCCTGGCCCTGATTGCAGAGCGGCATTCGGCACTCCACCAAGGCACAGGTGGCCTCTTCCGGTGGCCTGTGGACTGTGGAATGGATGCTGCAGCGGCGTGGTGGACCGTTTTGGTAATATGATCCACACACACCTCAACATTCGCACAGTGTTCGAATTGGACCAACTGGCTATAAAGTGTCCAGTAAGCTCAACTGAGCACCCATCGTGGTGGTCTCCTTTCGGGCCCCACGCCATCTGGCAGGTAAATCCGGATTGGGAAATGATCACTGCCGTGCAAGTCAGCAACCACTTCCTAGTGAGCACTGGCGGCAAGAGCTGGAGAGCAAAGCAAGAGATCAGTGGCAGAGAACGACCCAGTCACCGTGCAGAAATGAGTACTCTGTCCTCCATTGAGTAAGTAGGCACAGGATGACAGGGGAAGCCTCTCAATCGCTCTACCCCTGGGGCTGGTAATCGCAGAGCCCCAAAGCACATTGTGGGCATTAAAACCACCACAAATAATGAATGGCTGGGGGAGCTGTGTAAGAAGGTCAGTGAGGGCCGCTTCATCAAGAGCATCATGTGGGGGCAAGTAAAGTGAACAGACAGTCAATGGATGACGCACGTGCACGGACACAGCGACGGCCTGTAAAGTCGTCGTAAGTGAGAGAGGCGAGGAGTGGTAGTCCGTCCTGACGAAAATACCTACGCCTCCTCTAGATCTCTCTCCACGCAGGTAGTCCTTTTTGTGGAGTGTATAGCCTCGTATCTCAGGGGAATATGATGGATGGAAATACGTCTCCTGGAGACAGAGACACAGTGGTCTACCCTGAGAGAGTAGACGAAGTTCCTCCACATGGGTCCTGAACCCTTGCAAGTTCCACTGGAGTATGGGAGCCATCTATGATGGGGGTAGCACCTTCATCCTGTCTCTCCGACGGGGCGGGGAGACTGCAGCAGGTGGAGGGGCAGGCGTGGGGCGAGATGATTGCCCCACACATACATCGGAGTCCATCAACTCTGGGGAAGAGTCAGAGGAAGCCTCACGGAAAACCACATCTGCATGGTCAGACGGTTTACTACGGGATTTGACCCGCTGTTGCTGCTGTATGGGAGCTTTCTGCGGTTTGGTGGGCTTTGGGGGAGCTGATGTGGGAGTGGTAATGGCTGTACTGGGCTTCGGAACATCCTCAGCTGTTGGAGGCGTCAGGGGCTGGCCCAAGTTCGCCACTGTACCTTTGTCTGCCATTCGAATAGGGGCTACTGGCTCTGAAACACTGGCTGCGTTGCAAGTGCACTGACAGCTGCATGTATTAGTGCCAACACTCACCACCTCTGTCTGTGTGGAGGCATCGACTTTTGGAGTAGGCTTCTGAACCAGGGAGGCAAAAGATGTAGCAAATGTGGGAGGTTGCATCGACTGAAAGATCTTCTTGGCCTCACCATAGGGGATACGCTTAGTTGTTTTGATTTCCTGGACTTTGCGTTCCTCTAAAAATATTCGGCAGTCCCTACTCCAAACAGGGTGGTTCCCAGAGCAAATGATACATTTGGCTGGAGAGGAGCAACCAACTCCGTCATGAGCAGCTATACCACACTTGCCACAAGTCGCGTCGCCTTTGCATCCTAAGTTGATATGCCCAAAATGCTGGCATTTGAAACAGCGCATTGGGGTCGGGAAATAAGGCCTCACACTAAGGCGAAGAAAGCCAGCTTTCACATGTTCAGGAAGTTTCGTGCTACTGAAGGTTAGAATAAAGGAGTCGAATTTGACAAGATTGCCATCAACCCTCCTCATGATATGTTGAACATCAACAATACCTGCCGGAGCCCACTCGCGTTGCAGTTCTTCCTTGGGAATGTCAACTAGATCATGGCACGTCACAACACCTTTGCTGTAGTTCAAGGTGCTGTGCAGTTCAGTGTCTATGGCATACTCCCCAAGGCATTTAGCAGACTGAAGTTTAGTCGCTTGCTGGGAAGTGGAAGTTTCCACTAGCAAGGTCCCATTACGTAAGCGCTTCACCGATTTTAAGGAGCCACAGATTCCCTCCAATCCCTTTTGTATATAGAAGGGCGAAACCTTCTCGAAACTACCCTCCTTCCGTTTCACAACGAGAAACACATTCGGATCACCAGAATGCATTCTGTTACCTAAGACTGGACTTGTCAAAGAAGTGCCGGAGTCAGGGGGACTGACTGCACGAGCCCTCTTAAGAGACTGGGTGTTAGAACCCTCCAGCGGCCCACCCTTTCCGCTGGGAGGAAGAAAAGAGGATTTCGAAGGATCCATCTCGGTCCCACGAGCAGCTAGGGAACTACAAGTCCACCTAGACAGAGCCCCGCGTGCCTAGGTAAGCCTTATACAACAGAGGTGTGGAAGGTTCCCCAGAGGTTACCCGCTAACGACTGTTCCACCTCAACAGCCATGCATCTCATCAGCGCGCAGCACACCTAGAGATTGAGGGGTTGTTTATAGAGGTTTATTCCATCCTCGCGATCCGGGCGGTTAAGCCAAGATCCCCACTCCCTGAGACAGACAACATTCCACCGCCGCGCCGCATGGTGGTCGTTGAAGTATGCCCAGAGCTTACGGTGACAGAGGACAGGCGGCGCTTACCAGTCCCCAGCTAAGGAACCCCGGGGTCGCCAAGCCCGTACCCAGCAAATGAATGCTGAGCCCCTGGGGGCGATGCCTTCCAGAGAGAGGTCCGTGAGATGTAGAGTGTTTAGCTTCCATAAAGGGCGAGAGAGATGGACCCGCTGCGGGACTTGGTTAAAAGTCATTTAAACAGCACGGTGATCAGTGAAACTGGCAGGAATTACATCAATCCATAGAAGCTGACCACATATGGGGGCAGATAAATTAAAACGGTTCAATCGGCTACGTGAAGTAGCTGTAAGAAATGTAAACCGCACCAGTGTAGAATATCTGCAAACCCAAGCATCCTGGGGATGCAAGGACGTCACCATATCATTACTTTCACGACAAAATGTATAATTGGGGGTCTGATCAACACGGCGTAAGGCGCAGTTAAAATCGCCCCCTAACAAAACCTTGCGCAGGTTCCGTCGGAGTAAATAAACAACTTCTTCCTTATAGAACCGCGTGCGATCGGATGAAAGACCAGATCCAGACAGAGCGTAAAGAAAAATTAAGGCGAGGTCATAAAAACTACAGCCTATACCTTGACCATCGTCTAGCGTTTCGAAGTCCGTCAGCGGGATTCCATCTCGATAAAGTAAAGCCATAAAAACATAGAATATCCAGGAAGACAAAACACATCAAATAATACCTCTTGTAAACACACGATATCAGCCAGGGAATCGTAAATAAACTGGCGTAACGCAGCAAGCCGTAATTGGGAACGTTACCTATTAACATTGAGAATTAAAAATTTATACGCCTGCATCCGTTAACACATGCAAGGTCAATAAAACAACATTAAGGAAAAAGCACTATCACGTCCATCTCTCCCCAACGTCCGGAGGCGGGGAAAAGAAGGTCTAATGCTAGTCCTCCCCACCTGACGCCAGGGAATCCTCGCTTTTCTTTTTACGACGCGCCGCGGCACGGGCAGGTTGAAAACGCTGTTTCACACCACTCCGTGAAAATATACACTCTTTATGTGGAGAGGTTGGGGGCACGTCAAGCTCCGATTTGACAGAGGAGCCATCGGCACCGCACTTATCGGAAGTCGGGAAACACAACTCAGAACGACCAACAGCAACATCAGGTACAGAAGAGACAGGTAATGCAGTGCCGGTGTCAGGTGGCATCTCCTGAACATCAGAAAGTGAACCAGTAGAATCTTGTTGCTCGACCGTCTCAGCGTGGAGGAGGGGTGGTACTGCACTAGAACACTGTAAAGGCTGGCCAGCAGGAGACGTCTCTGCGGGAACAACGGAACCCACGAGAACCGTCACGTCGACGGGTGAAGTGGGGGACGCAGATTGAACGCTCATTTCAACATCAACAGAAGCAGCTACATCCTCTCTGGTAATAATGGAACCACAATTAACATCAGTAGACAACGCATTACCGCCAGAAGGTGCACCCTCTGTCGCCGGCCGCGGTGGTCTCGCGGTTAAGGCGCTCAGTCCGGAACCGGGCGACTGCTACGGTCGCAGGTTCGAATCCTGCCTCGGGCATGGATGTGTGTGATGTCCTTAGGTTAGTTAGGTTTAAGTAGTTCTAAGTTCTAGGGGACTGATGACCACAGAAGTTAAAACCCATAGTGCTCAGAGCCATTTGAACCATTTTTTTTTGCACCCTCTGTCAACGCCGTGTCAGAAGAACGAGACTGGAGTGGGGCGTCCTCGAAATCTGTACAGTCCTCAGTCCGCCGGCGGTTGACGTGCTCTGCAGGAGCCGTCGTCCCCTCGTGGACAGAAGCCGCACTGGTACTCGTCGGTAACGGTGGAAATTCGTGAGGAGTAGGGGATAATGTTGCCCCTACATCGCTTAAAGCTGGAAACTGACTGACAGCTGACTGCGAAGTTACTATGTCTGCTAACGCTAAAGGAAAACGTTTTTGATAAGACGACGTCAGAACAGTAGTACGGCGTTGGCAGTTAGATCTGAGATGACCACTTTCGTTACAGAGAAAACAAGTTCCTTCTTGCCCTGTATACGTAACATGGACGCGGTAATCACAAACAGTTAAGTGGGAAGGAATATTTTTTTAACGCACATTTCCACAGTGCGGATACCATTACAACACTGGAAGTGATGTTGTGCTGACCAGCGTTCCATCGAATATGCCGTATGATTCCAAACGGAGGCAACGCTGTTTTAGGAAATGAATCGTCCACTGCAGGAGGAAGGTTATAAATTCTAACCGGAGTATACTCGAGTGCCGCATTTTCAAGGATGACGTGACTAACAGAACCATCGCGATGTGTAAACAACACTTTAGAACCAACTTTTTCTCTACTTGAACGGCATCATAAAACTTGACAAAGAATGAATACAAATCAGAATCCAGGTAATCATTATCTACCTGATCAGGTGTAACACGGATAACATCAGCCAACCAATCGTGACTTTTTAAGGAGCCAGGTTGAACACGACGCGTACTCTTGCCAAAACTGAAACGAACAGTAGCTCAACGAGGAACAGATTTAGGAGACTCGACAGACACCATGGCGCTGGCAGAAAACACCGCCGCCAAGAGGAAAACGACAACAAACTGCGCTACGCAACTACGATGTGACCCCGGCCGATACACCAACAAGACTGAGTAGCTTCGACACAAGCGGTGCTGCGACACAGGCGGAAGTTAAGGAAAACCTGCTCGCTCGACGTGCAAGGCGACACTGCGGCTAGACCGCTCGGCTAATCCCGCGCGGCCCACTGTTGAAATAAGCCCTTCATATACTACGTGGCTTGAAGTACAGAGCCAAAAAAATATTTTTACCGCTCAGGAAAATCGATCGAAAACAAACTCCCCCATATGGGCAACGTCCGTCCCAAAACCTGACCTGAAGACCTGAGCGGAGCTTCAGGACCTTACGCTTTGCATTTTCTTCACAATCCTTCGTGCCACATATGATCAGTTATTGATTGATATAAATTATTTTCAGAATATTTCTGTCTTTCGCGCTGCCAACTTTGTTTACTTTGGCGAAGAATTTGTGGTGAACGCTACGAGGGAGTTTCGTCTATAATCTCTACCTCTCATACGGATTATGCACTTGTGTCTGAACATAGCAGCTCTGTGGAAAGATAAGCGACACCTTTAGTCCTGCATACCTTTCTACAGAGCTACATGTCGCCCATTTCGATGAAAATTGTCTGCACTCATAAGAGCGTATGTCGATCATCACAATAGACATAAAGCACTGACACCCTTTTTTATAAGCTTCGTGTCAATATCTACACACACTCTGTTTCAATGAATACTGTTGTGTTGGCAGAAGATCCAACACCGTGTTGCTAGTGGAGGCCGAAATGCACGCATTTTAGCTCACGCAGGCTGGCGTGAGGAGGGAAGAACTATACTCACGTGAGGTCTGGAACATGACAAGGAATTAGAATTCAGAAAGCGGACGTAATTAGTTTGATACTTAACTTTAATCCGTTAATGATGAACGTCGCTCTTGACGGTACATGATTCACAATATTATCTGTTCAGAATACATTCATTGTAACTGAATATGGCGCCTTGCTAGGTCGTAGCAAATGATGTAGCTGAAGGCTATGCCAAACTGTCGTCTCTGCAAATGAGAGCGTATGTAGACCGTGAACCATCGCTAGCAAAGTGGGCTGTACAACTGGAGCGAGTGCTAGGGAGTCTCTAGACTAGACCTGCCGCGTGGAGGCGCTCGGTCTGTAATCACTGATAGTGGCGACACACGGGTCCGACGTATACTCACGGACCGCAGCCGATTTAAATGCTACCACCTAGCAAGTGTGGTGTCGGGCGGTGACACCACAAATACTCAATATTTCACAAGTAATAAATTTATGTTTACCCATATAGATAGCGATTGCAATAGGTATTTGTCTTGATTACAACCTCAGTACAAAATTAAGTACTCACGTAAGGCTGCTTTGAAACCACAGCATGTGTCCATATGTACAAGTGAACTTTGGCGTGAATTAAATACCTTCTCACAAACAGTACTTGTTTTGTAATGTGAGTTTCGTTTTGTGAAATACGGAGGACATCAATGCTGAGGTCTCTGACTGTGAGAAAAAATCTCCTAGAAACAGATGGAATTGCACGCAGGGAAAACTTTGCAGTAAAGCAGGATGTACGACGTAAAACCAACATTACCCAATTAAATGGCATTTCCGAAAAAAATAAGCTGAAATCCAGATGAACCATGGTTCAAGATAATGTTTGCTGACTGCCTATGGAACTGTCTACAACCAGGGATTTGTAAAGTCTTAGACATAAAACCTGTCCAGCTGCCACAAAGGCAGTCAGAATCGTACACTCAAGATGGCCACTATAATCAGCTGGCCATAAGCATTCTATGTCTGCCCATGTGCACTACCTGGCAACACTGTAGAATGCAAACGTGCATGGAGTAAGTGCTGTCACCCTCCACGAGCTGTCGCAGTGCTGTATCTACTCAGGGGCTAGTGATAAGCACCGTCCAATGTAAGTATAAAGTTTCGAGTTCTAGTCCACTCCATTCCTTTATTTTTAAATGACATTTAGATTGACTGAAATATAGTACGCTTCACATTCTAAGCCAGTTGTAATAACCAAACCTTCCACAAACTATTCTTCAAAACAGCTCGCGGGTGCATCAAGATAAGAACAGTTTATGCTTGAGAGGTTCCTCGCCTTCAGTGGCCACTGGCTACCAGCCATATTCCAAATGCCATCTAACGCAGGGTGCCGGTAGCTGGATGAATGTGGCACAGGGCTTTGAGTGAATTAACGAGATGTGTCAGGAAAGCAACAAGACTGATTTTCCTATCTACCAATGTTTTTATTGCTTTCAAACAACGATATTGTCCTCTTCAGAGTACTTCCCTTCGTCAGCTACTCACCAGTGGAGTCGTTGTTCTAGTCTTGGTAGTGGCGCTGAAAGGCCTTTAACGTGCCGGGCACATTCTTGACAGTGTTCTCCATAGTCCCAAAATACCAAAATAACGTCCTTTTTAGGCATTTTCCAGTTTAGGGCGAATAAAAAAGTCACAAGGACTCACATCAGGTGAAAACAGGAGCTGCTGAACGGCAAGGGTCCCTTTTGAGGTCAAGAATTCCGTGATGGAAGTGGCCCTGTGGCATTGCCATGACGCAGCATCCAGTTGTCTGCAGTGTCTGGTCTCCCTCGTGTCACCCTTTCCCTGAGTCTTTCAAAGACAGCTTTATACAACTCTTGGTTGCCAGTTCGTCCAGGAGGAGCAGTCTCACAGGATCACACACATTTCCCTTGTTTTCGTTGGTTTATGAAACTGTTCTCCCTCAGCGAGATTCATCTTCAACGCGTTCTCGACTTCCAAAAATGAATTGTGCCAGCAGAAATCTAGGGCTTTATATTAGAAATGTTCCCCAACGGCCTGTTTCAACTTGTCAAAGGTCACACACGTGGATTTCCCAAGTTCGACACAAAACGTAATGACATAACATTGCTCTAAATTCCACTGTTCCATTTTCATAACACACAACAAGGATATCACTACACTGATGGCGCTCTCTGACATCCCCTGATAGCTGTAAGGAGCTGAAACTCGGATGAGCATTTGGAAGGGATGAACACATAGGTCTGCACAAGTAGAACGACACAGCGTTGCCAGCTCGGTTCGCAGTGTTGTCAGTCTCATTGCTTTTCTGAATGAGATTTTCACTCTGCAGCAAAGTGTGCGCAACCATGCGAGTGATCTGGTAATGCTGTGTTGTTGTTCTTGTGTAGAGCAATGCTTTCATCCCTCCCTGATACTCAGAGTTTCACCTCTGTATATACATTATGTGATTCCTGAGAGTGCCATGAGTGGTGTTGCGTTTTTATTGTCTGTTACGAAAATGGAACAGGGGAATTTAGAGCAGCGTTATGCCATCAAGGTTGATGTTGAATTGGGGAATCCGCGAGTTTGACCTTAGATAACTAGAAACCGGTCCTTAGGAAACAATTCTATAAAGAGCGCAAGTTTCTCACTGTCGCTAATAGATTTAGGAAGACCTAGAACACGTTGAAGAAGAACTGTGCCCAGAGAGAGCCTTCAAAATCCGACCAAAACATCGAATGTGTGTGGGCTCTTGTGAGTTTCTTCATCCACGACAAACCGTCAAGCAAGAGTTTCACAAAGGCGTCCTTTAAAAGCCAGGAAAAGTGTGAATCAAGTGAGGCTGGACAATACAGCAGGTGGATGCTGCTGGATTATGACAACACTCCACTTCGAGTGGTCACATCCATCACAGATTTTTTGACCTCAAACGGCATTTCTGTTGTTCCATAACCCTCAGTATTCACATGATTTGAGTCTCTGCCACTTTTTCTTTTCCCAAAACTGAATGTTGTTCAGAGTTCTCAAATTACGTCCATTTAAATTATTTTTCAAAGGATTGTGACAACCATGTTAAATGACCTAACAATTGAAGCCCTTCAGTTCTTATACCAAGACTGGAGTGACTCTACGGGAGTGCACATCCTGAAGGGAACTACTTAGGAGTGGACAATATTCTTGATGAAAAAATTAAAACTATGGTAGAAAAGTAATGACAGTGATGTTTTTTCTTACACATCTTGTATATGACATACACATACTGGGGCCAAACTGCTGGTACGAGGGTTGTATTCTCCTAAACTGTACTTGTACAATACGTCTTCTTTGTATGCGATTTCTACTTTTTGCGAGAATGCATTGAATGAAGTGTACAAGGATTTAATGCTTTACATTTTTCCTTTTCTTGGTTTAAACCATAACGTTGCATCGGTGTCAAAGCTAAAATTTATTTTGAACTTCTTTAGTCACAGAACTTTCCATCAAAAACAAGAGTGATATTTTTCCTGGTGCAGTAGGTTTGCTTGTGTCATGAGGAAGCAAGACAACTCAGTCGCAAAAACAGCGCTCCACATCAACCCAGGAGGAACAAGACTAAGAGGAAGACCGGCAAAGAGATGGACTGACAACGTCAGGGGAGACAAGCACGTTGTTGGCTTAACACCAGAAGATGTCAACGACAGGGAGAAATGAAGGACATGTAGCAAAACAGCAGACACCGCAAGTCGGGATTAACGCTTGGTAAGAAAGAGAGAGTAGGTCAGCTTGTATTATTTTTCCTGTCTGACGTTATGGATCTCAAGTGTGATGGTATACTTTGAAGCTATTACTGTGATAACCTTTTTACTATTTACTTTTGTCCGTCTGTTTACTTTCCTTCATTTCCGTTTTAAACTACATAATCTCCTTACATTCGAGCGCTCACACACTTCCAACAATGAAATGTATGCCTCACCCCTCCTTTCTGTCTGTGTTATAGGATCCACGTTTCTAACGGAGGGTTAAACAACAGAATTATCGAAATGTATTTCTTGTTTTCCCAATTCCATAACTTGCATTGTTGTACATTACAAAATATCTTGGAGACTATGATTTACTTTTTCTGTATCATCACAGTCCTCACGCTTATGTGTACTTTGACAATAGGCATAATAATAATCATTTAATATCTTACTTCCCATTCGCTCCATCATTCCGCGACTACATCTACATGGATACTCTGCAAATCACATTTAAGTGCCTGGCAGAGGTTTCACCGAACCACCTTCACAATTCTCTATTATTCCAATCTCGTATAGCGCGCGGAAAGAATGAACACCAATATCTTTCCGTACGAGCTCTGATTTCCCTTATTTTATCGTGATAATCGTTTCTCCCTATGTAGGTCGGCGTCAACAAAATATTTTCGCATTCGAAGCAGAAAGTTGGTGATTGGGCTGGACATCATTAAAAGAAAGGCGTTTTTAGTTGCGACGCAAACTTCTTACGAAATTCCAAATCCTGCATCATTTCTGTGGCACTCTCTCCCACATTTCACGATAATAGAAAACGTGCTGCACTTCTTTGAACTTTTTCGATGTACTCCGTCAGTCCTATCTGGTACGTCTTCCATACTGCGCAGCAGTATTCTAAATGAAATACATGTGTTACATTTTCCAAGTGTCCTGCCAACAAAACGCAGTCTTCGGTTAGCCTTCCCCACGTTTTCTATGTGTTCCTTCCAGTTTCAGTTGCCAATTTTCGCACCATACAGATATATTTTCTAAATCGGTTTGCAATTTGTTTTGATCTTCTGATGACTTCATTAGTCGATAAACTACAGCGTCATCTGCAAACAACCTAAGATTACTGCGCAGATTGTCTCCCAAATCGTTTATATAGATAAGGAAAAGCAAAGGGGCTATAACACTACCTTGGGGACCCCAGAAATCACTTCTTATTTACTCGATGACTCTCCGTCAATTACTACGAACTGTGACCACGCTGACAGGAAATCGCAAATCCAGTCACATAACTGAGACGATGTTCCATAAGCACGCAATTTCACTACGAGCCGCTTTTGTAGTACCGTGTCAAAAGCCTTCCAAAAATTCCAGAAATACGGAATCGGTCTGAAATCCCTTGGCGCGACCATTACGGTCGCAGGTTCGAATCCTGCCTCTGGCATCGATGTGTGTGATGTCCTTAGGTTAGTTAGGTTTAAGTAGTTCTAAGTTCTAGGGGACTGTTGACCTCAGTTGTTAAGTCCCTAAGTGCTCAGAGCCATTTGAACCGTTTTTTCTTTTTTTTTTTTGGAAATCCCTTGTCAACAGCACTCAACACTTCACGTGAATAAAGAGCTTGTTGTATTTCACAGAAACGATGTTTTCTAAACCCATGTTGACTGTGTCTCAATAGACCGTTTTCTTCGAGGTAACTCATAATGTTAGGACACAATATATGTTCCAAAATCCTGCTGCTTATCGACGTTAACGATATGGGCCTGTAATTTAGTTGATTACTCCTACTTCTTGAATATTAGTGTGACCTGTGCAACTTTCCAGTGCACGGGTACGGATCTTTGTCGAGCGAACAGTTGTATATGATTGTTAAGTATGGAGCTAATGCATCAGCAAACTCCGAAAGGAACCTAATTGGTATACAGTCTGGACCAGAAGACTTGCTTTTATTAAGTGACCTAAGTTGCTTCACCACCCCGAGGATATTTACTTCTACGTTACTCATGTTGGCAGCCATTCTCGAATCGAATTCTGGAGTATTTACTTCGTCTTCTTTTGTGAAGGCATTTCGGAAAGCTGTGTTTACGAACTCTGCTTTGGCAGCACTGGCTTCGCTAGTACCTCCATTGCAATCGCGCGGAGAATGCACTGATTGTTTCTTGCGCTAACATACTACACTTACGACCAGATTCTATTTGGATTTTCTGCCAGGTTTCGAGACAAAGTCTCGTTGTGGAAACTGACCATCTTTTACAGAAGCTCGAAATTTAGCGTGGACTTCAATGCGAGATGCTTATAACAATCTTGGGGATTTTGAGTCTTTTTAAATTTGGCATGTTTGTTTCGTTGTTTCTGCAACAATGTCCTAACCCGTTTGTTTACCAAGGAGGATCAGCTTCGTCGTTTGCTAATTTATTTGGTCTAAATCTCTCAATTGCCGCCGATACTGTTTCTTTGAATTCAAGCGACATCTGGTTTACACTTATATTATTAACTTGGAATGAGTGGAGATTGTCTCTCAGGAAGGCGTCAAGTGAATTTTTATCTGATTTT
The DNA here is from genome assembly GCF_021461395.2 of Schistocerca americana. Classification (NCBI taxonomy): domain Eukaryota; kingdom Metazoa; phylum Arthropoda; class Insecta; order Orthoptera; family Acrididae; genus Schistocerca; species Schistocerca americana. Next base: position 10,719,390 of record NW_025725481.1, on the reverse strand, counting down.
TTGAATAGATATATTATTGGTTTATTTTTGGACTATTAGGGGGTTACAATATTCAATCTCGCTACGGGAACCCTATCTTCACTAATCCCTGTATCCGTTTTGATGCTCGTTATTAACACAGGATTATTTGTTGCTAAGATGTCAAGTGTGTTTTCACAAACGGATACGATTCACGTGGGCCTATGAACTAACTACTCGAAATAATTTTCAGAGAATGCATTTAGCACAATTTCGGCTGATATTTTATGCGTACCTCCAGAATTAAACATGTATTTTCGCCAACATATCGAGGGTACCACCAACTGTTACCATATGAGGCTGGTACGAGTTTGAAATCGAACTCAAGTTTTCTTTGGACCTTTCAGCAACTGCATCATCTAAATTGGGAGGTCGGTAAAAGGATCCTATTGTTATTTTATTCCGGTTGCCAACAATGACCTCTGCCCATACTAATTCACAGGAAGTATTTACTTCAGTTTCGCGACAAGTTAAACTACTTCTAACAGAAACAAACACACCACCGCCAACAGTGTGTAGCTTATCGTTTCAGAACACCGTTAGGTTCTTCGCAAAAATTTCGGCTGAGCGTATATCCGGCTTTTGCCAGCTTTCAGTGCCTATAACGGTTTGAGCATCAGTGCTTTCTATTAGCGCTTGGAGCTCTGGTACTTTCTCAACACAGCTACGACAGTTTACAACTGTTATACCAATGGTTCCCCCATCTACGTTGTTCCTGTGTTCGGCCTGCCCCTTTGTGCCTTAAGCCCTTCTTGTTATTTCCCGAGATCCTCTAACCTTAAAAACAGCCCAGCCCACGCCACACAGTCGCTGCTACCCGTGTAGCAGCCTCCTGCGTATAGTGGACACCTGACCCAGTCAGCGGAACCCGAAACCAAACCACACTTTGGCACATGTCGAGGGATCTGCAGCCTCCACGGTCGCAGAACCGTCTGAGCTTCTGATTCAGACCCTCCACTCGGCTCTGTACCTCAGGTTCGCAAGCGGTCCTGTCGATTATGCTGCAAATGGTCAGCTCCGCATTGCTCTTGCCAGCAAGACTGGCCGCGTTTAACACTTCTGTTAGCCGCTCGAAATCAGAGAGAATCTCTTGTGATCCATAGTGACACACATCATTGGTACCGACACCCACCTGCAATTGGCTGCATCCTTTGCTCTTCATGGCATCCGGGAGGACCCTTTCCACATCTGGAATGACTCCACTCGGTATGCACTCGGATTGCACATTGGTTTTCTTTCCCTTCTTGGCAGCCAAGTCCCTAAGGGGCCCCATAACGCGCATAAAGTTGGAGCTCCGAACAACCGATAATCCCACCCTCTGTGATTGCCCGGATTTGCAGGCTGAGTGGTTTCAATTATAAACAAATTAGCAATAATTAATTACAGTCGTAATAAGCATAATGACCACAGTTTTGTTTCGAAATTATGTTTTAACCACCAGATAATTTCATAATCCATAAGAAGCTGATGCCTCTCGACCACAGACGTAACGATAACCATGGTTCACTGCTGAAAGCTGCTGCCCGCTGCGGGTTTCTTACATAACATGGGCGCGTAATGAAGCGCTGTGCCACGAGGTCATTCTTATTTTTTTACATTATTTTTATGTTTTTCACAGAATTGCTCTTACAAAAAACGGCCCTGAGCACTATTGGACTTAACATCTGAGATCATAAATCCCGTAGAACTTAGAACTTCTTAAACCTAAGTAACCTAAGAACGTCACATACATCCATGCCCGAGGCAAGATTTGAACGTGTAACCCTAACGGTCGCGCGGTTCCAAACTGAAGCGCCAGGAACCGCTCGGTCACTGCGGCCTGCAATTGCTCTTACAGTGCATGGTGATTCAGTTAATTGTGCAACTGGCGAAGATGATAACAGAAAACACGTAGCGACACATTCAATGTAAATGATGAAGTTCCTAGAGATTTCATATATATATAGTTATCCTGCACTGCTTCAGCGTTTACTAAGGAATTGGCATCGGAATGAAAAACAGTTTGAGTCACTCCAGTTTATCTTCCTTTCCCAGTATTGTATAATCATGATAGATCTAACGATAAATATGTGATACACGAGAATTGGTAGAATGTAAGACATATCTTGGTAGTGTATGAAATTTGCTAATGATTTGGACAAATGCACAGGCTGCGCATTTAGTAACAGAAAGTGACTGTCCGACAGTATTATCACAGCTACAGTCCACCTGTAATGTAAATGAGTCGTGTGAACAAGGACCGACGCTGTAAATTTACCAATACTTTTCTGGATTCTAATATGGTACGAAACTTGTGGGAAGGTTACTGCTTAAACAAGACAATTTTCCGTAACTCGGCACACGCAGTACTCTAAAAACTTTTACGCGTGTGGTGCGACACTATACTCCAATCACAAAAGATTACCGTTTCATTCGTATTTCCACTTCTTCTGCTGCAGGGCGACAGTACAATTTGTTATGAAAATTTTGCACTTACGTCTTTTTACTATACAGCGGAAAAACACTGCAGTTGGCAGTCAAAACACCGTCTTTAACAACACAACCACCTTTAACCAAGTCTGTTGTGCGTTACAACCATTCAGCTTAATATTTCCCAATTGGAAATTCTAACGTGAATAGCTGTAATTAAAACTATCTTCACTTCTAGGTCGTCGTTTGTAGAATGATTAGTATTAATTTTACAGTACGGTACGTTTCCTGTGTGAAAGAAAAAATGGAATTATTGTTACTTTTTACTCAGAACTTGCATTGTATATAAATTTTATTTACCACCTACTTAGTTTCATGGCTTTACCTCAGACTATTCCTAAGCCGTGACGTCTATTTGTAGGTGATGATGTAGACATATAGCATTCTCAAAGGGAAAACATCAAATAAATGAGATGAAACACGTGGTCACCACACACACACACACACACACACACACACACACACACACACACACACACATACACACAATGAACAGCTTCAATTATCCTGAAACTATATTCATTAAATGTAAAGATCGAATAGAAAGCCATTTACATATATGATTCTATTAAATATTACATGCTTTTTAACTCGTCGGCAAAAAGCCAAATAATAATTTCTCGGAGAGTGGTAACAATTTTAGATCGATCCTATTTACGGCAAAGTTAAATTCAGTTTTCGAGACACATATTATAGTTGGATGTCAATTAAGCTCGAAGCTCACATTTTGCTAACGGGTGTGGTCAGTTATTCACATAAACAACTGAGACGAACAGTGTAAAAGAAGCCTCAAATACTTCCTGCGCGGCTGCATGCGGGTTTCGCATGTCACTTGCGAGAATCTCCACTCGGGTTTAACGCTCTGAAATGATTACCATTGCTCTTCTTGGTCACGGAGTCTATGTGACGGCTTGACTTTCATCCTCCAAAGCGATAACATTGAAGGCACGGCTCACGCAACAATAAATGACAGTTGACGATCGCTGAAGTCATATCCGCGGAAACGCATCCCTTCAGTCGGAGCGCGTCGGGAAGTGTTCCCGTCGCTGTGCCCGAGGCGAAGAGGAAGCCGTACTACGTGCCGTGGCACGAGCACGGAAAGATAAGTGATGTGTTGCGCACGGTATCAGGTAAGAGACGTAGCAGTGGAAAGCGCATTGATTACAAGTTGCAGAATTTGGATGCTGTGTTTACCGCCCCACTTTCATGACAGGCCTTTAATATGGACTCAACAGCTTTGCAAGTTTCATTCAACGATATTACTTATTATGAGAGACAAAGATACTGAAGCACAGTGTAGTCGTTATTTCTTTGCTTGAAATGCGGGGCGGTTTGCGTGGTTTTGTTTGCTATGCAGTTCGTAAATACACGAAATGTAAAAGACATTATATATGACTTTCAAAATTCCCTTAGTGTTGATACACATTTCGAAGTGCTAGAGTTTAATCACTGTAGCTTCCATTTTGTATCTATTTTGCGTTTCATTAATACTTTGCTGAACTGACGTGAACTTATAGCGCGTGCTACTCAACCGTTGTACCCTCCTGTTGGTAATTCGTTGTCGTACGTCGTAGCCAGTCTGATTTTCAATTGCTACTGTGTACTATCACCAGTCGCTTTGGTTTTTTTTCCGACTATATCTCCATTTACGAAATTGGGGCTAAAAATTGCTCCGAGTGAAAGAAAGTACAAATCAACTTCGTGTATGAAACACAGAAAGTTACGAAGAAGCAGTGTTGTTCTTTATCCACATCCGATTAATTATTCACCGTGTTCACTTCCTACCATTTTTCACGGGAACTCTAGCAATAAAAAGGTCATACACAGGGTAAGTGCACCTTTACCTTTTCTTATGCAACGGTAGTTTGACGTGTGAGATGCACATGTGGTTGACTTGTAATCTTTGTTCATGTCTATATCAGCAGACACTGGTTGTAATATCATTTGCCTAACATCAGTAATATTACAACGTTCGCAGCAAATATGAGTAAGAAATACTTTTTGTGTTTCATTTATTCCTAAATTTCAGTTTTATAGATAAAGTCAAGAAGGTTGTACATCCAAAAATGGGCCATACGATCAAGTCTGAACGTAATGGGTTGGGTATCCATGACCACAAACTTAACATTAACTTTATAACCATAGTCAGCTTAACATTAACTTTATAACCATAGTCAGGAATGCGATCTCTCCATCCCCTCTACCCAATAGCGATTAAACAAAAATGCGTTACGCAAATGGATACACCTCACATCATCATTTTCCTTTCAAGAATTAAGCTATCGCCCCTTCCAAACCTAACAAACAGAATCATTTCAATCTTTTCTGAAGTCCTCCAACAACTCTTTTCCCATTATAATTGTAGTTCACGATTTTCTGTAGAACCTGGCATTCTCATGAGGTTTTGTATCTATTTTTCAAGATCCATTCGATTTTCATGTTGAAAATATTTCATTCTGTTCCATGATTTCCAATCACGTCACTGTTCTTTCTTTTCATGGTCTCCAAAGTTTCATTTACATAGTGTAACAAAGTAATCACCATCATCCAGCATCATTAATATCCTTAGATCTTTGTCACACTTTAACAAAGTAATCACCATCATCCATCATCATTAATATCCTTTGGGCCTTTGTCACACTTCAGCGTGGGGTCTGCCTTGATACCATTGATTTGGCGATGTTAGGGTTAGTGGGTGGCTGGATGCACTTCCTCTTGTACCCCATACTCCCCGTGATGGAATTGGTGTACCTCAGCTGTATGTGTCTAGTGTTAGCCATGAAATAGTGCGAACGTTTTGAAATGTCTGCGTGTAGTGTATCTGAAACGTATGGCGTGGGGGGGGCGGGGGGGGGGGGGTAAGAGCCCAGTATCCACCTGGTGGGATGTGGAAAACCGCCTAGAAACCACATCCAGGCTGACTGGCCGTCGTCGGTAATCTGCCGGGGGGTTACATTCCATAGCCGGGGCGCCTATGCGAGTCCAGGAAGCAGCGCATTAACGCCCTTGACTAATCTGGCAGGTCTAACGAAGTAATCACCATCACTTTATAAAATTTCGTACTGGTTTCTTTTTGCACTTTAGGGGTCACTTTTCTGTTACTGGTTCCAAACACAGTTCGAAGGTGGATTAATTTGAAAACAAAATTTTCAGTATCGTCGCCTAAACACTGGTTCTAAAAGCGAACTATCTAAGACACTTTCTGTCACACTGGATATTTTCTTCGGAATGTCATTATTTTTGTTTTATAGCTAGAAACTTTTATATTGCAAACTCATAGACAGCTGTGATACAGGATATGCATGTAAATCATACTTAAGCTGAACTGCAAATCTAAAGTCTAGTGGCGGAACATATTCACCTTTTAAAAATATCATAACATGGAAATAAACTGCAGTGGTGCATCGGAATCTACTACTAGACCCCGTTAAAGGTTCAAAGCACACACCGTTTGAAGCGTTACTCCCCCTGGACAGATGTCGGCATTGTGCACTTTGTGTGAAGGTACAAGGCTCACAGCAAACTTGCAGTAGTGCATCAAAATCTAATACTGGTCTCCCAGGAAAGGTTCAAAGCACAGACTGTTTGAAGCGTCACTGCCCCTGGACAGAAGTCGGCATTGTGCAATTTATATTCAACCCCGATGAAATTTCTGTGTCTCATCGTCAATGTGATGGTTCAAGGGTTACAGTAATCCTGCAGTGGTGCATCGGAATTTAATTCTGGTCTCAAAGGAAAGGTTCAAAGCACATATTGTTTGCGGCGTTACGACCCCTGAACAGAACTCGGAATTGTGCCTTTTGTATTCAGTCCCGATGCAATTTCTGTGTTTCATCATCAATGTGAAGGTCCAAGGGTTACACTTAACTTGCAGTGGTGCATCGTAATCTACTACTGCTCTCACAGGAAAGGTTCCAGCACGGACTGCTTGAAGAGTCTCTCGCCCTGGACCGAGGTCGTCATTGTGCCCTTTGTGCGATTTTTGTGTTTCATCGTTAATGCAAATGTCCAAGAGTTACAGCAAACCTCCAATTGTGCTCCGTAGTCTACTGCTGGTGTCACGGGAAGGGATCCAAAACAGACTGTTTGAGGCGTTTCTTCCCCTGGACACAAGTCAGCGCTGTGCCTTTTATTTCATTCCGATGCAATTTCTGTGTTTCATTGTCAACGTGAAGGATGGACCAATGGTTACAGTAACCTGCCGTGGTGCATCGGAATCTATTACTGGTCTGCCAGGAAAGATACCTACTCAGATTGTTTGAAGCGTTACTCCCCTTGGACACAAGTCGGGATTCAGCCTTTTGTATTCAATCCGATGCAATCTCTGTAATTCATTATCAGTGTGATGCACCAATGTTTACAGTAACCTGCCATGGTTCATCAGATTTCAATACTAGTCTCACAAGAAATGTGTAGTGGCTTGGCAAGACAGCCTAGCCACTAGAAGGTAGCCGAAAGGCACGCGTTTAAGCCCACGCAGGCTGACATGAGGTCTGGAACTGGTAAAGTAATTATACTATCAAGAAAGGTACGTAGCTGCTGGAATACTTAACTTTAATCCATAATTAGTGAACATGGATCTGACGGTACAGGCATCACAAGATTAGCAGCAAATGATAATGGCGCCTTGCTAGGTCGTAGCAAATGAAGTAGCTGAAGGCTATGCTAACTATTGCCTCGGCAAATGAGAGCGTAATTTGTCAGTGAACCATCGCTAGCAAAGTCGGCTGTACAACTGGGGCCAGTGCTAGGAAGTCTCTCTAGACCTGCCGTGTGGCGGCGCTCGGTCTGCAATCACTGACAGTGGCGACACGCGGGTCCGACGTATACTAACGGACCGCGGCCGATTTAAAGGCTACCACCTAGCAAGTGTGGTGTCTGGCAGTGACACCACAAAATATTCCATCTCAGATTGTTTGAGGCGTTACCCCCCTGGACAGAAGTCGCCATTGTGCCTTTTTTATTCAATCCTGATACAATTTCTGTTTTTCATCGGCAATGTAAAGGTCCAAGGGATACAGTTAATCTTTCATGGTGTATCGGAATGTAATACTGGTCTCACAGGAATGATTCAAACTCAGAATTTTAGAGGCGTGACTCCCCCTGGCAGAAGTCGCCATTGTGCTTTTTTTATTCAATCCCGATGCAAATTCTGTGTTTCATCGTCAATGTGAACGACCAAGGGTTACAGTAATCCTGCAGTGGTGCATCGGAATTTAATACTGGTTTCAAAGTAAAGGTTCAAAGCACAGATTTTTTGGAGTGTTTCTTCCACCTGAACAGAACTCGGCATTGTGGCTTTTGTATTCAATCCCGATGCAATTTCATTGTCTCATAGTCAATGTAGATGCCGAAGGATTACAGTAAACTTGCAGTGGTGCATCGTAATCTGCTGCTAGACTCCGAGGAAAAGTTCCAGCACAGACCGTTTGAAGCGTTTCTCCCCCTGGACCGAAGTCAGCATTGGGCATTTGTATTCAATCCCGATGCAATAGCTGTGTTTCATCATCATGTACTATACCTGCCGAGATGCATCTGAATCTTATAATATACTCCCAGGGAAGGTTCAGATCACAGTTTGTTTGAAGCGATACCCCCCCTGTACAGTAGTCGGCATTGTGCCTTCTTTATTTAATCCAGATGCAATTTCTGTGTTTCAACGTCAATGTGAATGTCCAAGATTTTCAGTAAACCTGCAGTGGTGCATCGGAATCTACTATTGGATTATCAAGAAAGGTACATAGCACAGACTGATTGAAACATTACTCCCCACTGGACAGAAATTGGCATTGTGACTTTAGTATTCAATCCCGATGCAATTCCTATGTTTCATCGTCAATGTTATGGTCGAAGGGTTACAGAAATCCTGTAGTGGTGCATCGGAATCTAATACTGGTCTCCCAGGAAAGATTCGAACACAGACTGTTTGAGGCGATACCCGCCATGGACAAAAGTTGGCGTTGTGCCCTTTTTATTCAATCCCGAAGTAAATTCTGTGTTTCACCATCAATGTGAAGGTCAAAGGGTTACAGTAAACCTGCAGTGGTAAATCGGAATCTACTACTGGACTCCCAGGAAGTGTTCAAAGCACAGACTGTTTGGAGCGTTACTCCCACTGGGCAGAAGTCGTCACTGTGCCTTTTGTATTCAGTCCGATGCAATATCTGTGATTCAAAGTCAGTGTGAAGCACCAGGGCGCACAACTACAGTGGTCATCAGCGCCCTGACTAAGTAATGAATGCACTGCGAGGCACAAGGTTGAAACAGCAACTAAAAAGGACAAAACTATAAAAGACAAAAGATTGATAGAAAACAGTTTAATCAATTGTCCTTAGACAGGTCTATCAGGTGGATAAAACTAAGAACGCGAGCAGATGCTCCTGGGTCATCCGCTAAAATGGCATCCAGAGTACATGGCAATGTGGCGTACAGTCAGCAAGTACTCACACGGGCAGAACCGCGCCGGCGCAGCCGTCAGCAGACGGCGATGGCTGAACTGGCAGTGTTGCATCGGAATCTATTGCTCGACTCCCAGGAATGGTTCCAAAGCACAGAACTTTAGAGACGTTATTATCTTTGGAAAGAAGCCGACATTGTGCCTTTTGTTTCAATCCCGATGTAATTTCTGTGTTTCATAGTCAATGTGAAAGTCCAAGGGTTACATTAAACCCGCAGTGGTGATTCCCAATTTAATACTGGTCTTCCAGAAAAGTTGCCAATACAGACTGTTTGAAGCGTTACTCGCCATAGACAGAAATCGGCGTTGTGTCTTTTTTATTTAATCCCTACGCAGTTTTAGCCTTTCACCGTCAATATAATGGTCCAAGGGTTACAGTAAATCTATAGCGGTGCATTGCAACCTACCATTGGACTCCCAGGAATGGTTCAAACACAGACTGTTTGAGGCGTTTCTCCACCTGGACAGAGGTCGGCATTATGCACTTTGTTTTTAATCCTGATGCAATTTCTGTGTTTCATCGTCAATGTGAAGGTCCAAGGGTTAGAGAATACCGGCCGTGGTGTATTGGAATCTGAAATTGGTCTCCCAGGAAAGTTTCCAACACAGTCTGTTTGATGCTCTATTCCCCCTGGACATAAGTCGGCATTTTGACATTTGTATTCAATCACGTTACAATTTCTTGTTTCTTCGTCAATGTGATGGTCCAAGGATTACAGTAAACCAGCCGTGGTCTATCGGTATGTTATACTGGTCTCCCAGGAAAGGTTCAAGGAACAGACTGTTTGAAGCGTTACTAGCCAATCACAGAATTTGACATTGTGCATTTTGTATTCAATCCCGATGCCATTTCTGTGTGTCACCGTCTGTGTGTGGTCCAAGGATTGCAGTAAACGAGCCGCAATGCATCGGAATTAAACACCGGATCTCCAGGAAAGTTCAAAGCATAGACTGCTTGAGACGTTACTCTCCCTGAATAGAATTCGGCATTGTGCCTTTTTTATTATATACCGATGCAATTTTGCGTTTCATTGTCAATGTAAAGGTCCAAAGGTTACAGTAAACCTGCCGTGGAGGATCTAAATCTGATACTGGTCTTCCAGGAAAGTTTCCAACACAACCTGTTTTAAACGATACCCCACCTGGACAGAAGTCGGCATTACGACTTTTGTATTCAATCCCGATGCAATTTCTGTGTTTCATCGACAATGTAAAGGTCCAAGGCATACAGGTTTTAACCCCCTGGACAGACGTCGGCATTGTGCCTTTTGTATTCTGTCACGATGCAATATCTGTGTTTCATTATCAATGTGTAGATTCAAGTGTTACAGTGAGCCAGCAACCGTCTATCGGAATCTATTACTAGATTCCCATGAGAGGTTCTAACCACAAACTGTTTGACACCTTACTCCTCTTGACAGGAGTTGGCATTGTTACTCTTGTATTCAATCCCATTGCAATTTCTGTGTTTCATCGTCAATGTAAAGGTCCAAGGGTTAAAGAATACCAGCAGTGGTGCATCGGAATCTAACACTGGACTCACAGGAATATTTCAATCACAGACTGTTTGAGGCCTTACTCCCCTGGACAGAAGTCGAAAATGTGCATTTTGTACTGAATACCGATGCAATTTCTGTGTTTCATCGTGTATGTAAACGGCCACGTTTTACAGGAAACCTGCAGTGGTGCATCGGAAACTAATACTGTACTCCCATGAGAGTTTCAATCACAGACTGTTTGGGGCGCTACACCCCCTGGACAGAAGTCGGCATTGTGCCTTTTGTATTTAATCTCGTGGCAAGTTTCATCGTCAATATAAGGGTCGAAGGGTTACAGTGAGCCTCCAGTCTTGTATCGGAATCCATAACTGGATTCCCGTGAAACGTTCAAACCACAGACTGTTTGAAGCCATACTCCACGTGGACACAAGTTGTCATTGTTCCTTTCGTATTCAATCACGATGTAACTTCTGTCTCTCGTCGTCAATGTAACGGTCCAAGGGTAACAGAAACCCTGCAGTGATGCATCAGAATCCAATACTGGAGTCTCAGAAAAGTTTCAATCCCATGCTGTTTGAGGTGTTGCTCCCCCTGGACAGAAGTCGGCATTGAGATTTTTGTATTCAATCACGATGCAATCTCGATGTTTCATCGTCAACGTAAAGTTCCAAGGATTACAATAATCACGCAGTGGTGCATGGGAAACTAACACAGGACTCCCACGGAAGTTTCAATCACAGACTGTTTGAGGCGTTGCTCCCCCTGGACAGAAGCCGGCATTGTTCCGAGTGCATTTAATCACGATGTAATTTCTGTGTTTCATCGTCAACGTAAAGGTCCAAGGTTTACAGTGAGCTTCCAGCCGTGTATCAGAATCAATTCCTATATTGCCATGAAAGGTTCGAACCGCAGATTGTTTCAAGCCATACTCCCTCTGGAAACAAGGCGTCATTGTTCCTCTGGTATTCAATCACGATGTACTTTCTGTGTTTCATCGTCTATGGAAACGTCCAAGGGTTATAGAAAACCTGCAGTGTTTCATCGGAATGTAATACTGGACTCCCAGGAATGATTCAATCACAAACTGTATGAGGCGGTCCTCCCCCTGGACAGAAGTCGCCATTGTGCATTTTGTACTTAACCTCGACGCAATCTCTGTGTTTCATCATCAATGTAAAGGTAAAAGGGTTACAGTAAACCTGCACTAGTGAATCGGAAACTAATACTGGACTCCCAGGAAAGTTTGAATCACAGACTTTTGGGGCGATACTCCCCCCGGATAGAAGTCGTACTTTTTCCACTTGTATTCAATTCTGATGCAATTTCTGTGTTTCATACACAATGTAAAGGTCCATGGCATACAGAAAATCTGCACTGGTATATCGGAATCTAATACTGGACTCGCGGGAAAGCTTCAGTCACAGACTGTTTGAGGCCTTACTCCCCCTAGACATGAGTTCTCATTGTTCTTCCCGTATTCAGTCCCGATACAATTTCTATGTTTTATCGCCATCGTGAGAGTCCAAGGGTTGCAGAAAACCTACAGTCGTGCATCGGAATCTAATACTGGACTCCCAGGAAAGTTTCAATTACTAACTGTTTGAGGCGTTACTCCCCCTGGAAAGAAGACGGCATTGTGCCTTTTGTATTTAATCCCAATGGAATCTCTGTGTTTCATCGTCACTGTGAAGGTCCAAGGTTTACAGTGCTCTTCCGTTCATGTATCGGAATCTATTACTGGATTCCCATGAAAGGTTCAAACCGAAGACTGTTTGAAGCCATACTCCACCTGGACAAAAGTTGTCATTGTTCCTCTTGTATTCAATCACGAGGCAATTTCTGTGTTTCATCGTCAATGTATTGGGCCAAGGGTTACGGAAAACCTGCAGTGGTGCACTGGAATCTAATACTGCACATCCACGAAAGTTTCAATCACAGACTGTTTGAGGCGTTACTCCCCCTGGACCAAAGTCGGCATTGTACCTTTTCTGTTTAATCCCGATGTAATTTCTGTGTTTCATCGACAGTGTAATCGTACAAGCGTTACAGAATACCTGCAGTGGTTGATCGAAATCTAATACTGGACTCCCAGGAAAGTTTCAATCACAGAATAATTGAGTCGTTACTCCCCCTGGACAGATGTCGGAAATGTGCCTTTTGTATTCAATCCCGTTGCAATTTCTGTGTTTAATCGTGTATGTAAAGGGCCAAGTTTTCCAGGAAACATGCAGTGGTGCATTAGAAACTAAAACTCGACTCCCATGAATGTTTCAATTACTGACTGTTTGAGGCGCTACTCCACCTTGACAGAAGTCGGCATTGCGCCTTTTGTATTCACTCCCGATGAAATCTCTGAGTTTCATCGACAATGTAAAGGTCCAAGGGTTACAAAAAACCTGTAGTGGTGCACCGGTAAAGTACTACTGGACTCCCAGGAAAGTTTTAATCATAGACTCTTTCAGGCGTTACTCCTCCTGGACAGAAGTCGGCAGTGTGCATTTTGTAGTCATCCCGACGCAATTTCTGCGTTTCATCGTGAATGTAAAGGTAAACCTGCATTGGTGCATCGGAAACTAATGATGGAATCCCGGAAAGTTTCAATCACAGACTGTTTGAGGCGTTACACCCCCTGGATAGAAGTCGGCATTGTTCCGCTTGTATTCAATCCTGATGCAATTTCTGTGCTTCATCGTCAATGTGAAGTTCCAACGGATAACAGAAAACCTGCAGTGGTGCACCGGAATCTATTACAGGATTCCCAGGAAAGTTTCAATCACAGACTGTTTGAGGCGTTACTCCCCCTGGACAGAAGTCGGCATTGTTCCTCTTGTATTCAATTCCGATACAAATTTTGTGTTTCATCGTCAATGTTAAGGTCCAAGGCTTACAGAAAAACTGCAGTGGTGCATCGGAAACGAATACTGGACTCAAATGAATGTTTCAATCACAGACTGTACCAGGCGTTACTCCCCTCGGACAGAAGGGGGAATTGTGATCTTTATATTCAATCACGATGCAATCTCTGTGTTTCATCGTCAATGTAAAGGTCCGAGGATTACAATAAACGAGCAGTGGTGCAAAGGAAACTAACACAGGACTCCCACGAAAGTTTCAATCACAGACTGTTTGAGGCGTTACTCCACTTGACAGGAAACGGCAATATTCCTCTTGCAATCAATCACGATGCAATATAGGGTTACAGTAAACCTGCACTAGTGAATCGGAAACTAATACTGGACTCCCGGTAAAGTTTCAATCATGGAATTTTGGGGCGATACCCCCACCGGACAGAAGTCGTCATTGTTTCTCTTGTATTCAATTTCGATGCGATTTCTGTGATTCATAGACAATATAAAGGTCCAAGGCATACAGAAAATCTGCACTGGTGCATCAGAATCTAATACTGGACTCCCAGGAAAGATTCCATCACAGACTGTTTGTGGCTTTACTCCTCATTGTTCTTCCTGTATTCAGTCCCGGTACAATTTCTATGTTTCATCCTCAACGTGAAAGTCAAAGGGTTGCAGAATACCTGCAGTGGTGCCTCGGAATCTAATATTGAACTTCCAGGAAAGTTTCAATCACAGACTGTTTTAGGCGTTATTCCCCCTGAACGGAAGGCGGCATTGTTCCAATTGTTTTCAATCCCGATGCAAAATCTGTGTTTCATCGTTAATGTAGATGTCCAAGGCTTATAGGAAACCTTCAGTGGTTCAACGGGATCTAATACTGGACTCCCTGGAATGTTTCAATCACAGTCATTTGAGGTTTTACTCCCCCTGGACAGAAGTCTTCATTGTGCCTTTTCTATTCAATCCCGATTCAATCTCTGTGTTTCATTGTCAATGTAAAGTTTCAAGGGTTACAGAAAACTGGCAGTGTTGCATCGGAAACAAAAACTGGACTCCCAGGAAAGTTTCAATCACAGACTGTTTGAGGCGATACTCCCTTGGCCAGAAATCGGCAATGAGCCTTTTTTATTCGATCCCGATGCAACTAATGAGTTGTATCATAAATGTATAAGTCCAGGGGTTACAGAAAACCTGCAGTGCTGCAACGGAATCTAATACCTGACTCCCAGGAAAGTTTCAGTCACAGACGGCTTGAGGCGTTACTCCCCCTGCAAAGCAGTCGACATTGTTCCACTTGTATTCAATCCCGATTATATTTCTGTGTTTCATCGTCTATGTAAAGGTCCAAGGGTTACAGAAGACTTGCAGTGGCGCATCGAAATCTAACGCAGGACTCCCAGGAAAGTTCCAGCCACAGACTATTTGATGCGTTACTCCCCCTTGACGGAAGAGGGCAATGTGCCTTTTGTATTCAATCCCGATGCAATCTCTGTGTTTCATTGTCAATGTAAAGGTCCAAGGGTTACAGAAAACCTGCAGTGGTGCATCAGAATCTAATACTAGACCCAAAGGAATGTTTCAATCACAGACTGTAGAGGCGTTAATCCCCCTGGACAGAAGTTGGCATGGTGCCTTTTGTATTCAGCCCAAATGCAATTTCTGTGTTTCATCGTCAATGTAAGGGTCCAAGAGTTACAGAAAGCATGAAGTGGTGCATCGAAATCAAACACTGGACTCCCAGGAATGTTTTAATCAGAGCCTGTTTGAGGCGATACTGCCCCTAGACAGATGTCAACAATGTGCATTTTGTATTGAATCCCGATGCAATTTCTGTGTTTCATCGTGTATGTAATGGGCCGCGTTTTACAGGAAACCAGCAGTAGTGCATCGTAAACCGGAAACTGATGCTGGACTCCAAGGAATGTTTCAATCACAAACTGTTTTAGGCGTTACGCCCCCCCCCCCCCCTGGACAGAAGTAGGCTTTGTTCCCTCTGTACGCAATCTCGATGACATTTCTGTGTTTTATCGCCAATGTAAACGTGAAACGGTTACAGCAAACCTGCAGTGGTGCATCGAAATCTAATACAGGACTCCCAGGGAAGTTTCGCTCACAGACTCTTTGAGGCGTTGCTCCCCCTGGATAGAAGTCGATAATGTGCATTTTGTATTGAATCCCGATGCAATTTCTGTAATTCATCGCGTATGTAAACGGCCAAATTTTACCGGTACCTGCAGTGGTGCATCGGAAACGAATACTGGACTCCTACGAAAGTTTCAATCACAGACTGTTTGGGGCGCCAATCCCCCTGGACAGAAGTCGGCATAGTGCCTTTTGTATTCAATCCCGATGAAATATCTGAGTTTCACCGACAATATAAATGTCCAAGGGTTACAAAAAAACCTGTAGTGGTGCACCGGAAACTACTACTAGACTCCCAGGAAAGTTTTAATCACAGAATATTTCAGGCGTTACTCCCCCTGGACAGAAGTCGGCAATGGAAATTTTGTATTCATCCCGATGCAATTTCTGTGTTTCATCGGGAATGTAAAGGTCCACGTGTTACAGTAAACCTGCATTGGTGCATCGGTAATTAATGATGGACTCCCGGAAAGTTTCAAACACGGACTGTTTGAGGCGCTGCACCCCCTGGATAGAAGTCAGCATTGTTCCTCTTGTATTCAGTCCCAATGCAATTTCTCTGTTTCATCGTCAATGCGAAGGTCCAACGGTTACACAAAACCGGCAGTGGTGCATTGGTATCTAATACTGCATTCCCAGTAAATTTTCAAACACACACTGTTTGAAACGTTACACCACTTGGACAGAAGTCTTCATTTTCCTCCTGTATTCAATCCCGATACATATACTGTGTTTCATCGTAGACAAGAAGGCCCAAGGGTTATAGAAAACCGGCAGTGTTGAATCGGAATCACATCTAGTCTGCCAGGAACGTTTGTATCACAGACTGTTTGAGGCGTTACTCCCTCTGGACAGAAGTCGGCATTGTGCCTTTTGTATTCAATCCCGATCAAATATCTGTGTTCCATCGTCAATGTAAAAGTCTAAGGGTTACAGAAGCCCTGCAGTGGTGCATCGGAATCTAAGACTGGACTCCCAGGAACGTTTCTATCACAGCCTGTTTGAGGCGTTACTCCCCCTGGACGGAAGTCGGCATTGTGGCTTTTGTTATCAATCCCGATGCAATTTCAGTGTTTCATCGTCTACGTAAATGTCTAAGGTTTACAGAAAATCCTGCAGTGGAGCATCGGAATCTAATAATAGACTCCCAGGAAAGCTTCAATCACAGATTGTTTGAGACGTTACTCCCCCTCGACAGGGGTCGGCATTGTGCCTTTTGTATTCAATCCCAATAAAGTATACGGGTTTCATCGTCAATGTAAACGTCCAAGGATTTCAGTGAGCCTCCAGTCGTGTATCGGAATCAATTACTGGACTCCCATGAAAGGTGCAAAGCACAGACTGTTTGAAGCCATACTCCACCTGGACACAAGTTGTCAATGCTCCTCTTGTATTGAGTCACGATGCAGTTTCCGTGTTTCATCGTCAATGTAATGGTGCAAGGGTTACAGAAAACCTGCAGTGGTGCTTTGTAAACTAATACTGGACTCACAGGATTTTTCCAGATTGTTTGAACCCTTACTCCTTCTGGACCGAAGTCGTCATTGCTTCTCTTCTAATCAATCCCAATGCAGTTTCTGTGTTTCATCGTCATTGTGAAGGTCCAAGCGTTTCAGAAAACCTGCAGTGGTGCATCGGAAAGTTTTACTGGACTGCCAGGAACGTTTCAGTCACAAACTGTTTTGGGCGTTAATCCCCCTGGACAGAAGACGGCATTGATCCTCTTCTATTCAGTCCCGATGCGATCTCTGTGTTTTATCGTCAATGTAAATGTACGACGGTTACAAAAAACCTGAAGTATCGCATCGGAAACTAATACTGGACTCCTAGGAAAGTTTCAATCACAGACTGTTTGAGGTGTTACTCCAACAGGGCAGATGTCGGCATTGTTCCTCTTGTATTCTTTCCCGTATCAATTTATGTGTTTCATCGTCAATTTGAAAGCCCAAGGGTTACAGGAAACCTGAACTGGTGCATCGGAATCTAATATTGGACTCCCAGGAATGCTACAAAAACAGACTGTTTGAGGCATTACTTCCACTGGATAGAATTCGGTAGTATGCCTTTTGTATTCAATCCCGATGCAATCTCTGTGTTTCATCGTTAATGTAAATGTCCGAGGGTTACAGTGAACCTCTAGTTGTCCATCGAAATCCATTACTGGATTCCCATGAAAGGTTCAAACCACAGACTGATTGAAGCCTTACTCCCCCACGAAAGAAGTCGTCACTGTACCTCTTGTATTCAATCCCAATGCAATTTCTATGTTTCATCGCAAAGTAAAGGTCCAAAGGTTACAGTGAGCGTCCAGTCGTGTATCGAAATCTATTACTGGGTTCCCATGAAAGGTTCAAACCACAGACTGTTTGAAGCCTTACTCCTCCTCGACAGAAGTCGTCATTGTTCCTCTTGTATTCAATCCCGATGCAATTTCTGTGGTTCATCGTCGATGTGAAGGTCCAAGAGTTACAGAAAACATGCAGTGGTGCAGCGGAAACTAACACTGTACTCCCAGGAAAGTTTCAGTCACAGACTGTTTGAGGCGTTACTCCCCCTGGACAAAAGCCGTCATTCTTCCTCTTGTATACCATCCCGATGCAAGATCTGTGTTTCATAATCATTGTTAAGGTCCAAGGTTTACAGAAAACTTGCAGTGGTGCATCGGAAACTAATATTGGACTCCCAAGAAAGTTTCAATCACAGGCTGTTTGAGGCGTTACTCCCCCTGGGCAGAAGTTGACATTGTTCCTCTTGTATTCAATCCAGATCCAATTTCTATGTTTCATCGGCAGTGTAAACGTCCAAGTGTTACAATGAGCATCCAGTCGTATATCGGAATGTAGTAATGGATTCACATCAACGGTATTTCTATGTTTCATCATCAATGTAAAGGTCCAAGAATTACAGTGAGCCTCCACTCGTGTATTGGCAACTGTTACTGGGTTCCCAAGAAATGTCCAAACCACAGACTGAAGCCTTACTACCCTGGACAGAAGTCGTCATTGTTCCTCTTGTAGTCAATCCCGATGGAATTTCTGTGTTTCATCCTCAATGTGAAAGTCCACGAGTTACAGAAATCCTGCAGATTTGCATCGGAAACAAATATTGTACTTACATGAAAGGTTCAATCACAAACTCTTTGAGGCGTTACGCCCCCTCGACAGAAGTCGTCATTTTTCCTCTTGTTTTCAATCCCGAAGCAATTTCTGTAATTCATCGTCAATGTGAGGGTCCAAGGTTTACAGAAAACCTGTAGTGATGCATCGGAAGCCACTACTGGACTCGCAGGAAAGTTACAACTACAGATTGTTTGAGTCGTTACAGTGAGTCGTTACAGTGAGTCTCGAGACGTGTATCGGAATATGTTACTGGATTTCCATGAAAGTATATATACGATGATAATAACTTTTTCTCGAAAGAAGAGTTACTGTTGAGGACCGTGCTGCTTTTCCCTGGAATAAATGATGACTAACAGAAAACTTCAGCTGCCGACAGGTGTTGTTGATATACCTCGAAGTGGACAGCTGAAAATGTATGCCCCGATCGGGACTCCAACTCGGGATCTCCTGCCTACAGGGAAGACGCTCTATCCACCTGTGCCACCGATGTCACAGATGAAAAGCGCGACTGCAGGGCCTTGTCCCTTGCAAGCTAGCCGTGAGACTCACATTCCCAACTGTCCACAATACTACATATGTATTGTACCTAACAGACATTTGCCCACCCACTCATTACTCGCGCGCGCTGTAACGATTCCCGTAAGAGTTTGGGCAATCTGTGCACATTGTTCCTCTTGTATTCAATCCCGATGCAATTTCTGTGTTTCATCGTCAATATAAAGATCCAAGGGTTCCAGTGTGGTTCCAGTCGTATATCGGAATTTATTACTGGATTCCCATGAAAGGTTCAAACCACAGACTGTCTGAAGCTTTACTCCCCCTGGAAAGAAGTCATAATTGTTCCTGCTGTATTCAACCCGACAGAATGTCTGTGTTCATTGTCAATGTGGAGGTCCGAGGGATACAGAGAACCTGCAGTGGTGCATCGGAAACTAAAACTGGACACCCAGGTAAGTTTCAATCACAAACTGTTTGAGGCGTTACGCCCCCTGGACAGAAGTGGTCATTGTTCCTCTTGTATTCAATCCCGAAGCAAATTCTGTGATTCATCGTCAATGTGAAGGTCCAAGAAAGGTTCAGAAGCACAGTCTGTTCGAAGCATTCCCCCTTAAGAACAGAAGTGGGCCTTGTGCATTTTGTGTTCAATCCTGATGCAATTTCTGTGCTTCATCGTCATTGTGAAGGTCCAAGAGTTACAGTGAGCTAGTATTGGTACATCAGAATCTACTACTGGACTCCCAGGAATGGTTCCAAGCACAGACTATTTCAAGCGTTACTCCTTCTGGACAGAAGTCGGCATTGTGTCTTTAGTATTCAATTCCGATGCAATTTCTGTGTTTCATCGTCAGTGTGAAGGACCAAGGGTTACAGTAAACTTGCAGTGGTGCATCGAAATCTAGTACTGGACTGTCAGGAAATGTTCAAAAGCAGAGAATGTTTGAAGCGTTACGTCCCCTGGACAGAAGTCGGCATTGTGCCTTTTGTATTCAATAACAATGCCGTTTGTGTGTTACATCGTCAATGTGATGGTCCAAGGGTTACAGTAAATATGTTGTAGTACATCGGAATCTATTATCGGTCTCCCAGGAAAGGTTTGAATCACAGACGTTTTGGAGCGTTACTCCTCTTGTCGGAAGTCAGCCTTGTGCATTTTGTATTTAATCCTGATGCAATTTCTGTTCTTCTTCGTCATTGTGAAGGTCCAAGGTTTACAGTGAGCCAGTAGCGGTACTTTGAAATCTACAACTGGACTCCCAGGAAAGGTTCCAAGCACAGACCGTTTGAAGTGTTACTCCACCTGGAAAGAATTCGGTTTTGTTGTGTTTTGTATTCAATCCCGGTATAATTGCTGTGTTTCATCGTCAATGTGAAGGTCCAAGGGTTACAGAAAACCTGCAGTGGTGTATCGGAAGCTGATGCTGGATTTCGATTAAAGTTTCAGTCAAAGACTGTTTGAGGCGATACACCCTCTGAACAGAAGTCGTCATTGTTCCTCTTGTACTCAATCCCGATGCAATATCTGTGTTTCGTCATCAATGTTAAGGTCGCAGGGGTACAGAAAAACAGCAGTGGTGCATTGTAAACTAATAGTGGACTTCCAGGAATCTTTTAACCCAGATAACCCTGACGTCCTTCTGGAAGAACGACGTTACTCACTGTTGAAATTATTTATTTTTGCGAATAACGCATTGTTGCAACGGACTGTGACGCATTGTTATATGAAGTAGGCAGAGCCAGTTGCGCGCTGCGACAGTCAGTTTGACGGTGTTGTTAATAGTGAGTGAGAAACTGTGTCTTGAAGATAGGGCCGATTTTACCATGGACGAACTGACTGACCTCGTCATCTATGGGTATGTATATTTTCTTTAATATTGCGTCAATAATTCTGAAACTTGTCATATAATATCTTAAAGAATTAACCTATATTATTTATGGGCTTATATTACAACTGAAAGTTTTCGTCAGTTGTAATTCAATTATGTTTCCAACCGTCCTTCCAGAAGGACGTCAGGATAATATGTTTTCATTTTGTATTCACTGAAAACGAAGTACACTGATGGAACTTTTGGACATGTTAGAATCAAAAGATGAAGAAATACCTAACACTCGTGTGTATGTAACATTACACCCTCCTCTAAATTTAACTGATGACGTAACAGATGAAGATTCTGGTGCTGAAGAAAATCCAAGTGTATATAAATTACCAGCAAGTCAGCTCAATGCTACTGCGCTTTGTGATTTGGCCATATTTACCAATGGTAATGCTGCGAATGCAACAAGGAAACAATCCTTCACCTCTGATGTTGTTCCAGGACCCTCCAGCAGTACAAAAACAGCAACAATAACAACAACAACCACAAACAAACCAGCAAGGCTATCGAAGAATAAAGTTCTAAACCTCAAGAAATAAAACTGGAAAAGGGGTGAAATTGTTAATCCAACACCTGTATTGCCTCTAATGTTCACAGTTGGAATGAAGAAAAGGCGAACACCCCTTGAATATTTCCAACAGTTTTTTGATAACGAAGTGCTTCTAATGATGGTCACATGCACAAATCAGTACGCATCCAAGAGAAATAGACTAGGTGATTGTTCAGAAGATGAGATGTTGGTGTTTATTGCAATACTTCTGCTAAGTGGGTATGTAACAGTGTCACGCAGAAAGATGTACTGATAATCAGATAAAGACAGTCACAGCGACCTCGTAACAAATGCCATGTCCAGAGATCGATTTGACTTCATCTTTTCCAATTTGCATGTGTGCAACAATGACAATTTAGATAAATCAGACCGTTTTGGGAAAATCCGCCCATTACTGTGTATGCTGAATGATAGATTCGAACAATTTGGGCCTCACGTGAAGCATCATTCTGTCGATGAATCGATGGTCCCACACTTCGGAAATCACGGGTGCAAACAATTCATAAAAGGAAATCAATCCGATACGGATTCAAATTTAGGTGTGGAGGCACAAGTGGTGGATATATTATTTGGCTCGAACCCTACCAAGGAGCTGGCACGTGTAGTAAGGATTATGAAACGAAAGGTATGGGGTACGGTGAGGTAATGACTTATGTTGACCAGTTACTTCCACGTGTTCCATATCGAATATACTTAGATAACCTCTGCACCAGCGTTGAACTTCTACATGACCTAAAAGAGAGGGCCGTGGAAGTAACAGGAACAATAAGAGGAAACAGAGTTAAGAATTGTACTCTATCACCTGTAGAAAAAATGATTAAAGAAAATAGAGGATCATATGAAGTTTGTTCTGACTCAGCATCCGGGATTTCCATTGTATGTTGGAATGATAACAATGTTGTTACTGTAGCCACCAACTTTCACAGAGTGCAACCACTACGCTCTGTAGCAAGATTTTCCAGGGAACAAAAGAAAAAGATTAGCGTGCCTCAACCTAACTTATTACACTCCTACAATACTCATATGGGAGGCATAGATCGAGCTGACCACAATGTATCCCTATATAGACGCTCTATAAGAAAGAAAAAGTGGTATTTCCCGATCATTGCACATTTTATAGACATTGAATAGCAAAATGCCTTGGATCTTTACAAGCACAAAGAAGAACCCATAGATCATCTGACATTTCGTCGTTGAATTGTCACTGCAATTCTTGAAACTCACAAAAGAGTCACTACAAGCAGAGGTCGTCCTAGTAAGAGGGCAAAACTAGATTCTAGATATGATGGAAGAGAACATTATGTTGCTGCGTTACCAACGAATGAGGTAACAAAAAAGAAGAAGCAGCTGAAATGTCGAAGTTGATACTAAAAAACTACTACTATGTGCATAAAATGTGACGAACCACTTCATGTTTGTTGCTTTTTGACTTATCATACTAGTGCATAAAATATGTGTATAGGTTATTTTCCTTTTTTTTTGTATTTGTTAGCTGTTTTAGCCTCTAATTCAAATTTATGTTTATTTGAAAGTATAAAAACCGAAACAAGTTAATTGCGCAATGTCATATACTTTAAAAACATGTTCCCTTATTGTCCGGACATCCCTCTGGATGGACGCCCATTATTGGAAATACTAAATAAAAATAAATACTCAAAATTGTTTTTACTTTCTCCCTTACAACCTTCTGAATGAATGTAGATAAGATATAACTCAATTTTGAAAAAAAAAAAAATCAGGACTATCTAAGTTAAGTCTGCATTGAAGCTTTTGTATTTAATTCCGAAGCAATTTCTGTGATTCATCGTTAATGGGATGGTCCAAGGGATACTGTAAACCTGCTGATGTGCATCGGAATCTAAAACTGGTCTCACAGGAAAGGCTCAAAACATAGACCCTAAGAAAAGTCAGTCTTGTTGTAATTATATCGGCATTGCGCCTTTTGTATTTAATTCCGATGCCATTTTTCTGTTTCATCGTCAAAGTGTAGGTCCAAGTGATACAGTAATCCTGCAGTTGTCAATCGGAATCTAAAACTGGTGACTCAGGAAAGGCTCAAACTTAAGACACTAAGATAAATCAGTCTTCTTGTACTTAAGTCGGCATTATGTCTTTTGTACTTAATTCAGATGCAATTTTTGTGTTTCATTATCAAAGCGTAGCTCCAAGGGATACAGGAAACCTGAAGTGAAGCATCGGATCTATAACTGGTGACACAGGAAAGGCTCAAAACGTAGACACCAAAAATAGTCAGTCTTCTTGTACGTAAGTCGGCATTGTGCCTTTTGTATTTCATTCCGATGCAATTTTTGTATTTCATCGTCAAAGTGTAGGTCCAAGGGATACAGTAAACCTGCAGATGTGCATCGGAACCCAAAACGGGTGACTCAGGAAAGGCTCAAATCTTAGACACGAAGAAAAGTCAGTCTTCTTGTACTTAAGTCGGCATTGTGCCTTTTGTATTTAATTCCGATGCAAGTTCTGTGTTTCATCGTCAAAGTGTAGGTCCAAGGGATACAGTAAACCCGCAGTTGTGCTTCGGAATCTAAAACTGGTGACACAGGACATAATCAGAACTTAGACACTAAGGAAAGTCAGTCTTCTTGTACTTAAGTCGGCATTGTGCCTTTTGTATTCACTTCCGATGCAATTTTTCTGTTTCATCGTCAAAGTGTAGGTCCAAGGGATACAGGAAACCTGAAGTGGAGCATCGGAACTATAACTGGTGACACAGGAAAGGCTCCAAACATAGACACTAAGAAAAGTCAGTCTTCTAGTACGGAAGTCGGCATTCTGCCTTTTGTATTTCATTCCGATGCAATTTTTGTATTTCATCGTCAAAGTGTAGGTCCAAGGGATACAGTAAACCAGCAGTTGTGCATAGGAATCTAAAACTGGTGACACAGGAAAGGCTCAAATCATCGACACTAAGAAAAGTCAGACTTCTTGTACTTAAGTCGGTATTTTGCATTTTGTATTTAATTCCGATGCAATTTTTGTGTTTCATCGTCATGTGAAGGTACAAGAGATACAGTAAACATGCAGTTGAGCTTCGGAAACGAAAACTGGTGACACAGGAAAGGCTCAAATCACAGACAGTAAGAAGACTCACTAGTCTCGTACTTAAATCGGCATTGTGCCTTTTGTATTTAATTCCGATGCAATTTTTGTATTTCATCGTCAAAGTGAAGGTCCAAGGGATACAGTAAACCTGAAGTGTAGCATCGGAATCTAAAACTGGTCTCACAGGAAAGGCTCAAAACATCAACGGTAAGAAGACTGAGTCTTCTTGTATTTAAGTGGGCATTGTGACTATTGTATTCAATTCGGATGCAATTGCACTGTTTGATCGTCAATGTGAAGGTCCAAGGGATACAGTTAACCTTCAATTGTGCGTCGGAATATAAAACTGGTGACACAGGAAAGGCTCAAATCATAGACACTAAGAAAAGTCAGTCTTCTTGTACTTTAGTTGGCATTGTGCATTTTGTAATTATTTCCGATGCAATTTCTGTGTTTCATCGTCAATGTGAAGATCCAAGGGATACAGTAAACCTGAAGTGAAGCATCGGAATCTAAAACTTTTGACACAGGAAAGGCTCAAAACATAGACAGCAAGAAGACTCTGTCTTCTTGTATTTAAGTCGCCATTGTGCCATTAGTGTCTAATTCCGATGCAAACTTTGTGTTTCATCGTCTAAGTGAATGTCCAAGGGAGACAGTAAACCAGAAGTGAAGCATCGGAATCTATAAGTGGTCTCACAGGAAAGGCTCAAACATAGACGGTAAGTAGACTCAGGCTCCTTGTACTTAAGTGGGCATTGTGACTTTTGTATTTCATTTCGATTTAATTTCGGTGTTTCATCCTCAATGTGAAGTCCCAAGGGATACAGTAAATCTGCTGTTGTGCATCAGAATCTAAAACTGGTCTCACAGGAAAGGCTCAAACCATAGACAGTAAGAAGACTCAGTCTTGCTGTAATTTAGTCGGCATTGTGCATTTTGTTTTTAATGCCGATACAATTTCTGTGTTTCATCGTCAAAGTGAATGTCCAAGGGACACAGTAAACCTGCAGTTGTGCATCGCAATCTAAAAATGGTGACACAGGAATGGCTCAAAACATAGACACTAGGAAAAGTCTGTCATCTTCTACTTATGTCGGCTATGTGCATTTTGTATATTTGCCGATGCAATTTTCGTGTTTCATCGTCAATGTGATGGTCCAAGGGAAACAGTAAACCAGAAGTGATCATCGGAATGTAAAATTGGTCTCACAGGAAAGGCTCAAATCATAGATGGTAAAAAAACTCAGTCTACTTGTACCTAAGTCGGCATTGTGCCTTTGGATTTAATACCGATGCAATTTCTGTGCTTCATCGTCAATGTGAGGGTTCAAGGGATACAGTAAACCTGCTGTTGTGCATCGGAATCTAAAACTGGTGACGCAGGAAAGTCTCAAAACATAGAAACTAAGAAACGTCTGTCTTCTTGTACTTAAGTTGGCATTGTGCCCTTTGTATTTAATTCCGATGCAATATTTGTGTTCCACTGTCAGAGTGAAAGTCCAAGGGATACAGTAAACCTGAAGTGAAATATCAAAATGTGAAACAGGTCTCACAGGAAAATGTCAAAGCACAGAGAGTAAGAAGACTACGTCTCCTTGTACATACGTCGGCACGGTGCCTTTTGCATTAAATTCCGAAGCTATTTCTATGTCTCATCGTTAATGTGAAGGTCCAAGGGATACAGTAAACCTGCAGTGGTGCATCGGAATGTAAAACTGGTGTCACAGGAAAGGCTCAAAACATAGACACTAAGAGAAGTTAGTCCTCTTGTACTTATGTCGGCATTTTAGCTTTTGTATTTAATTACGATGCAATTTTTGAGTTTCATCGTCAAAGTGAAGGTCCAAGGGATACAGTAAACCTGATGTGAAGCATCTGAACCTAAATCTGGTCTAACAGGAAAGGCTCAAAACATAGACGGTAAGAAGACTCAGTCTTCTTGTAGTTAAGTCGGCATTGTGCCTTTTGCATTTAATTCCGGTGCAATTTTTGAGATTCATCGTCAAAGTAAAGGTACAAGGGATACAGTAATCCTGAAGTGAAGCATCGGAATCTAAAACTGGTCTCACAGGAAGCGTTCAAAGCATAGACAGTAAGAAGACTCAGTCTTCTTGTACTTAATTCGGCATTGTGCCTTTTGCATTTCATTCCGCTTCAATTTTTGTGTTTCATCGTCAAAGTGACGGTCCAAGGGATACTGTAAACCTGAAGTGAAACATCGGAATCTAAAACTGATCTCACAGGAAAGGCTAAAAACAATGATACTAAGAAAAAGCAGTCTTCTTGTACTTAAGTCGACATTGTGCCTTTGTATTTAATTCCGTTGCAATTGCTGTGTTTCATCGTCAAAGTGAAGGTCCAAGGGATACAGTAAACCCGAATTGAAGCATCGGAATCTAAAAACGGTCTCACAGGATAGGCTCAAAGCATAAACAGTAAGAAGACTCAGTCTCTTTGCATTTAAACTGCATTGTGATTTTTGTATTTAATTTCGATAGAATTTCTGTGTTTCTTCGTCAATGTGAAGGTCCAAGGGATACAGTAAACCGGAAGTGAAGCATCGGAATGTAAAACTGGTGACATAGGAAAGGCTAAAAACAAAGATACTAAGAAAAAGCAGTCTTCTTGTACTTAAGTCGACATTGTGATATTTGTACTTAATTCCGATGCAATTTTGGGGTTTCATCGTCAAAGTGAAGGTCCAAGGGATACAGTATACCTGATGTGCAGCATCGGAATCTAAAACAGGTGACACAGGAAATGCTCAAATCATAGACACTAAGATAAGTCAGTCTTCTTGTTCCTAAGTTGACATTTTGCATTTTGTATTTAATTCCGATTATTTCCTTGTGTTTCATAGTAAAACTGAATGTCCAAGGGAGACAGTAAACCTGAATTGCAGCATCGGAATCTAAAGCTGGACTCACAGGAAAATGTCAAATCAAAGACAGTATGAAAACTCAGTCTTCTTGTAAGTAAGTCGGCATTGTGCCTTTTGATTTAATTCCGATGCAATATTTGTGTTTCATCGTGAAAGTGAAGGTCTAAGGGATATGGTAAACCTGAAGTGAAGTGTCGGAATCTAAAACTGGTCTCACAGGAAAATGTCAAATCATAGACAGTAAGAAGACTCAGACTTCTTGTACTTATGTCGGCATTATGCTTTTGTATTTAATTCCGATGCAATTTTTGTGTTTCATCATCAAAGTGAAGGTCCAAGGGATACAGTAAACCTGATGTGAAGCATCTGAACCTAAATCTGGTCTAACAGGAAAGGCTCAAAACATAGACGGTAAGAAGACTCAGTCTTCTTGTAGTTAAGTCGGCATTGTGCATTTTGCATTTAATTCCGGTGCAATTTTTGAGATTCATCGTCAAAGTAAAGGTACAAGGGATACAGTAATCCTGAAGTGAAGCATCGGAATCTAAAACTGGTCTCACAGGAAGCGTTCAAAGCATAGACAGTAAGAAGTCTCAGTCTTCTTGTACTTAATTCGGCATTGTGCCTTTTGCATTTCATTCCGCTTCAATTTTTGTGTTTCATCGTCTAAGTGACGTTCCAAGGGATACTGTAAACCTGAAGTGAAACATCGGAATCTAAAACTGATCTCACAGGAAAGGCTAAAAACAAAGATACTAAGAAAAAGCAGTCTTCTTGTACTTAAGTCGACATTGTGCCTTTGTATTTAATTCCGTTGCAATTGCTGTGTTTCATCGTCAAAGTGAAGGTCCAAGGGATACAGTAAACCCGAATTGAAGCATCGGAATCTAAAAACGGTCTCACAGGATAGGCTCAAAGCATAAACAGTAAGAAGACTCAGTCTCTTTGCATTTAAACTGCATTGTGATTTTTGTATTTAATTTCGATAGAATTTCTGTGTTTCTTCGTCAATGTGAAGGTCCAAGGGATACAGTAAACAGGAAGTGAAGCATCGGAATGTAAAAGTGGTGACATAGGAAAGGCTAAAAACAAAGATACTAAGAAAAAGCAGTCTTCTTGTACTTAAGTCGACATTGTGATATTTGTACTTAATTCCGATGCAATTTTGGGGTTTCATCGTCAAAGTGAAGGTCCAAGGGATACAGTATACCTGATGTGCAGCATCGGAATCTAAAACAGGTGACACAGGAAATGCTCAAATCATAGACACTAAGATAAGTCAGTCTTCTTGTACCTAAGTTGACATTTTGCATTTTGTATTTAATTCCGATTATTTCCTTGTGTTTCATAGTAAAACTGAATGTCCAAGGGAGACAGTAAACCTGAATTGCAGCATCGGAATCTAAATCTGGACTCACAGGAAAATGTCAAATCAAAGACAGTATGAAAACTCAGTCTTCTTGTAAGTAAGTCGGCATTGTGCCTTTTGATTTAATTCCGATGCAATATTTGTGTTTCATCGTGAAAGTGAAGGTCTAAGGGATACAGTAAACCTGAAGTGAAGTGTCGGAATCTAAAACTGGTCTCACAGGAAACTGTCATATCATAGACAGTAAGAAGACTCAGACTTCTTGTACTTATGTCGGCATTGTGCTTTTGTATTTAATTCCGATGCAATTTTTGTGTTTCATCATCAAAGTGAAGGTCCAAGGGATACAGTAAACCTGAAGTGAAGCAACGGAATCAAAAACTGGTCTCACAGCAAAAGCTCAAAGCATAGACAGTAAGAAGATTCAGTCTTCTTGTACTTAAGTCGGCAATGTGCCTATTGTATTTAATGCCAATGCAGTTTCTGTGTTTCACTGTCATAGTGAACGTCCGAGTGTAAAGTAAACCTGCAGTTGTTCATCGTAAGCTAAAACTGGTGAAAGAGGAAAGGCTCAAATCATAGACAGTAGGAAAAGTCAGTCTTCTTGTACTTCAGTTGGCATTTTGCTTTTGTATTTAATTCCGATGCAATTTTTGCGTTTCATCGTCAAAGTGAAGGTCCAAGGAATAAAGAAACCTGCAGTTGTTTATCGGAATCTAAAACCGGTGACTCAGGAAGTCCTCAAAACATAGGCACTAAGAAAAGTCAGTCTTCTGGTTTTTAAGACGACATTATGCTTTTGTATTTATTTCCGATTCTATTCTTGTGTTTCATCGTCAAACTGAAGGTCCATGGGATACAGTAAACCTGAAGTGAGGCATCGAAATCTAGAACTGGTCTCACAGGAATGGCTCAAAGCAGAGACAGTAGGAAGACTCAGTCTTTTTGTATTTAAGCTGCTTTGTGACTTTTGTGTTTAATTCCGAAGCAATTTCTTTGTTTCATCGTCAATGTGAACATCCAAGGGGTACAGTAAACCTGCAGTTGTGCATGGGAATCTAAAAGTTGTGACCCAGAAAGGCTCAAATCATAGACACTAAGAAAAGTCAGTCCTCTTGTACTTAAGTCGACATTGTGCCATTTGTACTTAATTCCGATGCAATTTTGGGGTTTCATCGTCAAAGTGAAGGTCCAAGGGATACAGTAAACCTGAAGTGAAGTGTCGGAATCTAAAACTGGTCTCACAGGAAAATGTCAAATCATAGACAGTAAGAAGACTCAGACTTCTTGTACTTATGTCGGCATTGTGCTTTTGTATTTAATTCCGATGCAATTTTTGTGTTTCATCATCAAAGTGAAGGTCCAAGGGATACAGTAAACCTGAAGTGAAACATCGGAATCTAAAACAGGTGACACAGGAAAGTCTCAGATCAACGACACTAAGAAAAGTCAGTCTTATTGTACTTAAGTCGGCATAGTGCCCTTTGTATTTAATTCTGATGCAATTACGATGATTCTTCGTGAAATTGAAGGTCCAAGGGATACAGTAAACCTGATTGGAAGCATCGGAATCTAAAACTGGTCTCATAGGAACGGCTCAAACATAGACAGTAAGAAGACTAAGTTTTCTTGTACCTAAGCCGACGTTGTGCATTTTGTATTTAATTCCGATCCAATTTCCGTGTTTCATCTTCAATGTGAAGATCCAAGGGACACAGTAAAACTGAAGCATCGGAATCTAAAACTGGTCTCACAGGAAAGGCTCAGAACATAGACGGTAAGAAGACTCAGTCTTCTTCCACATAAGTCGGTATTGTGCCTTTTTTATATATTTCCAATGCAATATCTGTGTTTCATCGTCTATGTGAAGGTCCAAGGGATACAGGAAACCAGCAGTGGTGCATCGGAATCTAAAACTGGTCTCACAGGAAAAGTTGAAATCATAGACTCTGTGAAAGGTAAGTCATATTGTACTTAAGTCGGCATTGTGCCTTTAACATTTAATTCCATTGCAATTTTTGTGTTTCATCGTCAAAGAGAAGGTCCAAGGGATACAGTAAACCTGAAGTGAATCATCGGAATCTAAATCTGGTCTCACAGGATAGGTTCAAAAAATAGACACTAAGAAAAGTCAGTCCTCTTGTACGTAAGTCAGCATTGTGGCTTTTATATTTAATTCCGATGCAATATTTGTGTTTCATCGTCAAAGTGAAGCTCAAAGTGATACAGTAAACGAGGAAGTGAAGTATCGGAATCTAAAATTGGTGACACTGGACACGCTCAAAACAACGACACTAAGAAACGTCAGTCTTCTTGCACTTAAGTTGGCATTGTGCCATTTGCATATAATTCCGATGCATTTATGGTGTTTCATCGTCAAAGTGAAGGTCCAAGGGATACAGTAAACGAGGAAGTGAAGTATCGGAATCTAAAACTGGTTACACAGGAAAGGCTCAAAACATAGACACTAAGAAAAATCAGTCTTCCTGTACTTAAATCGGCATTATGCATTTTGTATTTAATTCCGATGCAATGTTTGTGTTTCATCGTCAAAGTGAAGGTCCAAGGGATACAGAAAACCTGAAGTGAAGCAACGGAACCTATAACTGGTCTCACAGGGAAGGCTCAAATCACGGACAGTAAGAAGACTCATTCTTCTTGTACTTAAGCCGGCATTCCTCATTTTGTACCAAATTCCGACACAATTTCTGTGTTTCATCTTCAATGTGAAGGTCCAAGGGAAACAATAAACCGGAAGTGAAGCATCGGAATCCAAAACTGGTCTCACAGGAAAGGCTCAAATCATAGACTGTAAGAAGACTAAGTCTTGTTGTACTTAAGCCGGCATTGTGCCTTTTGTATTTAATTCCAATGCAATTTCTCTGTTTCATTGTCAATGTGAAGGTCCAGGGGATACTGTAAAAATGCAGTTGTGTATCGAAATCTAAACCTGTTGACACAGCAAAGGCTCAAAACAACGACACTAAGAAAAGTCAATCTTCTTCTACATAAGTCAGCATTGTGCCTTTTGTGTTTAATTCCGATACAATGTCAGTGTTTCATCGTCAATGTGAAGGTCCAAGGAATACAGTAAACCAGAAGTGAAGCAACGGAATCTAACGCTGGTCTCACAGGAGAGGTTCAAAAAATTTTACTAAAAAAAGTCAGTCGTCTTATACTTAAGTCGGCATTGTTGCTTTTGTATTTAATTCCGATGCAATTATGGTGTTTCATCGTCAAAGTGAATGTCCAAGGGATACAGTAAACCTGAAGTGAAGCATCGGAATCTAAAACTGGTTTCACAGGAAAGATTCAAAAATTTGACACTAAGAGAAGTCAGTCTTCTTGTACTTAAGTCAGCATTGTGGATTTTATATTGAATTCCGATGCAATTTTTGTGTTTCATCGTCAAAGTGAAGGTCCAAGGGATACAGTGAACCTGAAGTGAAGCATCGGAATCTAAAACTGATCACACAGGGAAGGCTCAAAACATAGACAGTAAGAAGATTCAGTCTTCGTGTACTTAAGTCGGCATTGTGCCATTTGTATTTAATTCCGATATAATTTCTGTGTTGAATCGTCAATGCGAAGATCCAAGCGATAGAGAAAAACTGTAGTTTTGCATCGGAATGTTAAGTAGGTGACACGGGAGAGGCTCAACTCGTAGACACTAAAAAAAGTATCTTGCACTCAAGTCGGCATTGTGCCTTTTGTATTTAATTCCGATGCAATCTTTGTGTTTCATGGACATAGTGAAGGCCCAAGGTATACAGTAAACCTGAAGTTAAGCATTAGAATCTAAAACAGGTCTCACAGGAAAGGTTCAAATAATATACACTAAGAAATTTCAGTCTTTTTTACTTAAGTCGACATTGTGGCTTGTATATCTAATTCCGATGCAATTTTTGGGTTTCCTTGTCAAAGTGAAGGTCCAAGGGATACAGTAAAACTGAGATGAAATTTAGGAATCGAAAACTGGTCTCACAGCAAATTCTGAACGTAGACGGTAAGAAGACCCAGTCTCCTTGTACTTCAGTCGGCATTGTGCCCTTTGTATTTAATTCCGACGCAATCTCTGTGTTTCATCGTCAAAGTGAATGTCCAAGGGATACAGTAAACCTGAAGTGAAGCATCGGAATCTAAATCTGATCTAACAGGGAAGGCTCAATACATAGACAGTAAGAAGACTCAGTCTTCTTGTACTTAAGTCGGCATTGAGCTTTTTGTGTTTAATTCCGATGCAATTTCTGTGTTTCAACGTCAAAATGAAGGTCAAAGGGTTACAGTATCCCTGAAGAGAAGCATCGTAATCTAAAACTGATCTCACATTGAAGGCTCAAATCACAGACAGTAAGAAGTCTCATTCTTCTTGTACAAGAGCCGGCATTCTTCTTTTTGTACTAATTTCCGACACAATTTCTTTGTTTCATCATCAATGTGAAGGTACAAGGGATACAGTAAACCTGAAGTGAAGCATCGGAATCTAAATCAGGTCTCACAGGAAAGGCTCAAATCATATACGGTAAGAAGACTCAGTCTTCTTGTACTTAAGTCGGCATTGTGCAATTTGTATTTGATTCCAATGCAATTTCTGTGTTTCATCGTCTCAGTGAAAGTCCAAGGCATACACGAAACCAGCAGGTGTGCATCGGAATCTAAAACTGGTCTCACAGGAAAGGTTGAAATCATTGACGGTAAGAGGAGTAAGTCTTCTAGTACTTAAGTCGGCATTGTGCCTTTTGAAATTTATTCCGACACAATTTCTGTGTTTCATCTTCAATGTGTAGGTCCATTGGATACAGTAAACCTGAAGTGTAGCATCGGAATCTAAAACTGGTCTCACAGGAAATGCTCAAATCATAACCAGTAAGAAGACTCAGTCTTCTTGTACTTAAGTCGGCATTGTGCCTTTTTTATTAATTCCGATGCAATTTTTGTGTTTCATCGTCAAAGTGAAGGTGCAAGGGATACAGTAAACCTGATGTGATGCATCGGAATCTAAAACTGGTCTCACACGAAAGGCTCAGACACAGACGATAAGAAAACTCAGTCTTCTTGTACTTGTGTCGGCATTGTGCATTTTGTATTTCACTCCGATGCTATTTCTGTGTTACATCGTCAAAGTAAAGGTCCAAGGTATACAGAAATACTGCAGTTGTGCATCGGAGTCTAAAACTGGTGACACAGGAAGGGCTCAAAACATAGACATTAAGAAAATTGAGTCTTCGTGTACTTAGGTCGGCATTGTGCCTCTTGTATTTAATTCCGATGCCAATTCTGGGTTTCATCGTCAATCTGAAGCTCCAAGGGATGCAGTAAATCTGAAGTGAAGCATCGGAATCTAAATCCGGTCTCACAGGAAAGGCTCAAAGCATAGATGGTAAGAAAACTAAGTCTTCTTGTACTTAAGTCGGCATTGTGCCTTTTGTATTTAATTCCGATGCAACTTCTGTGTTTCATCGTCAGTATGACGGTCCAAGGGATACAGTAAATCGGCAGTTGTGCATCGGAATCTTAAACTGGTAACACAAGAAAGGCTCAAAACAACGACACGAAGAAATGTCAGTGATCTTGTACTTAAGTCGGCATTGTGCCTTTTGTATCTAATTCCGATGCAATTTCAGTCTTTCATCGTCAATGTGTAGGTCCAACGGATACAGAAAACCTATCGACTGGCTTCGGAATCAAAAACTGATCTCACTGAAAGGCTCAAAACATAGACCGTAAGAAGACTCAGCCTTCTTGTACCTGAGTCGGCACTGTGCCATTTGTATTTAATTTTGATGCAATTTTTGTTTTTCATCGTCAAAGTGAAGGTCCGAAGGATGCAGTAAACCTGAAGTGAAGCATCGGAATCTAAAATTGGTGACACAGGAAAGGCACAAAACATAGAGATTAAAAGGGCTCAGTCTACTTGTGAATAAGTCAGAATTGTGCCTTTTGTATTTAATTCTGATGCAGTTATTGTCTTTCATAGACAAAGGGAAGGTCCAAGGAATACAGTAAACCTGAAGTGAAGCATCGGATTCTAAAACTTGTATCACAGGAAAGGCTCAAATCATAGACACTAAGAAAATTCAGTCTTCTTGTACTTAAGTCGGCATTGTGCCTTTTGTATTTAATTCCGATTCAATTATTGTGTTTAGTGGTAAAGTGAACGTCCAACGGTTAAAGTAAACCTGAAGTGAAGCATCAGAATCTGAAACTGGTATTACAGGAAAGGCTTAAATCATAGACACTAAGAAAAGTCAGTCTTCTTGTACTTATGTCGGCGTTGTGTATGTTGTATTTAATTCCGATGCAATTACTGTGTTTCATCGTCAATGTGATGGTCCAAGGGATACAGTAAACCTGAAGTCAAGCATTGGAATCAAAAACTGGTCTCAGAGGAAAGATTCAAAACATAGACACTAAGAAAAATCTGTCCTTTGTACTTAAGTAAGCAGTGTGGCTTTTATATTTAATTCCGATGCTACTCTTGTGTTCATCTTATAAGTGAAGGTCCAAGGGATACAGTAAACCTGAAGTGAAGCATCGGAATCTAAAACTGGTCTCACAGAAAAGGCTCAAAGTATAGATGGTACGAAGACTCAGTTTTCTTCTACTTAAGACGGCATTGTGCGTTTTGTAATTACTTCCGAAACAATTTCTGTGTTTCATCGTCAATGTGAAGGTCCAAGTGATACGGTAAACCTGCTTTTGCACATCGGAAACTATACCTGGTGATACAGGAATGGCTCGGATCATAGACGATTAGAAGACTCAGTCCTCTTGCCCTTAAGTCGTCTTTGTGCCTCTTGTATTTAATTCATATGCGAAATCGGTGTTTCATAGACAATGTGAAGGTCCAAGGGATACAGTAAACCTGTAGTTGTGCGTCGTAATCTAAAACTGGGGACACAGGAAAGCCTCAAAACATCGACACTTAGAAAAGTCAGTCTTCTTGTACTTAAGACGGCATTGTGCCTTTTATATTTAATTACGATGCAATTTTTGTATTTGATCGTCAAAGTGAAGGTCCAAATGATACAGTAAACCTCAAGTGAAGCATCGGAATCTAAAACTGGTCTCACAGGAAATGCTCTAAACATAGGCACCAAGAAGAATCAGTAGTCTTGTACTTCTGTCGGCTTTGTGCCTTTTGTATTTAATTCCGATGCAATTTCTGTGTTTCTTGGTCATTGTGAAGTCCAAGCTATACAGTAAACCTGCAGTTGTGCATCGGAATCTAAAACTCTTGACACAGGAAAGGCTCAAAACATAGACACTAAGGAAAGTCAGTCTTCTTGTACTTAAGTCGGCATTGTGCCTTTTGTATTCATTTCCGACGCAATTTCAGTGTGTCATCGTCAAAGTGAAGGTCCAAGAATTACAATAAACCTCAAGTGAAGCACTGGAATCTAAAACTGATCTCACTGGAATGGCTCAAATCATAGGCGATAAGAGGACCCACTCTTCTTGTACTTAAGTCGACATTGTACCTTTTGTGTTAAAACCCGATGCAATTTCTATGTTTCATCGTCAAATTGAAAGTAAAAGGGATACAGTAAACCTGAAGTGGAGCATCGGAATCTAAATCTGGCCTCACAGGAAAGGTTCAAAACATAGACACTAAGAAAAGTCAGTCTCCTTGTACTTAAGTTGGCATTGTGCATTTTGTATCTAATTCCGATGCAATTTCTGTGTTTCTTCGTCAAAGTGGAGGTCCAAGGGATACAGTAAACCTGAACTGAAGCATCGGAATCTGAAACTGGTCTCACTGGAACGGCTCAAAACATAGGCAGTAAGAAGACTCAGTCTTCCTGTACTTAATTGGGCATTGTGCCTTTTGTATTGAATTCCGAAGCAATTTTTGTGATTCATCGTCAAAGTGAAGGTCCATGGGATACAGTAAACCTGAAGTGAAGCATCGGAATCCAAAACTGGTCTCTCTGGAAAGGCTGAAATCATAGACGGTTAGAAGACTCAGTCTTCTTGTACTTAGGTCGGCGTTGTGTCTTTTGTATTGCATTCCGATGCAATTTTTGTGAATCATCGTCAGTATGTGGGTAGGTCCAAGTGATACAGTAAACCTGAAGTGAAGCATCGGAATCTAAAAGTGGTTTAACAGGAAAGGCTCAAAACATAGACGGTAAGAAGACTCAGTCCTCTTGTACTTAAGTCGGCATTGTGCCTTTTGTATTTAATTCCGATGCAATTTCTGTGTTTCATTGACAAAGTGAAGGTCCAAGGGATACAGTCAACCTGAAGTGAAGCATCGGAAACTAAAACTGGTCTCACAGGAAAGGGTCCAAGCATTTACTTAAGACAGCATTGTGCGTTTAGTAATTAATTCCGGAGCAATATCTGTGTTTCATCGTCAATGTGAAGGTCCAAGTGATACAGTACACCTGAAGTGAAGCATCTCAATCTAAAACTGTATTCACGCGAACGGTTCACAACATAGACCGTTAGAAGACTCAGGCATCTTGTACATATCTCGACATTGGGCCTTTTGTAATTAATTCATATGCAATTTATGTGCTTCATCGTCGATGTGAAAGTCCAAGGGATACAGTACACCTGCAGTTGTGCATCGTAATCTAAAACTGGGGACACAGGAATGGCTCAAACATAGACACTAAGAAAAGTCAGTCTTCTTGTACTTATGTCGCCATTATGCATTTTGTATCTAATACCGATGCAATTTCTGTGTTTCATAGTCAAAGTGAAGGTCCAAGGGATACAGTAAACCTGAATTGAAGCATCGGAATCTAAAACTGGTCTCACTGGGAAGGCTCAAAACATAGGCAGTAAGAAGACTCAGTCTTCCTCTACTGAAGTGGGCATTGTGCCTTTTGCATTGATTTCCGATGCAATATTTGTGATTCATCGTCATAGTTAAGGTCCAGGGGATACAGTAAACCTGAAGTGAAGCATCGGAATCTAAAACTGGACTCACAGGAAAGGTTCACAACATAGACGATAAGAAGACTCAGGCCTCTTGTACTTAGGTCGGCATTGTGCGTTTTGTATTTAATTCCGATGCAATTTCTGTGTTTAATCGTCAAAGTGAAGGTCCAAGTGATACAGTAAACCTGCATATGCACATCGGAAACTATACCTGATGATACTGGAATGGCTCAGATCATAGACGGTCAGAAGACTGAGTCCTCTTGCCCTTAAGTCGGCTTTGTGCTTCTTGTATTTAATTCAATATGCGATTTCGGTGTTTCATCGTCAATGTGAAGGTCCAAGGGATACAGTAAACCTGTAGTTGTGCGTCGTAATCTAAAACTGGGGACACAGGAAAGCCTCAAAACATCGACACTTAGAAAAGTCAGTCTTCTTGTACTTAAGACGGCATTGTGCCTTTCATATTTAATTACGATGCAATTTTTCTATTTGATCGTCAAAGTGAAAGTCCAAATGATACAGTAAACCTCGAGTGAAGCATCGGAATCTAAAACTGGTCTCACAGGAAATGCTCTAATCATAGGCACTAAGAAGCATCAGTAGTCTTGTACTTGTGTCGGCTTGTGCCTTTTGTATTTGATTCCGATGCAATTTCTGTGTTTCTTCGTCATTGTGAAGTCCAAGCTATACAGTAAACCTGCAGTTGTGCATCGGAATCTAAAACTCTTGAAACAGGAAAGGCTCAAAACATAGCCACTAAGGAAAGTCAGTCTTCTTGTACATAAGTCGACATTGTGCCTTTTGTATTCATTTCCGACGCAATATCTGTGTTTCATCGTCAAAGTGGAGGTCCAAGAATTACAATAAACCTGAAGTGAAGCACTGGAATCTAAAATTGGTCTCACTGGAATGGCTCAAATCATATACAATAAGAGGTATCACTCTTCTTGTACTTAAGTCGACATTGTACCTTGTGTGTTTAAACCCGATGCAATTTCTGTGTTCCATCGTCAAAGTGAAAGTCCAAGGGATACAGTAAACCTGAAGTGAAGCATCGGAATCTATATCTGGCCTCACAGGAAAGGTTCAAAACATAGACACTAAGAAAAGTCAGTCTCCTTGTACTTAAGTCGGCATTGTGCCTTTTGTACCTAATTCCGATGCAATTTCTGTGTTTCATCGTCAAAGTGAAGGACCAAGGGATACAGTAAACCTGAATTGAAGCATCGGAATCTAAAACTGGTCTCACTGGAACGGCGCAAAACATAGACAGTAAGAAGACTCAGTCTTCCTGTACTTAAGTCGACATTGTCCCTTTTGTATTGAATTCCGATGCAAGTTTTGTGTTTCATCGTCAAAGTAAAGGACGAAGTGATACAGTAAACCTGAATTGAAGCATCGGAATCTAAAACTGGTCTCACTGTGAAAGATCAAAACAGACAGTAAGAAGACTCAGTCTACCTGTACAGAAGTGGGCATTGTGCCTTTTGTATTGATTTCCGATGCACTATTTGTGATTCATCGTCAAAGTGAAGGACCAGGGGATACAGTATACCTGAAGTGAAGCATCGGAATCTAAAACTGGACTCACAGGAAAGGTTTACAACATAGACGATAAGAAGACTCAGGCATCTTGTACTTAAGTCGGCATTGTGCGTTTTGTATTTAATTCCGAGGCAATTTCTGTGTTTAATCGTCAAAGTAATGGTCCAAGGGATGCAGTAAACCTGAAGTGAAGCATCAGAATCTAAAACTGGTCTCTCTGCCAAGGCTGATATCATGGACGGTAAGAAGACTCAGTCTTCTTGTAATTATGCCGGCATTGTGTCTTTTGTATTGAATTCCAATGCAATTTTTGTGATTCGTCGTCAGTATGTAGGTAGGTCCAAGTGATACAGTAATCCTGAAGTGAAGCATCGGAATCTAAAGCTGATTTCACAGGAAAGATTAAAAACATAGCCGGCAAGAAGACTCAATCCTCTTGTACTTAAGTCGGCATTGTGCCTTTTGAATTTAATTCCGATGCAATTTCTGTGTTTCATTGACAAAGTGAAGGTCCAAGGGATACAGTCAACCTGAAGTGAAGCATCGGAAACTAAAACTGGTCTCACAGGAAAGGGTCCAAGCATAGATGGTTAGAAGACTCAGTTTTCGTTTACTTAAGACAGTATTGTGCGTTTTGTAATTAATTCCGGAGCAATATCTGTGTTTCATCGTCAATGTGAAGGTCCAAGTGATACAGTACACCTGAAGTGAAGCATCTTAATCTAAAACTGTATTCACGCGAACAGTTCACAACATAGACCGTAAGAAGACTCAGGCATCTTGTACATAACTCGACATTGGGGCTTTTGTATTTAATTCATATGCAATTTATGTGCTTCATCGTCAATGTGAAAGTCCAAGGCATACAGTACACCTGCAGTTGTGCATCGTAATCTAAAACTGGGGACACAGGAAAGGCTCAAACATAGACACTAAGAAAAGTCAGTCTTCTTGTACTTAAGTCGGCATTGTGCCTTTTGTATCTAATACCGATGCAATTTCTGTGCTTCATAGTCAAAGTGAAGGTCCAAGGGATACAGTAAACCTGAATTGAAGCATCGGAATCTAAAACTGGTCTCACTGGGAAGGCTCAAAACATAGACAGTAAGAAGACTTAGTCTTCCTGTACTGAAGTGGGCATTGTGCCTTTTGTATTGATTTCCGATGCAATATTTGTGATTCATCGTCATAGTGAAGGTCCAAGGGCTGCAGTAAACCTGAAGTGAAGCATCGGAATCTAAAACTGGTCTCTCTGGAAAGGCTGAAATCATAGACGGTTAGAAGACTCAGTTTTCTTGTACTTAGGTCGGCATTGTGTCTTTTGTATTGCATTCCGATGCAATTTTTGTGATTCATCGACAGTATGTGGGTAGGTCCAAGTGATACAGTAAACCTGAAGTGAAGCATCGGAATCTAAAACTGGTTTCACATGAAAGGCTCAAAACGTAGACGGTAAGAAGACTCAGTCCTCTTGTACTTAAGTCGGCATTGTGCCTTTTGTATTTAATTCCGATGCAATTTCTGTGTTTCATTGACAAAGTGTAGGTCCAAGGGATACAGTCAACCTGAAGTGAAGCATCGGAAACTAAAACTGGTCTCACAGGAAAGGGTCCAAGCATAGATGGTTAGAAGACTCAGTTTTCATTTACTTAAGACAGCATTGTGCGTTTTGTAATTAATTCCGGGGCAATATCTGTGTTTCATCGTCAATGTGAAGGTCCATGTGATACAGTACACCAGAAGTGAAGCATCTTAATCTAAAATTGTATTCACGTGAACGGTTCACAACATAGACCATAAGAAGACTCAGGCATCTTCTACATAACTCGACATTGGGAATTTTGTATTTATTTCATATGCAATTTATGTGCTTTATCGTCAATGTGACAGTCCAAGGGATACAGTACACCTGCAGTTGTGCATCGTAATCTAAAACTGGGAACACAGGAAAGGCTCAAACATAGACAGTAAGAAAAGTCAGTCTTCTTGTACTTAAGTCGGCATTTTGCCTTTTGTATCTAATACCGATGCAATTTCTGCGTTTCATAGTCAAAGTGAAGGTCCAAGGGATACAGTACACCTGAATTGAAGCATCGGAATCTAAAACTGGTCTCACTGGGAAGGCTCAAAACATAGACAGTAAGAAGACTCAGTCTTCCTGTACTGAAGTGGGCATTGTGCATTTTGTATTGATTTCCGATGCAATATTTGTGATTCATCGTCATAGTGAAGGTCCAGGGGATACAGTAGACCTGAAGTGAAGCATCGGAATCTAAAACTGGACTCACAGGAAAGGTTCACTACATGGACGATAAGAAGACTCAGGCATCTTGTACTTAAGTCGGCATTGTGCGTTTTGTATTTAATTCCGATGCAATATCTGTGTTTAATCGTCAAAGTGAAGGTCCAAGGTATGCAGTAAGCCTGAAGTGAAGCATCGGAATCTAAAACAGGTCTCTCTGCCAAAGCTGATATCATGGACAGTAAGAAGACTCAGTCTTCTTGTAATTAAGCCGGCATTGTGTCTTTTGTATTGAATTCCGATGCAATTTTTGTGATTCGTCGTCAGCATGTAGGTAGGTCCAAGTGATACAGTAATCCTGAAGTGAAGCATCGGAATCTAAAACTGATTTCACAGGAAAGGCACAAGACATAGACGGTAAGAGGACTCAGTCCTCTTGTACTTAAGTCGGCATTGTGCCGATTGTATTTAATTCCGATGCAATTTCTGTGCTTCATTGTCAAAGTGAGGGTCCAAGGGATACAGTGAACCTGAAGTGAAGCATCGGAAACTAAAACTGGTCTCACAGAAAAGGCTCAAAGCATAGATGGCAAGAAGACTCAGTTTTCTTCTACTTAAGACGGCATTGTGCGTTTTGTAATTACTTCCGAAGCAATTTCTGTGTTTCATCGTCAATGTGAAGGTCCAAGTGATACAGTAATCCTGCTTTTGCACATCGGAAACTATACCTGATGATACAGAAATGGCTCAGATCATAGACGGTCAGAAGTCTGAGTCCTCTTGCCCTTAAGTCAGCTTTGTGCTTCTTGTACTTAATTCATATGCGATTTCGGTGTTTCATCGTCAATGTGAAGGTCCAAGGGATACAGTAAACCTGTAGTTGTGCGTCGTAATCTAAAACTGGGGACACAGGAAAGCCTCAAAACATCGACACTAAGAAAAGTCAGTCTTCTTGTACTTAAGACGGCATTGTGCCTTTTATATTTAATTACGATGCAATTTTTGTATTTGATCGTCAAAGTGAAGGTCCAAATGATACAGTAAACCTCAAGTGAAACATCGGAATCTAAAACTGGTCTCACAGGAAATGCTCTAATCATAGGCACTAAGAAGAATCAGCAGTCTTGTACTTGTGTCGGCTTTGTGCCTTTTGTATTTGATTCCGATGCAATTTCTGTGTTTCTTCGTCATTGTGAAGTCCTAGCTATACAGTAAACCTGCAGTTGTGCATCGGAATCTAAAACTCTTGACACAGGAAAGGCTCAAAACATAGACACTAAGGAAAGTCAGTCTTCTTGTACTTAAGTCGACATTGTGACTTTTGTACTCATTTCCGACGCAATTTCTGTGTTTCATCGTCAAAGTGAAGGTCCAAGAATTACAATAAACCTGAAGTGAAGCACTGGAATCTAAAACTGGTCTCACTGGAATGGCTCAAATCATAGGCGATAAGAGGACTCACTCTTCCTGTATTTAAGTCGACATTGTACCTTTTGTGTTTAAACCCGATGCAATTTCTGTGTTTCATCGTCAAAGTGAAAGTCCAAGGGATACAGTAAACCTGAAGTGAAGCATCGGAATCTAAATCTGGCCTCACAGGAATGGTTCAATACATAGACACTAAGAAAAGTCAGTCTCCTTGTACTTAAG
Source organism: Schistocerca americana (assembly GCF_021461395.2). NCBI lineage: Eukaryota > Metazoa > Arthropoda > Insecta > Orthoptera > Acrididae > Schistocerca > Schistocerca americana. Next base: position 10,676,264 of record NW_025725481.1, on the reverse strand, counting down.
TTGGCATTGTGCCTTTTGTATCTAATTCCGATGCAATTTCTGTGTTTCATCGTCAACGTGAAGGTCCAAGGGATACAGTAAACCTGAATTGAAGCATCGAAATCTAAAACTGGTCTCACTGGAAAGGCTCAAAACATAGACGGTAAGAAGACTCAGTCATCTTGTATTAAAGTCGGCATTGTGCCGTTTGTATTCAATTATGAACCAATTTTTGTGTTTCATCGTCAAAGTAAAGGTCCAAGGAATACAGTAAACCTGAAGTGAAGCATCGAAATCTAAATCTGGTCACACAGGAGAGGCTCAAAATATGGACACTAAAAAGAGTCAGTCTTCGTGGACTCAAGTTGGCATTGTGTCTTTTGTATTGAATTCCGATGCATATTTTGTGTTTCATCGTCAAAGTGAAGGTCCAAGGGATACAGTAATCCTGCAGTTGTGCATAGGAAACTAAACCTGGTGACACAGGAATGTCTCAAAACATAGACTGTAAGAAGACCCGGTCTTCTTGTGCTTAAGTCGGCATTGTGCGTTTTCTATTTAATTTCGGTGCAATTTCTGAGTATAATCGTCAAAGCGAAGGTCCAAGGGATACAGTAAACACGAAGTGAAGCATCGGAATCTAAAACTGGTGTCACTGCAATTGCAGGAATCATAAATGGTATGGAGACTCAGTCTTCTTGTACATAAGACGGCATTGTGCGTTTTGTATTTAATTCCGATGCAAATTTTGTGATTCATCGTCAGTAAGTAGGTCCATGTGATCAGTAAACCTGAAGTGAAGTATCGGATTCTAAAACTGGTCTCACAGGTAAGGCTCAAATCATAGACACTAAGAAGACTCAATCTTCTTGTACTTAAGTTGGCATTGTGCCTTTTGTATTTAATTCCGATGCAATGTCTATGTTTCATCGTCCAAGTGATGGCCCACGGGATACAGTAAACTCGAAGTGAAGCATCGGAATCTCAAACTGGTCTCACAGGAAAGGTTCAAAACATAGAAAGTATGAAGACTCAGTCCTCTTCTACTTAAGACGGCATTGTGCATTTTGTATTTAGTTCCGATGCAATTTCTGTGTTTCATCGTCTAAGTGAAGATCCAAGGGATACAGTTAACCTAAAGAGAAGCATCGGAATCTAAAGCTGGACTCACCGGAAAGGTTCACAATATAGACGGTAAGAAGACTCAATCTTCTTCTCCTTAAGACTGCATTGTGCATTTTGTATTTAATTCCGAAGCAATTTCTGTGTTTCATAGTCAATGTGAAAGTCCAAGTGATACAGTAAACCTGCAGTTGTGCATCGGTAACTACACCTGGTGACACAGAAATGGCACAAATCATTGAACGTAAGAAGACACTGTCTTCTTGATCTTAAGTCGGCATTGTGCCCTTTGTATATAATTCCGAAGTAATTTCTGTGTTTCATCGTCAATGTGAAGCTCCAAGGGATACAGTAAACCAGAAGTGAAGCATCGGAATCTAAAACTGGCCTCACAGGAAAGGTTCAAAGCATGAACGATAAGAAGACTCAGTCTTCTTCTACTTACGACGGTATAGTGCTTTTTGTATTGAATTCCGAAGGAATTTTTGTTTTTCATCGTCAACGTGAAGGTCCAAGGGATACAGTAAACCCGAAGTGAAGCGTTGGAATCTAAATCTGGTCTCACAGGAAAGGCACAAAACATAGACACTAAGAAGACTCAGTCTTCTTGTACTTAAGTCGGCATCGTACCCTTTGTATTTAATTACGATGCAATTTCTGTGTTTCATCGTCAATGTGAAGGTCCAAGGTATACAGTAAACCTGAAGTGAAGCATCGAAATCTAAAACTGGTCTCACTGGAAAGGCTCAAAACATAGACGGTAAGAAGACTCAGTCATCTTGTATTTAAGTCGGCATTGTGCCGTTTGTATTCAATTATGAACAAATTTTTGTGTTTCATCGTCAAAGTAAAGGTCCAAGGAATACAGTAAACCTGAAGTGAAGCATCGAAATCTAAAACTGGTCACACAGGAGAGGCTCAAAACATAGGCACTAAAAAGAGTCAGTCTTCTTGGACTCAAGTTGGCATTGTGGCTTTTGTATTAAATTCCGATGCAATTTTTGTGTTTCATCGTCAAAGTGAAGGTCCAAGGGATACAGTAATCCTGCAGTTGTGCATCGGAAACCCAACCTGGTGACACAGGAATGTCTCAAAACATAGACAGCAAGAATACTCAGTCCTCTTGTAATTGCGTCGGCATTGTGCCTTTTGTATTTAATTCCGATGAAATTTCTATGTTTTACCGTCAAAGAGATTGTCCAAGGAATACAGTAAACCTGCAGTTGTGCATCGTAATCTAAAACTGGGACACATAAACTGCTCAAAACATAGACACTAACGAAAGTCAGTCTTCTTGTACTGAAGTCGGCATTGTTCTGTTTGTATTTGATTCCGACGCAATTTGTGTGTTTCATCGTCAAAGAGAAGGTCCAATTGATACAATAAACCTGTAGTGAAGCATCGGAATCTAAAACTGGTCTTACAGGAAAGACTCAAATCATAGACGCTAACTAAAGTCAGTCTACTTGTGCTTAAGTCGGCGTTGTGAATTTGTATTTAATTCGGATGCAATTTCTGTCGGTCATTGTCGAAGTGAAGGTCCATGGAATACAGTAAACCTGAAGTGAAGCATTGAAATTTAAAACAGGTCTCACTGGAAGGGCTCAATTCTTAGATGGTAAGAAGACTCTGTCTTCTTGTACTTAAGACGGAATTGTGCCTTTTGTATTGAATTCCTATGGAATTTTTTTGTGTTTCATCTTCAAAGTGAAGGTCCAAGGGATGCAGCATACCTGAAGTGATGCATCATGATCTAAAACTGGACTCACAGGAAAGGCTCAAACATAGACGGTAAGAAGACTCAGTCTTCTTGTACTTAACTCGGCATTTTGCCTTTTGTATTTAATTCCGAAGAAATTTCTGTGGGTCATCGTCAACTTGAAGGTCCAAAGGATACAGTAAACCTGACATGAGGCATCGGAATCTGAAACTCGTCTCACAGGGGAGGCTCAATACATAGACAGTAAGACGAGTCAGTCTTCATGTACTTAATTCGACATTGTGCCTTTTGCATATATACCGATGAAATTTTTGTGTTTCTTCGTCAAAGTGAATGTCCAAGGGATACAGTAATCCTGAAGTGAAGCATCGGAATCTAAAACTGGTCTCACAGGGGAGGCTCAAAACATAGACTGTAAGAAGACCTGGTCTTCTTGTGCTTAAGTCGGCATTGTGCGTTTTGTATTTAATTTCGGTGCAATTTCTGAGTTTAATCGTCAAAGCGAAGGTCCAAGGGATAGAGTAAACATGAAGTGAAGCATCGTAATCTAAAACTGGTGTCACTGCAATGGCAGGAATCATAAATGGTATGGATACTCAGTCTTCTTGTACATAAGACGGCATTGTGCGTTTTGTATTTAATTCCGATGCAAATTTTGTGATTCATCGTCAGTAAGTAGGTCCATGTGATCAGTAAACCTGAAGTGAAGTATCGGATTCTAAAACTGGTCTCACAGGGAAGGCTCAGATCATAGACACTAAGAAGACTCAATCTTCTTGTACTTAAGTTGGCATTGTGCCTTTTGTATTTAATTCCGATGCAATGTCTATGTATCATCGTCCAAGTGATGGCCCACGGGATACAGTAAACTTGAAGTGAAGCATCGGAATCTCAAACTGGTCTCACAGGAAAGGTTCAAAACATAGAAAGTATGAAGACTCTATCCTCTTCTACTTAAGACGGCATTGTGCATTTTGAATTTAGTTCCGATGCAATTTCTGTGTTTCATCGTCTAAGTGAAGATCCAAGGGATACAGTTAACCTAAAGAGAAGCATTGGAATCTAAAGCTGGATTCACCGGAAAGGTTCAGAATATAGACGGTAAGAAGACTCAATCTTCTTCTCCTTATGACTGCATTGTGCATTTTGTATCTAATTCCGAAGCAATTTCTGTGTTTCATAGTTAATGTGAAAGTCCAAGTGATACAGTAAACCTGCAGTTGTGCATCGGAATCTAAAACTGGTCTCACTGGTAAGGCTCAAAACATAGACGGTAAGAAGACAAAGTTTTCTTGTACTTAAGTCGGCATTGTCTCTTTTGTGTTCAACTCCGATGCAATTTTTGTGTTTCATTGTCAAAGTGATTGTCCAAGGGATACAGTAAACCCGAAGTGAAGCATTGTAATATAAAACCGGACGCACAGGAAAGGCTCAAAACATAGACGGAAAGAAAACTCCGTCTTCATATACTTAATCGGCATTATGCCGTTTGTATTTAATTCCGATTCAATTTTTGTGTTTCATCGTCAAAGTGAATGTCCAAGGGATACAGTATACCTGAAGTGAAGCATCGGAATCTAAAACTGGTCTCTCAGGAAAGGCTCAAATCATAGAGGGTAACAGGGCTCAGTCTTCTTGCACTTAAGTCAGCATTAAGCCGTTTGTATTTAATTCCGATTCAATTTTTGTGTATCATCGTCAAAATCCAGGTCCAAGATATACAGTAAACCTGAAGTGAAGCATCGGAATCTAATACTGGTCTCACAGGGAAGGCTCAAAACAAAGACACTAAGAAGAGTCAGTCTTCTTGTACCTAAGTCGGCATTGTGCCTTTTGCATTTAATTCCGATGCAATTTTTGTGTTTCTCGTCAACGTGAAGGTCCAAGGGATACAGTAAACCCGAAGTGAAGCATCGGAATCTAAAACTAGTCTCACAGGAAAGGCTCAAAACATAGACACTAAGAAGGGTCAGTCTTCTCGTAGTTAAGTCGGCATTGTGCCTTTCGTATTTTATTCCGATGCCATTTATGTGTTTCATCGTTAATGTGAAGGTCCAAGGGATACAGTGAACCTGAAGTGAAGCATCGGAATCTAAAAGTGGTCTCACAGGAAAGGCTCAAAACGTAGATGGTACGAAGACTCAGTCATCTTGTACTTAAGTCGGCATTGTCCCTTTTGTATTTAATTCAGATGCAATTTCAGTGTTTCATGGTCAATGTGAAGGTCCAAGGGATGCAGAAAAACTGCTCTAGTGCGTCGGAATCTAAAACTGGTGACACAGGAAATACTCAAACATAGACTCTAAGAAAAGTCAGTCTTCTTGTACTTAAGTTGGCATTGTGCCTTTTGTATTTAATGCCGATGCAATATCTGTATTTTATCGTCAATGTGAAGGTCCAAGGGATACAGAAAACCTGAAGTGAAGCATCGGAATCTAAAACTGGTGACACAGGAAAGGCTTAAATCATAGGCAGTAAGAAGACTCAGTCTTCTTGTACTTAATTCGGCATTGTACCTTTTGTATTGCATTCCGATGAAATCTTTGCGTTTCATAGTCAGAGTGAATATCCAAGGGATTAGGTAAACGTGAAACATCGGAATCTAAAACTGGTCTCACAGGAAAGGTTCAAAAAATAGACACTAAGAAAGTCTGTCTTCGTGTACTTAAGCCGGCATTGTGCATTATGTATACAATTCCTATGTAATGTTTGTGTTTCATCGCCAAAATGAAGTACCAAGGAATACGGTAATCCTGAAGTGAAGCATCGGAATCTAAAACTCTTCTCACAGGAAAGGCTCAATTCTTAGATGGTAAGAAGACTCAGTCTTCGTCTACTTAGGTCGGCATTGTGCCATTTGTATTTAATTCCGATGCAATTTCTGTGTTTCATCGCCAAATTGAAGGTCGAAGGGATACAGTAAACATGAAGTGATGCATCGGAATCTAAAAGTGGTCTCACACGAAAGGCTGACAACATAGGCAGTAAGAAAAGTCAGTCTTCTTGTACTTAAGTCGGCATCGTGACTTTTGTATTTAATTCCGATGCAATTTCTGTGTTTCGTCGTCAATGTGAAGCTCCAAGGGATATAGTAAATCTGCACATGTGCATCGGAATCTAAAACTGGTGACACAGGAAAGGCTCAAAACACAGACATTAAGTAAAGTCAGTCTACTTGTACTTAAGACGGCATTGAGCCATTTGTATTTAATTCCGATGCAATTTTTGTGTTTCATCGTCAAACTGAAGGTCCCAGGGATACAGTAAACAGGAAGTGATGCATCGGAACCTAAAACTGGGGACACAGGAAACGCTCAAAACATAGACAGTAAGAAGACGCAATCTTCCTGTACTTAAGTCAGCAGTGTGCCTTTTGAATTGAATTCCGATGCAACATTTGTGTTTCATCGTCAAAGTGAAGGTCCAAGGGATATAGTAAACCTGAAGTGAAGCATAGGAATCTAGAACTGGTCTGACAGGAAAGGCTCAAAACATAGACGGTAAGAAGTCTCAGTCTTCTTGTACTGAAGTCGGCATTGTGCCTCTTGTATTTAATTCCGATGCTATTTCTGTGTTTCATCGTCAATGTGAAGGTCCAAGGGAAACAGTAAACTAGAAGTGAGGCATCGTAATCTAAAACTGGTCACACAGGAATGGTTCAAAACATAGACACTAAGAAAATTCAGACTTCTTGTGCTTAACACGGCATTGTGCCATTTGTATTTAATTCCGATGCAATTACTGTGTTTCATCGTCACTGTGAAGGTCCAAGGGATACAGGAAACCAGCAGTTGTGCAACGGAATCGAAAACTGGTGACACTGGAAAGGCTAACAACATAGACACTAACAAAATTTAGTCTTCTTGTACTTAGGTCGGAATTGAGACTTTTGTATATAAATCCGATGCAATTTTTGTGTTTCATCGTTAAAGTGAAGGTCCAAAGGATACAGTAAACCTGAAGTGAAGCATCTTAATCTAAAACTGGTCTCACAGAAAAGGCACATAACATAGACAGTATGATGACTCAGTCTTCTTGTTCCTAAGTCGGCATTGTGCCTTTTGTATCTAATTCCGATGCAATTTCTGTGTTTCATCGTCAATGTGAAGGTACAAGGGATACAGTAAATCTTACGCGAAGCATCGGAATTTAAAACTGGTCTCACATGGAAGGCACAAAACATAGACAGTAAGAAGACTCAGTCTTCTTGTACTTAAGTCGGCATTGTGCCTTTTGTATTTAATTCCGATGCAATGATGGTGTTTCATCGTCAAAGTGAAGGTACAAGGGATACACTAAACCTGAAGAGAAGCATCGGAATCTAAAACTGGTCTCACAGGAAAGTTTCAAAGCATAGGCGGTAAGAAAACTCAGTTATCTCGTACTGAAGTCGGCATTGCTCCTTGTGTATTTAATTCCGATGCAATTTCTGTGTTTCATCGTCAATGTTACGGTCCAAGGGATACAGAAAAACTGCAGTTGTGGATCGGAATCTAAAACTGGTGACACAGGAAAGGCTCAACACATAGACACTAAGAAAAATCAGTCTCTTGTACTTAAGTCGGCATTTAGCCTTTTGTATTTAATGCCGATGCAATTTCTGTGTTTCATCGTCAATGTGAAGGTCCAAGGGATAAAGTAAACCTGAATTGAAGCATCGGAATGTAAAATTGGTGACACAGGAAAGAGACAAATTATAGACACTAAGAAAAGTCAGTCTTCTTGAACTTAAGTCGGCATTTTGCCTTTTGTATTTAATACCGATGCAATTTTAGTGTTTCATCGTTAAAGTGTAGATCCAAGGGATACAGAAAAACTGCAATTGTGCATCGGAATCTAAGACTTGTGACTCAGGAAGGGCTCAAAGCATAGACACTAAGAAAAGTCAGTCTTCTCGGACATAAGTCGGCATTGTGTCTTTAGTATTTAATTCCGATGCGATTTCTGTGTTTCATCGTCAATGTGAAGGTCCAAGGGATACAGTAAACAAGATGTGAAGCATCGGAATCTAAAACTGGTCTCACAGGAAAGGCCCAAAATATAGATGCTAAGAAGTCTCAGTCTTTTTGTACTTAAGTAGGCATTGAGCATTTTGTATTTAACTCCGATGCAATTTCTGCATTTCATCGTCTATATGACGGTCCAAGGCCGGCCGAAGTGGCCGTGCGGTTAAAGGCGCTGCAGTCTGGAACCGCAAGACTGCTACGGTCGCAGGTTCGAATCCAGCCTCGGGCATGGATGTTTGTGATGTCCTTTGGTTAGTTAGGTTTAACTAGTTCCAAGTTCTAGGGGACTAATGACCTCAGCAGTTGAGTCCCATAGCGCTCAGAGCCATTTTTTTGACGGTCCAAGGGATACAGTATATCTGCAGTTGTGCATCGGAATCTAAGACTGGTGACACAGGACGGGCACAAAACATAGACACTACGAAAAGTCAGTCTTCTCGTACGTAAGTCGTCATTGAGCCTTTGGAATTTATTTGCGATGCAATTTCTGTGTTACATCGTCATAGTGAAGGTGCAAGGGATACAGTAAGCATGAAGTGAAGCATCGGAATCTAAAACGGGTCCCACAGGAAAGGCTAAAAGCATAAACACTAAGAAAAGTCAGTCTTCTTGTACTTAAGTAGGCATTGTCTTCTTTGTATTTAGTTCCGATTCAATTTCTGTGTTTCATCGTCAATGTGACGGACCAAGATATACAGTGAATCTCCAGTTGTGCATCGGAGTCTAAAAATGGTGACACAGGAATGGCTCAGAACACAGACACTAAGAAAAGTCAGTCCTCTTGTACTCATGTCGGCATTGTGCCTTTTGTATCTAATTCCGATGCAAATTATGTGTTTCTCGTCATCATGTAGGTCCAAGGGATCCAGTAAACCTGAAGTGAAGCATCGGAATCTAAAACTGGTTTCACAGGAAAGGCTCAAAACATAGACGGTACGAAGACTCAGTCGTCCTGTACTTAACTCGGCATTGTGCCTTTTATGTTTAACTCCCAAAAAATTACTGTGTTTCAACGTCAAAGTGAAGGTCCAAGGGATACAGTATACCTGAAGTGAAGCATCGCAACCGCAAACTGGTCCAACAGGGAAGGCTGAAAACATATACACTAAGAAAAGTCAGTCTTCTTGTACTGAAGTCGGCATTGTGCCTTTTGTATTTAATTCCGTCGCAATTTTCGTGTTTCTCGTCAACGTGAAGGTCCAAGGGATACAGTAAACCTGAAGTGAAGCTTCGGAAACCAAAAGTGGTCCCACAGGAAAGGCTCAAAACGTAGATGGTACGAAGCCTCAGTCTTCTTGTACTTAAGTCGGCATTGTGCCTTTTGTATTTAATTCCGATGCAATTTTTGTGTTTCATCGTCAAAGTGAAGTCCAAGGGATACAGTAAACCTGAAGCGAAGCAACGGAAGCTAATACTGGTCACACAGGGAAAGCTCAAAACATAGACAGTAAGAAGACTCAGTCCTCTTGTACGTAGGTCGGCATTGCGCCTTTTGTATTTAATTCCGATGCAGTTTTTGTGTTTCACCGTCAAACCGAAGATCCAAGTGATACAGTAACCCTGAAGTGAAGCATCGGAGTCTAAAACTAGTCTCACAGAAACGGCTGAAAACATAGACGTAATAAGACTCAGTCTTCATGTACTTAAGTCGGAACTGTGCTTTTTGTATTTAATTCCGTTGCAATTTTTGTGTTTCATAGGCAAAGTGAGGGTCCAAGGGATACCGTGAACCTGTAGCGAAGCATCGGAATCTAATACTGGTGTCACAGGAAAGGCTCAAAATATAGACAGTAACAAGACCAGTCTTCTTGCACTTAAGCCGGCATTGTGCCTTTTTGTATTTCATTCCGAAGCAATTTCTGTGTTTCATTGGCAAAGTGAAGGTCCAAGGGATACAGTAAACAGGAAGTGATGCATCTGCACCTTAATCTGGTGACACAGGAGACGCTCAAAACATAGACAGTAAGAAGACTTTGTCTTCCTGTACTTAAGTCAGTCTTGTGCCTTTTGAATTGAATTCCGATGCAATATTTGTTTTTCATCGTCAAAGTGAAGGTCCAAGGCATGCAGTAAACCTGAAGTGAAGCATTGGAATCTAAAACTGGTCTCACAGGAATGGCTCAAAACGTAGAAAGTTAGAGAATTCAGTCTTCTTGTACTTAAGTCAGCATTGTGCCTTTTGTATTTAATTCTAATGCAGGTACTGTGTTTCATCGTCACTGCGAAGGTCCAAGGTGATACAGTAAACAAGCAGTTGTTCAACGGAATCTAAAACTGGTGACACAAGAACGGCTCAAAACATAGCCACTAAGAAAAGTCAGTCCGCTTGTACTTAAGTCGACATTGTGACTTTTGTATTTCATTCCGATGCAATTTTTGTGTTTCATCGTCAAAGTGTGGGTCCAAGGGATTCAGTAAACCTGAAGTGAAGCATCGGAATCTAAAACTGGTCTAACAGGAAAAGCTCAAAAAGTGGATGGTAAGAAGACTCAGTCCTCTCGTGCCTATGTCGGAATTGTGCCTTTTGTATTTAATTCCGATGCAAATTTCTCTGTTTCGTCATCAATGTGAAGGGCCAATGGATAATGTAAATCTGAAGCGAAGGCTCGAAATCTAAAACTTGTTTCACAGGGAAGGCTCAAATCATCGACAGTAAGAAGACTCAGTCTTCTTGTACTTAAGTCGGCATTGTGCCTTTTGTATTTAATTCCGATGCAATTTCTGTGTTTCATCGTCAAAGTGAAGGTCGAGGGGATAGAGTAAACCTGGATTAGTGCATCGGAATCTAGAACTGGTCTCACAGGAAAGGTTCAAATAATTGACACTAAGAAAAGTCAGTCTTCTTGTACTTAAGTCGGCATTGTGCCTTTTGTATTTAATTGCGATGCAATTTCTGTGTTTCATCGTCAAATTGAAGGTCGAAGGGATACAGTAAACATGAAGTGATGCATCGGAATCTAAAAGTGGACTCTCAGGAAAGGCTGAAAACATAGGCAGTAACAAAAGTCAGTCTTCTTGTACTTATGTCGGCATCGTACCTTTTGTATTTAATTCCGATGCAATTTCTATGTTTCGTCGTCAATTTGAAGCTCCAAGGGATATAGTAAATCTGCACATGTGCATCGGAATCTAAAACTGGTGACACAGGAAAGGCTCAAAACACAGACATTAAGAAAAGTCAGTCAACTTGTACTTAAGACGGCATTGAGCCATTTGTATTTAATTCCGATGCAATTTTTGTGTTTCATAGTCAAAGTGAAGGTCCAAGGGATATAGTAAACCTGAAGTGAAGCATTGGAATGTAGAACTGGTCTCACAGGAAAGCCTCAAAACATAGACGGTAAGAAGTCTCAGTCCTCTTGCACTGAAGTCGGCATTGTGCCTTTTGTATTTAATTCCGATCCTATTAATGTGTTTCATCGTCAATATGAAGGTCCAAGGGAAACAGTAAACTAGAAGTGATGCATCGTAATCTAAAACTGGTCTCACAGGAATGGTTCAAAACACCGACACTAAGAAAATTCAGACTTCTTGTGCTTAACACGGCATTTTGCCATTAGTATTCAATTCCGATGCAATTACTGTGTTTCATCGTCACTGTGAAGGTCCAAGGGATACAGGAAACCAGCAGTTGTGCAACGGAATCTAAAACTGGTGACACTGGAAAGGCTCACAACATAGACACTAACAAAATTTAGTCTTCTTGTACTTCGGTCGGCATTGAGACTTTTGTATATAAATCCGATGCAATTTTTCTGTTTCATCGTTAAAGTGAAGGTCCAAGGGATACAGTAAACCTGAAGTGAAGCATCTTAATCTAGAACTGGTCTCACAGGAAAGGCACATAACATAGACAGTAAGATGACTCAGTCTTTATGTACCTAAGTCGGCACTGTGCCTTTTGTATCTAATTCCGATGCAATTTCTGTGTTTCATCGTGAATGTGAAGGTACAAGGGATACAGTAAATCTGACGCGAAGCATCGGAATTTAAAACTGGTCTCACACGGAACTCACAAAACATAGACAGTAAGAGGACTCAGTCTTCTTGTACTTAAGTCGGCATTGCTCCTAATGTATTTAATTCCGATGCAATTTCTGTGTTTCATTGTCAATGTTACGGTCCAAGGGATACAGAAAAACTGCAGTTGTGGATCGGAATGTAAAACTGGTGACACAGGAAAGGCTCAACACATAGACACTAAGAAAAATCAGTCTCTTGTACTTAAGTCGGCATTGTGCCCTTTGTGTTTAATTCCGAGGCAATTTTTGTGTTTCACCGTCAAAGTGAAGGTCCAAGGGATACAGTAAACCTAAAGTAAAGCACCGGAATCTAAAACTGGTCACACAGGGAAGGCTCAAAGCATAGCCAGTAAGAAGAATCAGTCTTCTTGTACTTAAGTCGCCAATGAGCATTTTGCATTTCACTCCGATGCAATTTCTGTATTTCATCGTCTATATGACGGTCCAAGGGATACAGTATATTTGCAGCTGTGCATCGGAATCTAAGAGTGGTGACACAGGAAGGCCTCAAAACATAGACACTACGAAAAGTCAGTCTTCTCGTACATAAGTCGGCATTGACGCATTTGAATTTATTTGCGATGCAATTTCTGTGTTTCATCGTCAAAGTGAAGGTCCAAGGGATACAGTAAACCGGAAGTGAAGCATCGGAATCTAAAACTGATGACGCAGGAAAGGCTCGAAACATAGTCTGTTAGAAGACTCAGTCTTCTGGTACTTAAGTCGGCATTGTGACTTTTGCATTTAATTCCGATGCAATTTTTGTGTTTCATTGTCAAAGTGAAGGTCCAAGGGATACAGTAAACCTGAAGTGAAGCATTGGAATCTAAAACCGGTCTCACAGGAAAGGCTCAAATCATAGACGGTAAGAAGACTCAGTCTTCTTGTACCGAAATCGGCATTGTGCCTTTAGTATTTAATTCCGATGCAGTTTCTGTGTATCACCGTCATTGTTAAGGTTCATGGGATACAGTAAATCTGAAGCGAAGCATCGAAATCTAAAACTGGTCTTACAGGAAAGGCTCAAAACATAGACAGTAAGAAGAGTCTGTCTTCTTGTACTTAAGTCGGCATTGCGCCTGTTGTATTTAATTCCGTTGTAATTTCTGTGTTTTATCGTCAATCTGATGGTGCAAGTGATACAGTAATTATGCAGTTGTGCATCGGAATCTAAATCTGGTGACACAGGAAAGTATCAAAACAGCGACACTAAGAAAAGTCAGTCTTCTAGTACTTAAACCTGCATTGTGCCATATCTATTTAATTCCGATGCTATTATGGTGTTTCTTCGACAAAGTGAAGATATAAGGTATACAGCAAATCTGAAGTGAATCATCGTAATCTGAAACTGGAGACACAGGAAAGGCTCAAAACATAGACATTAAGAAAAGTCAGTCTTCTTGTACTTAAGTCGCCATTGTGCCTTTTGTATTTAATTCCGATGCAATATTTGTGTCTCATTGTCAAAGTGAAGGTCCAAGGGATACTGTAAACCCGAAGTGAAGCATTGCAATCTAACACTGGTCTCACAGGAAAGGCTCAGGCATAAACGATAAGAAGAGTCAGTCTTCTTGTACTTAAGTCAGCATTGTGCATTTGTATTTAATTCCGTTGCAATTGTGTTACATCGTCAATGTTAAGGTCCAAGGGAAACAGTAAACCAGAAAGTGAAGCAACGGAATCTAAAACTGGTTACACAGGAAAGTCTCAAATCATAGACACTAAGTAAAGTCAGTGTTCGTGTACCTAAGTTGACACTGTGCCTTTTGTATTTAATTCCGATGCAATTTCAGTGTTTCATCGTCAATGTGAAGGTCCAAGGGATACAGTAAACCTGAAGTGAAGCTTCAGAAGGAAAAACAGGTCTCACTGGGAAGGCTCAAAACATAGACAGTAAGAAGAATGAGTGCCCTTGTACTTATGTCGGCATTGTGTCTTTTGTATTTATTTCCGATGCAAATTCTGTGTTTCATCGTCAAAGTGAAGGTCCAAGGGATACAGTAAATCTGAAGTGAGGCATCGGAATCTAAAAGTGGTCTCACAGGGAAGGCTCAAAAGATGCGCAAAACTATAGACCCATATCTCTGACGTCGATCTGTTGTAGAATTTTAGAACATGTTTTTTGCTCGAGTATCATGTCGTTTTTGGAAACCCAGAATCTACCATGTAGGAATCAACATGGATTCCGGAAACAGCAATCGTGTGAGACCCAACTCGCTTTAATTGTTCATGAGACCCAGAAAATATTAGATACAGGCTCCCAGGTAGATGCTATTTTTCTTGACTTCCGGAAATCTTTCGATACGGTTCCGCACTGTCGCCTGATGAACAAAGTAAGAGCCTACGGAATATCAGACCAGCTGTGAGGCTGGATTGAAGAGTTTTTAGCAAACAGAACACAGCATGTTGTTATCAATGGAGAGACGTCTATAGACGTTAAAGTAACCTCTGGCGTGCCACAGGGGAGTGTTATGGGACCACTGCTTTTCACATTATATATAAATGACCTAGTAGATAGTGTCGGAAGTTCCATGCGGCTTTTCGCGGATGATGCTGTAGTATACAGAGAAGTTGCAGCATTAGAAAATTGTAGCGAAATGCAGGAAGATCTGCAGCGGATAGACACTTGGTGCAGGGAGTGGCAACTGACCCTTAACAGAGACTAATGTAATGTATTGCGAATACTTAGAAAGAAGGATCCTTTATTGTATGATTATATGATAGCGAAACAAACACTGGTAGCAGTTACTTCTGTAAAATATCTGGGAGTATGCGTGCGGAACGATTTGAAGTGGAATGATCATATAAAATTAATTGTTGGTAAGGCGGGTACCAAATTGAGATTCATTGGGAGAGTGCTTAGAAAATGTAGTCCATCAACAAAGGAGGTGGCTTACAAAACACTCCTTCGACCTATACTTGAGTATTGCTCAACAGTGTGGGATCCGTACCAGATCGGTCTGACGGAGGAGATAGAGAAGATGCAAAGAAGAGCGGCGCGTTTCGTCACAGGGTTATTTGGTAACCGCGATAGCGTTACGGAGAACTCAAGTGGCAGACTCTGCAAGAGAGGCGCCCTGCATCGCGGTGTAGCTTGCTGTCCAGGTTTCGAGAGGGTGCGTTTCTGGATGAGGTATCGAATATACTGCTTCCCCCTACTTATACCTCCCGAGGAGATCACGAATGTAAGATTAGAGAGATTAGAGCGCGCACGGAGGCTTTCAGACAGTCGTTCTTCCCTCGAACCATACGCGACTGGAACAGGAAAGGGAGGTAATGACAGTGGCACGTAAAGTGCCCTCCGCCACACACCGTTGGGTCGCTTGCGGAGTATAAATGTAGATGTAGATGTAGATGTAAGAAAAGTCAGTCTTAATGTACTTAAGTCGGGATTGTGCAATTTGTAGTTAATTCCGATGCAATTTTTGTGTTTCATCGGCAAAGTGAAGATTCAAGTGATACAGTAAACCTGAAGTGAAGCATCGGAAACTAAAACTGGTTTCACAGGAAAGGCCAAAACTTAGACGGTAGGAAGACTCAGTCTTCTTGTACTTAATCGACATTGTGCCTTTTGTACTTAATTCCGATGCAATTTTTGTATTTCATCATCGAAGTGAAGGTCCAAGGGATACAGTAGACCTGAAGTGAAGCATCAGTTTCTGAAACTGGTTTCACAGGAAAGGCTCAAAACATAGACACTAAGAAAAGTCAGTCTTCCTGAACTTATGTCGACTTTCTGCATTTTGTATTTAATCCCGATGCATTTACTGTGTTTCATCGTCAATGTGAAGGTCCAAGGGATACAGAAAACCTGAAGAGAAGCATCGGAATCTAAAATTGGTGACATAGGAAAGGCTCAAAATATATACACTAAGAAAAGTCAGTCTTCTTGTAATTAAGTCGATATTGTGCTTTTGTATTTAATTCCGATGCATTTTCGGTGTTTCAACGTCAATGTGTAGGTCCAACGGACACAGTAAACCTGCAGTTCTTCATCGTAACGTAAAACTGGTCGCACAGGATCTGCTCGAAACATAGACACTGAGAAAAGTCAGTCTTCACGTACTTAAGTCGGCATTGTGCCTTTTGTATTAAATTCCGATGCAACTACAGTGTTTCAATTTCAATGTGAAGTACCAAGGGGTACAGTATACCTGCAGTTCTGCATCGGAATCTATAACTGGTTGCACAGGAAAGGCTCAAATCATAGACAGTATGAAGAATAAGTCTTCTTCTACTTAAGTCAGCATTGTGCCTTTTGTATTTAATTGCGATGCAATTTTGGTGTTTCATTGTCAAAGTGAAGGTCCAAGGGATCCAGTAAAGCTGAAGTCAAGCATCGGAATATAAAACTGGACTCACAGGAAAGGCTCGAAGCATAGACTCTTAGAAAAGTCTGTCTTCTTCTGCTTAAGTCGGCATTGTGTCTATTGTATTTCATTTCGATGTAATTTCTATGTTTCATCGTGAATGTGAAGGTCCAAGGGATACAGTAATCTTGAAGTTGTGCATCAGAATCTAAAACTGGGGACACAGGAAACGCTCAAAACATAGACACTCAGAAGAGTTTGTCATCTTGTACTTAAGTCGGCATTGCGCCTTTTGTAATTCATTCCGATTCAATTTTGGTGCTTTATCGTCAATGTGAAGGTCCAAGGGATACACTAATCCTAAAGTGAAGCATCGGAATCGAAAACTGGTCTCACAGGAAAGGCACAAACGTAGACGGTAAGAAGACGCAGTCTTCTTGTACATAAGTCGGCATTGAGTCTTTTGTATTTAATTCCGATGCAATTACTGTGTTTCATCGTCACTGTGAAGGTCCAAGGGGTACAGTAAACCTGCAGTTGTGCATCATAATCAAAAACTGGTGACACATGAAAGGCTCAAATTCATAGACAGTAAGAAGGCCCAGTCTTCTGGTACCTAAGTCGGCATTGTGCCTTTTGTCTTTAATTCCGATGCAAATTCTGTGTATCATCGGCAATTGTAAGGTCCCAGGGATACAGTAAACCTGCAGTTCTGCATCGGAATCTAAAACTGGTGACACAGGAAAGGCTCGAAACATAGACACTAAGAAAAATCAGTCATCTTGTACTTCAGTCGGCATTGTGCGTTTTGTATTTCATTCCGATGCAATTTCGGTGTTTTATCGTCAAAGTGAAGGTCCATGGGATACAGTCAATCTGAAGTGAAGCATCGGAATCTAAAACTGCTCTCCCAGGGAAGGCTCAAATCATAGAATGTAAGAAGAGTCAGTCTTCTTGTACTTAGTTCGACATTGTGCCTTTTTGTTCAATTCCGGTGCAATTTCTGTGTTTGATCGTCAATAAGACGTTCCGAGGGATACAGTAAAACTGAAGCGAAGAATTGGAATCTAAAACTGGTCTCACAGGAAAGGTTCAAAATATAGACAGTAAGAAGAGTCAGTCGTCTTGTACTTAAGTCGGCATTGTGCCTTGTGTATTTAATTACGATGCAATTTCTGTGTTTCATCGTCAATAAGACGGCCCAAGGGATACAGTAAACTTGTAGTGAAGTTTCGGAATCCAAAACTGGTCTCACAGGAAAGGTTCAAAATATAGACAGTAAGAAGAGTCAGTCTTCTTGTACATAAGTCGGCATTGTGCCTTTTGTATTTAATTCCGATGCAATTTCTGTGTTTCAACGTCAATACGAAGGTCCAAGGGATACAGTAAACCTGAAGTGAAACATCGGAATCTAAAACTGGTCTCAGTGGAAAGGCTGAAATCATAGAAAGTTAGATGAGTCAGTCTTCCTGTACTTAAGTCGTCATTGTGCCTTTTGTATTCAATTCTGATGCAATTTCTGTGTTTCATCGTCAATAAGAAGGTCCAAGGGATACAGTAAACCTGAAGTGAAGCATCGGGATCTAAAACTGGTCTCACAGGAAAGGCTCAAAACATAGGTAGTATGAAAAGTCCGTGTTCATGTACTTAAGTCGGCATTGTGCCTTTTGTATTTAATTCCGATGCAATTTCTGTGTTTGATCGACGATAAGAAGTTCCGAGGAATACAGTAAACCTGAAGTGAAGAATTGGAATCTAAAACTGGTCTCACAGGAAAGGTTTAAAAAATAGACAGTAAGAAGAGTCCGTCTTAATGTACTTAAGCCAGCATTGTGCCTTTTGCATATGAATCCCATGCAATTTCTGAGTTTCATCGTCAATAAGAAGGTCCAAGGGATACAGCAAACATGAAGTGAAGCATCGGAATCTAAAACTGGTCTCACAGGAAATGATCAAAATATAGACAGTAAGAAGAGTCAGTCTTCTTTTACTTAAGTCGGCATTGTGCCTTTTGTATTTAATTCTGATGCAATTTCTGTGTTTCATCGTCAATACGAAGGTCCAAGGGTTACAGTAAACCTGAAGTGAAGCATCGGAATCCAAAAGTGGTGTCACAGGAAAGGTTCAAAACATGGACAGTAAGAAAAGTCAGTCTTCTTGTACTTAAGTCGGCATTGTGCCTTGTGGATTTAATTACGATGCAATTTCTGTGTTTCATCGTCAATAAGAATGTGCAAGGGATACAGTAAACTTGAAGTGAAGCATCGGAATCTGAAACCGGTCTCACAGGAAAGGCTCAAATAATACAATGTATGAAGAGTCAGTCTTCTTGTACTTAAGTCGGCATTGTCCGTTTTGTATTTAATTCCGATGCAATTTCTGTGTTTCATCGTCAATAAGAAGGTCCAAGGGATACAGTAAACCTGAAGTGAAGCATCGGAATCTAAAACTGGTCTCACAGGAAAGGCTTAAATCATAGAATGTAAGGAGAGTCAGTCCTATTGTACTGAAGTCGGCATTGTGCCTTTTGTATTGAATTCCGTATCAATATCCGTGCTTCATCGTCCATAAGAAGGTCCAAGGAATACAGTAAATCTGAAGTGAAGCATAGGAAGCTAAAACGGGTCTCACAGGAAAGGTTCAAAACATAGACAGTAAGAAGAGTCAAACTTCTTGTACTTAAATCGGCAATGTGCCTTTTGTATTTAATTCCGATTCAATTTATGTGTATCATCGTCAATAAGAAGGTCCAAGGCATACAGTAAAACTGAAGTAAAGCATCGAAATCTAAAACTGGTCTCACAGGAAAGGCTCAAAACATAGGCAGTAAGAAAAGTCCGTCTTCATGTACATAAGTTGGCATTGTGCCTTTTATTTAATTCCGATGCAGTTTCTGTGTTTCTTCGTCAATAAGAATGTCCAAGGGATACAGTAAACTTGGAGTGAGGCATCGGAATCTATAACTGGTCTCACAGGCAAGGTTCAATTCAAAGACTGTAAGAAGAATCAGTGTTAATGTTCTTAAGTCGGCATTGTGCCTTTTGTATTTAATTCCGATGCAATATCTGTGTTTCATCGTCAATAAGAAGGTCCAAGAGATGCAGTAAACCTGAAGTGAAGTATCGGAGTCTAAAACTGGTCTAACAGGAAAGGTTCAAAACACAGACTGTACGAAGAGTCAGTCTTCTGGTATTTAAGTCGGCATTGTGCCTTTTGTATTTATTTCCTAAGCTATATCTGTGTTTCATCGTCAATAAGAAGGTCCAAAAGTTACAGTAAACTTGACGTGAAGCATCGTAATCTAAAACTGATCTCACAGAAAAGATTCAAACATAGACAGTAAGAAGAGTCAGTCTTCTTGTACTTCAGTCGGCATTGTGCCTTTTGTATTTAATTCCGATGCAATTTCTGTCATTCATCGTCATTAAGAAGGTCCCAGGGATACAGTAAACCTGAATTGAAGCGTCGGACAATAAAACTGGTCAAACAGGAAAGGTTCAAAATATAGAGAGTAAGAAGAGTCAGTCTTCTTGAGCCTAAGTCGGCATTGTGCCTTTTGTATTTAATTCCGATGCAATTTCTGTGTTTCGTCGACAATAAGAAGGTCCAAGAGATGCAGTAAACCTGAAGTGAAGCATCGGAGTCTAAAACTGGTGTAACAAGAAAGGTTCAAATCATAGACAGTACGAAGAGTCAGTCTTCTTGTACTTAAGTCGGCATTCTGCCTTTTGTATTTATTTCTGATGCTATTTCTGTGTTTCATCGTCAATAAGAAGGTCCAAGGGATACAGTAAACCTGAAGTGAAGCATCGGAATCTAAAACTGGTCTCATAGGAAAGGTTCAAATCATAGAATGTAAGAAGAGTCAGTCCTCTTGTACTTAAGTCGGCATTGTGCCTTTTGTACTTCAATCCGATGAAATATCTGTGTTTCATCGTCAATAAGTGAGGTCCAAGGGTTACAGAAAACCAGACGTGAAGCATTGGAATGAAAACTGGTCTCACTGGAAAGGTTCAAAACATAGACAGTAAGAAGAGTCAGTCTTCTTGTAGTTAAGTCGGCATTGTGCCCTTTGAATTTAATTCCGATTTAATTTCTGTGTTTCATCGTCATTAAGAAGGTCCCAGGGATACAGTCAACCTGAAGTGTAACATCGGAATCTAAAACTGGTCTAACAGGAAAGGTTCAAAACATAGTCAGTAAGAAGAATCAGTCTTCTTGAACCTAAGTCGGCATTGTGCCTTTTGTTTTTCATTCCGATGCAATTTCTGTGTTTCATCGTCAATAAGACGGTCCAAGGGATACAGTAAACCTGAAGTGAAGCATCGGCATCGAAAACAGGTGTCACAGGAAAGGTTCAAAAGATAAACAGTAAGAAGAATCAGTCCTCTTGTACTTAAGTCGCCATTGTGCCCTTTGTATTTATTTCCGATACAATTTCTGTGTTTCATCGTCAATAAAAAGGTCCAAGGGATACAGTAAACCTGAAGTGAAGCAGCGGAAAGTAAAACCGGTCTAACAGGATAGGTTCAACTATAGACTGTTAGACGAGTCAGTCTTCTTGTACTTAAGTCGGCAGTTTGCCTTTTGTACTTAATTCCGATGCAATTTTGTGTGTTTCATCGTCAATAAGAAGGTCCAACAGATACAGTAAACCGGAAGTGAAGCATCGGAACCTAAAACTGGCCTCAAAGGAAAGGATTAAATATAGACGCTATGAAAAGTCAGCCTTCTTGTACTTATGTCGGCATTGTGCCTTTTGTATTTAATTCCGATGCAATTACGGTGATTCACTTCAATGTGAAGGTCTAAGGGATACAGAAAACCAGCAGTTGTGCAACGGAATATAAAACTAGTGACACAGGAAATGCTCAAAACATAGACACTGAGAAAAGTCAGACTTGTTGTACTTAAGTCGGCATTGTGCCTTTTGTATTTAATTCCAATGCAATTTTTGTGTTTCATCGTCAAAGTGAAGGTCCAAGGGATACAGTGAACATGAAGTTAAGCATCGGCATCTAAAACTGGTGACACAGGAGAGGCTCAAAGCGTAGACAGTAAAAAGGCTCAGTCTTCTTGTGCTTCTGTCGACATTGTGCATTTTGTATTTAATTCCGATGCAGTTTCTGTGTTTAATCGTGAATGTAATGTTCCAAGGGATACAGTAAACCTGCAGTTGTGCGTCGGAAACTAAAACTGGTGACTCAGGAAAGGCTCAAATCATTGACAGTAATAAGACTCAGTCTCCTTGTAGTTAATTCGGCATTGTGCCATTTGTAATTAATTCCGATGCAATTTCTGTGTTTCATCGTCAATGGGAAGGTCCAAGGGATATAGTTAACCTACAGGAGTGCATCGGAATCTAAAACTGGTGACACAGGATAGGCTGGAAGCATAGTCACTTAGAAAAGTCAGTCTCTTAGTACTTAAGTCGGCATTGTGCGTTTAGTAATTCATTCCGATGCAATTTCTGTGTTACATCGTCAATGTGAAAGTCCAAGGGATACAGTAAACCTGAAGTAAAGCATCGACATTTAAAACTGGTCTCACAGGAAAGGCTCAAAAAAAAAGGTAGGGAGACTCAGTCGTCTTGTACTTAATTCGGCATTGTACCTTTTGTATTTAAGTCACATGCAATTTCACTGTCCATCGTCAATGTGAAGCTCCAAGGGATACAGTAAACCTGAAGTGAAGTATCGGAATCTGAAACTGGTGCTACAGGAAAGGCTCAAACAATGACGGCAAGAAGATTCAGACTCCTTGTAGTTAAGTCAGCATTGTGCCTTTTGTATTTAATTCCAATGGAAATTCTGTGATTCATCGCCAAGTGAAGGTCCAAGGCATACAGTCCACCTGAAGTTAAGCATCGGAATCTAAACAGGTCTCACAGGAAAGGCTCAAAGTATAGACACTAAGAAAAGTCAGTCGTCTGGTACATAAGTCTGCATTGTGACTTTTGAATATAATTCCGATGCAGTTACTGTGTTTGATCGTTAATGTGAAGGACCAAGGAATACAGTAAACCTGCTGTCATGCATCATATTCTAAAACTGCTGACACAGGAAAGGCTCTAACACAGACACAAAGAAAAGTCAGCCTTCTAGTACTTAAGGCGGCATTGTGCCTTCTGTATTTAATTCCGATGCAACTTCTGTGTTTCATCGTCAATGTGAAGGTCGAAGAGATACAGTAAATCTGCAGTTGTGCATCGTAATATAAAACTGGCGAGACAGGAAAGGCTCAAAACATAGACACTAAGAAAAGTCAGTCTTCTTGTACTTAAGTGGGCATTGTGTATTTTGTATTTAATTCCGATACAATTGCAGTTTTTCATCTTCAAAGTGAAGGTCCAAGGGATACAGCAAACCTGAAGTGAAGCATCGGAATCTAAAACTGGTCTCACAGGAAAGCCTCAAAACATAGACGGTAAGAAGACTCAGTCATCTTGTACTTAAGTCGGCATTGTGCCTTTTGTATTTAATTCCGATGCAATTTCTGTATTTCATCGTCAATGTGATGGTCCAAGGGATAGAGTAAACCTGCAGTTGTGCATCGGAAAGTAAAACTGGTGACACAGGAAAGGCTCAAATCATAGACAGTAATAAGACTCAGTCTTCTTGTAGTTAATTAGGCATTGTGCCTTTGGTAATTAATTCCGATGCAACAACTGTATTTCATCGTCAATGGGAAGGTCCAAGGGATACAGCTAACCTGCAGGTGTACATCAGAATCTAAAACTGGTGACACAGGAAACGCTGGATGCATTGACACTAAGAAAGTCAGTCTTCTTGAATTTAAGTCGGCATTGTGCCTTTTGTATTTAATTCCGATGTAATTTGTGTGTTTCATCGTCAATGTGAAGGTAAAAGGGATACATTTAATTAGCAGTTGTGCATCGGAATCTAAAACTGGTCTCACAGGAAAGGCTCAAAAAATAGACAGTAAGAAGACTCAGACTTATTGTACTTATTTCGGCATTGTGCCTTTTGTATTTAATTCCGATGCAGTTTCAGTATTTCATTGTCAATGTGAAGGTCCACGGGATACAGTAAACCTGCAGTTGTGAATCGGAAACTAAGACTGGTGACACAGGAAAGGCTCAAATCATAGACAGTAAGAGGACACAGTGTTCTTGTAGTTAATTCGGCATTGTGCCTTTTGTAATTATTTCCGAAGCAATTTCTGTGCTCCATCGTCAAAGGGATGGTCCAAGGGATACAGTTAACCTGCAGGTGTGCATCGGAATCTAAAACTGGTGACACAGGAAAGGCCCAAAACATAGACACTAAGAAAAGTCAGTATTCTGGTACGTAAGTACCCATTGAGTTTTTTGTAATTAATTCCGATGCTATTTCTGTATTTAATCGTGAATGTGAAGTTCCAAGTAAAACAGTAAACCTGCAGTTGTGCATCTGAATTTAAAACTGGTGACACAGGAAAGGCTCGTAACATAGAGACTAAGAAATGCCAGTTTTCTTGTACGTAAGTCCCCATTGTGCATTTTGTAATAAAATTCCGTTGCTATTTCTGTGTTTCATCGTCCAAGTGAAGGTGCAAGGGATACAGTAAACCTGAAGTGATGCATCGGAATGTAAAACTGGTCTCACAGGAAAGGTTCAAATCATATACAGTAGGAAGAGTCACTCTTCTTGTGCTTAAGTCGGCATTGGGCCTTTTGTATTTAATTCCGATGCAATTTCTGTGTTTCATCGTCATTAAGAAGTTCCCAGGGATACAGTAAACCTGAATTGAAGCGTCGGAATCTAAAACTGGTCAAACAGGAAAGGTTCAAAATATAGACAGTAAGAAGAGTCAGTCTTCTTGAACCTAAGTCGGCATTGTGTCTTTTGTATTTAATTCCGATGCAATTTCTGTGTATCTTCGACAATAAGAAGGTCCAAGAGATGCAGCAAACCTGAAGTGAAGCATCGGAGTCTAAAACTGGTGTAACAAGAAAGGTTCAAATCATAGGCAGTACGAAGAGTCAGTCTTCTTGTACTTAAGTCGGCATTGTGCCTTTTGTATTTATTTCCGATGCTATTTCTGTGTTTCATCGTCAATAAGAAGGTCCAAGGGATACAGTAAACCTGAAGTGAAGCATCGGAATCTAAAACTGGTCTCATAGGAAAGGTTCAAATCATAGAATGTAAGAAGGGTCAGTCCTCTTGTACTTAAGTCGACATTGTGCCTTTTGTATTTAATTCGGATGCAATTTCTGTGTTTCTTCGTCAATATGAAGGCCCAAGGTATACAGTAATCCTTAAGTGATGCATCGGAATCGAAATCTGGTCTCACAGGAAAGGTTCAAATCATAGAATGTGAGAAGAGTCAGTCCTCTTGTACTTAAGTCGGCATTGTGCCTTTTGTACTTCAATCCGATGAAATATCTGTGTTTCATCGTCAATAAGAAGGTCCAAGGGATACAGAAAACCAGACGTGAAGCATTGGAATGAAAACTGGTCTCACTGGAAAGGTTCAAAACATAGATAGTAAGAAAAGTCAGTCTTCTTGTACTTAAGTCGGCATTGTGCCCTTTGAATTTAATTCCGATTTAATTTCTGTGTTTCATCGTCATTAAGAAGGTCCCAGATATACAGTCAACCTGAAGTGTAACATCGGAATCTAAAACTGGTCTAACAGGAAAGGTTCAAGACATAGTCAGTAAGAAGAGTCAGTCTTCTTGAGCCTAAGTCGGCATTGTGCTTTTTGTATTTAATTTCGATGCAATTTCTGTGTTTCATCGTCAATATGAAGGTCTAAGGGATACAGTAAACCTGAAGTGAAGCATCTGAATCAAAATCTGATCTCACAGGAAAGGATCAAATCATAGAATGTAAGAAGAGTCAGTCCTCTTGTACTTAAGTCGGCATTGTGCCTTTTGTTTTTCATTCTGATGCAATTTCTGTGTTTCATCGTCAATAAGACGGTCCAAGGGATACAGTAAACCTGAAGTGAAGCATCGGCATGGAAAACAGGTGTCACAGGAAAGGTTCAAAAGATAAACAGTAAGAAGAATCAGTCTTCTTGTACTTAAGTTGCCATTGTGCCTTTTGTATTTATTTCCGATACAATTTCTGTGTTTCATCGTCAATATGAACGTCCAAGGGATACAGTAAACCTGAAGTGAAGCATCGGAATCTAAAACTGGTCTATCAGGAAAGGTTCAAGACATAGACAGTAAGAAGAGTCAGTCTTCTTGTACTTAAGTCGGCATTGTGCCTTTGGTATTTAATTCCGATTCAGTTGCTGTGTTTCATCGTCATTAAGAACGTCCACGGGATACAGTAAACCTGAAGTGAAGCATCGTAATCTAGAACAGGTGTCACAGGAAAGGTTCAGAACATGGGCAGTAAGAAGTGTCTGTCTTCTTGTACTTAAGTACGCATTCTACCTTTTGTATTTAATTCCGCTGCAATTTCTGTGTTTCATCGTCAATATGAACGTCCAAGGGATACAGTAAACCTGAAGTGATGCATCGGAATATAAAACTGGTCTCACAGGAAAGGTTCAAATCATAGTCAGTAAGAAGAGTCAGTATTCTTGTCCTTAAGTCGGCATTGTGCCTTATGTATTTAATTCCGATGCATTTTCGGTGTTTCATAGTCAATAAGATGGTCTAAGGGATACAGTAAACCTGAAATGAAGCATCGGAATCAAAAACTGGTCTCACAGGAAAGGTTGAAATCATATACAGTAGGAAGAGCCAGTCCTCTTGTGCTTAAGTCGGCGTTGTGCCTTTTGTTTTTAATTCCGATGCAATTTCTGTGTTTCATCGTCAATAAGAAGGTCCCAGGGATACAGTAAACCTGAATTGAAGCGTTGGAATCTAAAAGTGGTCAAACAGGAAAGGTTCAAATTATAGACAGTAAGAAGAGTCAGTCTTCTTGTACCTAAGTCGGCATTGTGCCTTTTGTATTTAATTCCGATGCAATTTCTGTGTTTCATCGACAATAAGAAGGTCCAAGAGATGCAGTAAACCTGAAGTGTAGCATCGGAGCCTAAAACTGGTGTAACAAGAAAGGTTCAAATCATAGAATGTAAGAAGAGTCAGTCCTCTTGTACTTAAGTCGGCATTGTGCCTTTTGTACTTCAATCCGATGAAATATCTGTGTTTCATCGACAATAAGAAGGTCCAAGGGTTACAGAAAACCAGACGTGAAGCATTGGAATGAAAACTGGTCTCACTGGAAAGGTTCAAAACACAGACAGTAAGAAAAGTCAGTCTTCTTGTACTTAAGTCGGCATTGTGCCCTTTGAATTTAATTCCGATTTAATTTCTGTGTTTCATCGTCATTAAGAAGGTCCCAGGGATACAGTCAACCTGAAGTGTAACATTGGAATCTAAAACTGGTCTAACAGGAAAGGTTCAAAACATAGTCAGTAAGAAGAGTCAGTCTTCTTGAACCCAAGTCGGCATTGTGCTTTTTGTAATTAGTTTCGATGCAATTTCTGTGTTTCATCGTCAATATGAAGGTCCAAGGGATACAGTAAACCTGAAGTGAAGCATCTGGATATAAATCTGATCTCACAGGAAAGGATCAAATCATAGTATGTAAGAAGAGTCAGTCCTCTTGTACTTAAGTCGGCATTGTGCCTTTGTTTTTCATTCCGATGCAATTTCTGTGTTTCATCGTCAATAAGACGGTCCAAGGGATACAGTAAACCTGAAGTGAAGCATCGGCATCGAAAACAGGTGTCACAGGAACGGTTCAAAAGATAAACAGTAAGAAGAATCAGTCTTCTTGAACTTAAGTCGCCATTGTGCCTTTTGTATTTATTTCCGATACAATCTCTGTGTTTCATCGTCAATAAAAAAGGTCCAAGGGTTACAGTAAACCTGAAGTGAAGCAGCGGAAAGTAAAACCCGTCTAACAGGATAGGTTCAACCATAGACTCTTAGACGAGTCAGTCTTCTTGTACTTAAGTCGGCATTTTGCCTTTTGTACTTAATTCCGATGCATTTTTGTGTGTTTTATCGTCAATAAGAAGGACCAACAGATACAGTAAACCGGAAGTGAAGCATTGGAACCTAAAACTGGCCTCACAGAAAAGGATCAAATATAGACGCTATGAAAAGTCAGCCTTCTTGTACTTAAGTCGGCATTGTGCCTTTTGTATTTAATTCCGATGCAATTTGTGTGTTTCATCGTCAATGTGAAGGTCCGAGGGATACATTTTATTTGCAGTTGTGCATCGGAATCTAAAACTGGTCTCACAGGAAAGGCTCAAAAATAGACAGTAAGAAGACTCAGACTTATTGTACTTATTTCGGCATTGTGCCTATTGTATTTAATTCCGATGCAGTTTAAGTATTTCATTGTCAATGTGAAGGTCCACGGGATACAGTAAACCTGCAGTTGTGAATCGGAAACTAAGACTGGTGACACAGGAAAGGCTCAAATCATAGACAGTAAGAGGACACAGTGTTCTTGTAGTTAATTCGGCATTGTGCCTTTTGTAATTATGTCCGACGCAATTTCTGTGTTCCATCGTCAAAGGGATGGTCCAAGGGATACAGTTAACCTGCAGGTGTGCATCGGAATCTAAAACTGGTGACACAGGAAAGGCCCAAAACATAGACACTAAGAAAAGTCAGTATTCTGGTACGTAAGTACCCATTGTGTTTTTTGTAATTAATTCCGATGCTATTTCTGTATTTAATCGTGAATGTGAAGTTCCAAGTGAAACAGTAAACCTGCAGCTGTGCATCTGAATTTAAAACTGGTGACACAGGAAAGGATCGAAACATAGACACTAAGAAATGTCAGTTTTCTTGTACGTAAGTCCCCATTGTGCATTTTGTAATTAATTCCGTTTCTATTTCTGTGTTTCATCGTCAATGTGAAAGTCAATGTGATACAGTAAACATAAAGTGAAGCATCGGAATCTAAAACTGGTCTTTTGGAATGGCTCAAAACATAGACTGTAAGAAGACTCAGTCTTCTTGTACTTACGAAGCATTGTGCCTTTAATAATGAATCTGAAGCAATTTCTGTGTTTCATCGTCAAAGTGAAGGTCCAAGGGATACAGTAAACCTGAAGTGATGCATCGGAGTCTAAAACTGGTGTAACAAGAGAGGTTCAAATCATAGACAGTACGAAGAGTCAGTCTTCTTGTACTTAAGTCGGCATTGTGCCTTTTGTATTTATTTCCGATGCTATTTCTGTGTTTCATCGTCAATAAGAAGGTCCAAGGGATACAGTAAACCTGAAGTGAAGCATCGGAATCTAAAACTGGTCTCATAGGAAAGGTTCAAATCATAGAATGTAACAAGAGTCAGTCCTCTTGTACTTAAGTCGACATTGTGCCTTTTGTATTTAATTCGGATGCAATTTCTGTGTTTCATCGTCAATATGAAGGCCCAAGGTATAGAGTAATCCTTAAGTGATGCATCGGAATCGAAATCTGGTCTCACAGGAAAGGTTCAAATCATAGAATGTAAGAAGAGTCAGTCCTCTTGTACTTAAGTCGGCATTGTGCCTTTTGTACTTCAATCCGATGAAATATCTGTGTTTCATCGTCAATAAGAAGGTCCAAGGGATACAGAAAACCAGACGTGAAGCATTGGAATGAAAACTGGTCTCACTGGAAAGGTTCAAATCATAGACCGTAAGAAGAGTCAGTCTTCTTGTACTTAAGTCGGCATTGTGCCCTTTGAATTTAATTCCGATTTAATTTCTGTGTTTCATCGTCAATATGAAGGTCTAAGGGATACAGTAAACCTGAAGTGAAGCATCTGAATCTAAATCTGATCTCACAGGAAAGGATCAAATCATAGAATGTAAGAAGAGTCAGTCCTCTTGTACTTAAGTCGGCATTGTGCATTTTGTTTTTCATTCCGATGCAATTTATGTGTTTCATCGTCAATAAGACGGTGCAAGGGATACAGTAAACCTGAAGTGAAGCAGCGGCATCGAAAACAGGTGTCACAGGAAAGGTTCAAAAGATAAACAGTAAGAAGAATCAGTCTTCTTGTACTTAAGTTGCCATTGTGCCTTTTGTATTTATTTCCGATACAATTTCTGTGTTTCATCGTCAATAAAAAGGTCCAAGGGATACAGTAAACCTGAAGTGAAGCAGCGGAAAGTAAAACCGGTCTAACAGGATAGGTTCAACCATAGACTGTTAGACGAGTCAGTCTTCTTGTACTTAAGTCGGCATTTTGCCTTTTGTAATTAATTCCGATGCAATGTTGTGTGTTTCATCGTCAATAAGAAGGTCCAACAGATACAGTAAACCGGAAATGAACCATCGGAATCTAAAACTTGTCTCACAGGAAAGGCTCAAAACATAGACGGTAAGAAGACTGAGTCTTCTTGTAGTTAATTAGGCATTGTGCCTTTTGTAATTAATTTCGATGAAACATCTGTATATCATCGTAAATGGGAAGGTCCAAGGGATACAGCTAACCTTCAGGTGTACATCAGAATATAAAACCGGTAACAGAGGAAGCGCTGGAAGCATTGACACTAAGAAAAGTCAGTCTTCTTGTACTTAAGTCGGCATTGTCCCTTTTGTATTTATTTCCGATGCAATTCCTGTGTTTCATCGTGAATGCGAAGGTCGAAGGGATACTGTAAATCTGCAGTTGTGCATCGGAATCCAAAACAGGTGAAACAGGAAAAGCTCAAAAAATAGACACTAAGAAAATTCAGTCTTCTTGTACTTAGGTCGGCGTGGTGCGTTTTGTTTTTAACTCCGATGCACTTTCTGTGTTTCATCGTCAAAGTGAAGATCCATGGGATACAGGAAACCTGAAGTGAAGCATCGAAATCTAAAACTGGTCTCTCATGGAAGGCTCAAAACATAGACCTTAAGAAGTCTCAGTCTCCTTGTACTTAATTCGGCATTGCGCTTTTTGTACTTAATTCCGATGCAATTTTTGTCTTTCATCGTCAAACTGAAGGTCCAAGGGATACAGTAAACCTGAAGTGAAGCATTGGAATCTAAAAGTGGTGTCACAGGATAGGCTCAAAACATGGACCTTAAGAAGATTCAGTCTCCTTGTACTTAATTCGGCATTGTGCCTTTTGTAATTAATTCCGATGCAATTCCTGTATTTCATCGTCAATGTGAAGGTCCAAGGGATAGAGTAAAACTGCAGTTGTTCATCGGAAACTAAAACTGGTGACACAGGAAAGGCTCAAAGCATAGACAGTAAGAAGACTCAAACTTCTTGTAGTTAATTAGGCATTGTGTCTTTTGTAATTAATTCCGATGCAATTTCCGTGTTTCATCGTCACTGGGAAGGTCCAAGGGATACAGGTAACCTGCAGGTGTACATCGGAATCTAAAACTGGTTTTACAGGAAACGCTGGAATCATAGACACTAAGAAAAGGCAGTCTTATTGTACTTAAGTCGGCATTGTCCCTTTTGTATTTAATTCCGATGCAATTTCTGTGTTTCATCGTCAATGTGAAGGTCCAAGGGATACAGGAAACCTGAAGTGAAGCATCGAAATCTAAAACTGGTCTCACAGGAGAGGGTCAAAACAAAGACGATAAGGAGACTCAGTCGTCTTGTACTTAAGTCGGCATTGTGCCTTTTGTATTTAATTCCGATGCAATTACTGTGTTTCATCGTCAATGTGAAGGTACAAAGGATAGAGTAAACCATCAGTTGTTCATCGGAATCTATAACTGTAGACACAGGAAAGGCTGGAAACATAGACACTAAGAAATGTCAGTCTTCTTGTACTTAAGTCGGCATTTTGGCTTTTGTATTTAATTCCGATGCAATTTTTTGTTTCTTCGTCAAAGTGAATGTCCAAGGCATACAGTAAACCTGAAGTTAAGCATCGGAATCTAAACTGGTCTCACAGGAAAGGCTCAAAGCATAGACACTAAGAAAAATCTATCGTCTGGTACTTGAATCTGCATTGTGCCTTTTGTATTTAATTCCGACGCAATCACTGTGTTTCATCGTCAAAGTGAAGATCCAAGGGATACAGTAAACCTGCAGTCGTTCATCATATTCTAAAACTGGTGACACAGGAAGGGTCAAACACAGACACAAAGAAAAGTCAGTCTACTTGTACTTAAGGCGGCATTTTGCCTTTTGTATTTAATTGCGATGCAATGTTTGTGTTTCATCGTCAAAGTTAAGATACATGGGATACAGTAAACCTGAAGCGAAGCATCGAAATCTAAAACAGGTATCACAGGAAAGGCTCAAAACATAGACAGTAAGAAGACTCAGTCTTCTTGTACTTAAGTCGGCATTGTGCCTTTTGTATTTAATTCCGATGCAATTTCTGTGTTTCATCGTCAATGTGTAGGTCCAAGGGATACAGTAAACCTGGAGAGAAGCATCGGAAACCAAAACTGGTGACATAGGGTAAGCTCAAAACATAGACACTAAGAAAAGTCACCCCTCTTGTCCATAAGTCGGCATTGTGACTTCTGTATTTAATTCCGATGCAATATCTGTGTTTCATCGTCAATGTGGAGGTCGAATGCATACAGTAAATACGCAGTTGAGCATCGGAATCTAAAACAGGGGACAAAGGAAAAGCTCAAACATAGACACTAAGAAAAGTCAGTCTTCCTGTACTTAAGTCAGCAATGTGCCTTTTGTTCTTATTTCCGATGCAATTTCTGTGTTTCATCGTCAATGAGAAGGTCCACGGCATACAGTAAACCTGAAGTGAGAATCGGAATCTAAAACTGGTCTCACAAGGAAGGCTCAAACGTAGACAGTAAGAAAACGTAGTCTTCTTGTACTTAAGTCGTCATTGCGTATTTTGTATTTAATTCCGATACAATTTTTGTGTTTCATCGTCAAAGTGAAGGTCCAAGGGATGCAGTAAACCTGAAGCGAAGCATTGGAATCTAAAAGTGGTCTCACAGGAAAGGCTCAAAACATAGACAGCAAGAAAACTCTGTCTTCGTCTACTTAAGTCGGCATTGTGGCCTATGTATTTAAGTCCGAAGCAATTTCTGTATTTCATCGTCAATGTGAAGGTCCAAGGGATATAGTAAATATGCAGTTGTGCATCGGAATCTAAAACTGGTGTCACAGGACCGGCTCGAAACATAGACACTAAGAGAAGTCAGTCTTCTTGTCCTTAGGCCGGCATTGTGCCTTTTGTATTTAATTCCGATGCAATATTTGTGTTTCATCGTCAAAGTGAAGGCCCATGGGATAGAGTAAACCTTAAGTGAATCATAGTAATCTAAAACTGGTCTCATAGGAAAGGCTCAAGACATAGACGGTAAGAAGTCTCAGTCATCAAGTACTTAAGTCGTCATTGTGTCATTTGTAATTAATTCCGATGCAATTTCTGTGTTTCGTCGTCAATGTGAAGGGCAAGAGATACAGTAAACCTGAAGTGAAGCTTCGGAGTCTATAACTGGTCTCACAGGTAACACTCAAAACATTGACACTAAGAAAAGTCAGTCGTCTTGTACTTAAAACGGCATTAAGCCTTTGTATTTATTTCCGTTGCCATTACTGTGTTTCATCGACAATGTGAATGTCCAAGGGATACAGTAAACCAGCAGTTGTCCATCGGAATCTAAAACTGGTGCGACATGAAGGCTCTAAACATAGACACTGTGAAAGGTCAGTCTTCTTGTACTTAAGTTGTCATTGTGAGTGTTGTATTTAATTTCGATGCCATTACTGTGTTTCAACGTCAATGTGAAGGTCCAATGGGTACAGCAAACCAGCAGTTCTGCTCCGGAATCTAAAACTGTGGACACAGGAAAGGCTCAAATGCTAGACACTTTTATAAGGCTGTGTTCTTGTACTTAAGTCGGTATTGAGCCTTTTGTGTTTAATTCCGATGCAATTGCGTCGTTTCATCGTCAATGAGAAGGTCAAAGGGATACAGTAAACCTGTAGTGAAGCATTAGAATTTAAAACTGCTCTCACAGGAAAGGCTCAAACCCAGATGGTAAGAAGACTCAGTAAGCTTGTACTTGGTCCGCATTGTACTTAAGTTGGTATTGTGCCTGTTGTATTTCATTCCTGTGTTTCATCATCCATGTGAAGGTCCAAGGGATGCAGTAAACCTCAAGTGAAGCACCAGAATCTAAAACTGGTCTCATAGGGTAGGCGCAAAACATAGACAGTAAGAAGACTCAGCCTTCTTGTACTTAAGTCTGCATTGTGCCTTTTGTATTTAATTCCCATGCTATTTTTGTGTTTCATCGTCAAGGTGATGGTCAAAGGGGTACAGTAAACCTGAAGTGATGCATCGGATTGTAAAACTGGTGTCCCAGGAAAGGCTCAAATCATTGACACTAAGAGAAGTCCGTCTTCTTGTACTTAAGTCGGCATTGTGCCTTCCGTATTTCATTCCGATGCAATTTGTGTGTTTCATCGTCAAGGAGAAGGTCCAAGGTGTACAGTAATCCTGACGTGAAGCATCGGAATCTAAAACTGGTGTCCTAGGATAGGCTCAAAACATAGTCACTAAGAAAAGTCAGTCTTCTTGTACTTAAGTCGGCATTGTGCCTTTTGTATTTAATTCCAATGCAATTTTTGTGTTTCATCGTCAAAGTGAAAGTCCAAGGGATACAGTTAACCTGAAGAGAAGCATCGGAATCTAAAACTAGTCGCACAGGAAAGGCTCAAAACATAGTTGGTAAGGAGACTCCGTCTTCTTGTACTTAAGTCGACATTGTGCCTTTGCACTTAATTCCGTTGTAATTACTGTGTTTCATCGACAACGTGAATATCCAAGGGATACAGTAAACCAGCGGTTGTCCATCGGAATCTAAAACTGGTGTGACATGAAAGGCTCTAAACATAGACACTAAGAATGGTCAGTCTTCTTGTACTAAAGTTGGCATTGTGCCTGTTGCATTAAATTCTGATGCAACTACTGTGTTTAATCGTTAATGTGAAGGTCCAAGGGATACAGTACACCAGCAGTTGTGCTCCGGAATCTAAACCTGTTTACACAGGAAAGGCTCAAAAGATAGACACTTTCAAAAGTCAGTGTTCTTGTACTTAAGTCGGTACTGAGCCTTTTGTATTAAATTCCGATGCACTTTTTGTGTTTCATCGTCAAAGTGAAGGTCGAAGCAATACAGTACACCTGAAGTGAAGCATGCGAATTTAAAACTGGTCTCACAGGGACGGCTCAAATCATAGACAGTAGGAAGATTAGGTCTTCTTGTACTTAATTCGGCATTGAGCCTATCGTATTTAAATCCGATGCAATTCTTGTGTTTCACGTCAATGTGAAGGCCCAAGGAATGCAGTAAACCTGCAGTTGTGCATCGGAATCTAAATCTTGTGACACAGGAAAGGCTCGAAACATAGACACTAAGAAAAGTCAGTCTTCTTGTACTTAAGTCGCCATTGGGGATTTGTATTTAATTCCGAAGCATTTACTGTGTTGCATCGTCAATAAGAAGGTCCCAGGGATACAGTAAACCTGAATTGAAGCGTTGGAATCTAAAACTGGTCAAACAGGAAAGGTTCATATTATAGACAGTAAGAAGAGTCAGTCTTCTTGTACCTAAGTCGGCATTGTGCCTTTTGTATTTAATTCCGATGCAATTTCTGTGTTTCATCGACAATAAGAAGGTCCAAGAGATGCAGTAAACCTGAAGTGTAGCATCGGAGCCTAAAACTGGTGTAACAAGAAAGGTTCAAATCATAGAATGTAAGAAGAGTCAGTCCTCTTGTACTTAAGTCGGCATTGTGCCTTTTGTACTTCAATCCGATGAAATATCTGTGTTTCATCGTCAATAAGAAGGTCCAAGGGTTACAGAAAACCAGACGTGAAGCATTGGAATGAAAACTGGTCTCACTGGAAAGGTTCAAAACACAGACAGTAAGAAAAGTCAGTCTTCTTGTACTTAAGTCGGCATTGTGCCCTTTGAATTTAATTCCGATTTAATTTCTGTGTTTCATCGTCATTAAGAAGGTCCCAGGGATACAGTCAACCTGAAGTGTAACATTGGAATCTAAAACTGGTCTAACAGGAAAGGTTCAAAACATAGTCAGTAAGAAGAGTCAGTCTTCTTGAACCCAAGTCGGCATTGTGCTTTTTGTAATTAGTTTCGATGCAATTTCTGTGTTTCATCGTCAATATGAAGGTCCAAGGGATACAGTAAACCTGAAGTGAAGCATCTGGATATAAATCTGATCTCACAGGAAAGGATCAAATCATAGAATGTAAGAAGAGTCAGTCCTCTTGTACTTAAGTCGGCATTGTGCCTTTTGTTTTTCATTCCGATGCAATTTCTGTGTTTCATCGTCAATAAGACGGTCCAAGGGATACAGTAAACCTGAAGTGAAGCATCGGCATCGAAAACAGGTGTCACAGGAACGGTTCAAAAGATAAACAGTAAGAAGAATCAGTCTTCTTGAACTTAAGTCGCCATTGTGCCTTTTGTATTTATTTCCGATACAATCTCTGTGTTTCATCGTCAATAAAAAAGGTCCAAGGGTTACAGTAAACCTGAAGTGAAGCAGCGGAAAGTAAAACCCGTCTAACAGGATAGGTTCAACCATAGACTCTTAGACGAGTCAGTCTTCTTGTACTTAAGTCGGCATTTTGCCTTTTGTACTTAATTCCGATGCATTTTTGTGTGTTTTATCGTCAATAAGAAGGACCAACAGATACAGTAAACCGGAAGTGAAGCATTGGAACCTAAAACTGGCCTCACAGAAAAGGATCAAATATAGACGCTATGAAAAGTCAGCCTTCTTGTACTTAAGTCGGCATTGTGCCTTTTGTATTTAATTCCGATGCAATTTGTGTGTTTCATCGTCAATGTGAAGGTCCGAGGGATACATTTTATTTGCAGTTGTGCATCGGAATCTAAAACTGGTCTCACAGGAAAGGCTCAAAAAATAGACAGTAAGAAGACTCAGACTTATTGTACTTATTTCGGCATTGTGCCTATTGTATTTAATTCCGATGCAGTTTAAGTATTTCATTGTCAATGTGAAGGTCCACGGGATACAGTAAACCTGCAGTTGTGAATCGGAAACTAAGACTGGTGACACAGGAAAGGCTCAAATCATAGACAGTAAGAGGACACAGTGTTCTTGTAGTTAATTCGGCATTGTGCCTTTTGTAATTATGTCCGACGCAATTTCTGTGTTCCATCGTCAAAGGGATGGTCCAAGGGATACAGTTAACCTGCAGGTGTGCATCGGAATCTAAAACTGGTGACACAGGAAAGGCCCAAAACATAGACACTAAGAAAAGTCAGTATTCTGGTACGTAAGTACCCATTGTGTTTTTTGTAATTAATTCCGATGCTATTACTGTATTTAATCGTGAATGTGAAGTTCCAAGTGAAACAGTAAACCTGCAGTTGTGCATCTGAATTTAAAACTGGTGACACAGGAAAGGCTCGAAACATAGACACTAAGAAATGTCAGTTTTCTTGTACGTAAGTCCCCATTGTGCATTTTGTAATTAATTCCGTTTCTATTTCTGTGTTTCATCGTCAATGTGAAAGTCAATGTGATACAGTAAACATAAAGTGAAGCATCGGAATCTAAAACTGGTCTTTTGGAATGGCTCAAAACATAGACTGTAAGAAGACTCAGTCTTCTTGTACTTACGAAGCATTGTGCCTTTAATAATGAATCTGAAGCAATTTCTGTGTTTCATCGTCAAAGTGAAGGTCCAAGGGATACAGTAAACCTGAAGTGATGCATCGGAGTCTAAAACTGGTGTAACAAGAGAGGTTCAAATCATAGACAGTACGAAGAGTCAGTCTTCTTGTACTTAAGTCGGCATTGTGCCTTTTGTATTTATTTCCGATGCTATTTCTGTGTTTCATCGTCAATAAGAAGGTCCAAGGGATACAGTAAACCTGAAGTGAAGCATCGGAATCTAAAACTGGTCTCATAGGAAAGGTTCAAATCATAGAATGTAACAAGAGTCAGTCCTCTTGTACTTAAGTCGACATTGTGCCTTTTGTATTTAATTCGGATGCAATTTCTGTGTTTCATCGTCAATATGAAGGCCCAAGGTATAGAGTAATCCTTAAGTGATGCATCGGAATCGAAATCTGGTCTCACAGGAAAGGTTCAAATCATAGAATGTAAGAAGAGTCAGTCCTCTTGTACTTAAGTCGGCATTGTGCCTTTTGTACTTCAATCCGATGAAATATCTGTGTTTCATCGTCAATAAGAAGGTCCAAGGGATACAGAAAACCAGACGTGAAGCATTGGAATGAAAACTGGTCTCACTGGAAAGGTTCAAATCATAGACCGTAAGAAGAGTCAGTCTTCTTGTACTTAAGTCGGCATTGTGCCCTTTGAATTTAATTCCGATTTAATTTCTGTGTTTCATCGTCAATATGAAGGTCTAAGGGATACAGTAAACCTGAAGTGAAGCATCTGAATCTAAATCTGATCTCACAGGAAAGGATCAAATCATAGAATGTAAGAAGAGTCAGTCCTCTTGTACTTAAGTCGGCATTGTGCATTTTGTTTTTCATTCCGATGCAATTTCTGTGTTTCATCGTCAATAAGACGGTGCAAGGGATACAGTAAACCTGAAGTGAAGCAGCGGCATCGAAAACAGGTGTCACAGGAAAGGTTCAAAAGATAAACAGTAAGAAGAATCAGTCTTCTTGTACTTAAGTTGCCATTGTGCCTTTTGTATTTATTTCCGATACAATTTCTGTGTTTCATCGTCAATAAAAAGGTCCAAGGGATACAGTAAACCTGAAGTGAAGCAGCGGAAAGTAAAACCGGTCTAACAGGATAGGTTCAACCATAGACTGTTAGACGAGTCAGTCTTCTTGTACTTAAGTCGGCATTTTGCCTTTTGTAATTAATTCCGATGCAATGTTGTGTGTTTCATCGTCAATAAGAAGGTCCAACAGATACAGTAAACCGGAAATGAACCATCGGAATCTAAAACTTGTCTCACAGGAAAGGCTCAAAACATAGACGGTAAGAAGACTGAGTCTTCTTGTAGTTAATTAGGCATTGTGCCTTTTGTAATTAATTTCGATGAAACATCTGTATATCATCGTAAATGGGAAGGTCCAAGGGATACAGCTAACCTTCAGGTGTACATCAGAATATAAAACCGGTAACAGAGGAAGCGCTGGAAGCATTGACACTAAGAAAAGTCAGTCTTCTTGTACTTAAGTCGGCATTGTCCCTTTTGTATTTATTTCCGATGCAATTCCTGTGTTTCATCGTGAATGCGAAGGTCGAAGGGATACTGTAAATCTGCAGTTGTGCATCGGAATCCAAAACAGGTGAAACAGGAAAAGCTCAAAAAATAGACACTAAGAAAATTCAGTCTTCTTGTACTTAGGTCGGCGTGGTGCGTTTTGTTTTTAACTCCGATGCACTTTCTGTGTTTCATCGTCAAAGTGAAGATCCATGGGATACAGGAAACCTGAAGTGAAGCATCGAAATCTAAAACTGGTCTCTCATGGAAGGCTCAAAACATAGACCTTAAGAAGTCTCAGTCTCCTTGTACTTAATTCGGCATTGCGCTTTTTGTACTTAATTCCGATGCAATTTTTGTCTTTCATCGTCAAACTGAAGGTCCAAGGGATACAGTAAACCTGAAGTGAAGCATTGGAATCTAAAAGTGGTGTCACAGGATAGGCTCAAAACATGGACCTTAAGAAGATTCAGTCTCCTTGTACTTAATTCGGCATTGTGCCTTTTGTAATTAATTCCGATGCAATTCCTGTATTTCATCGTCAATGTGAAGGTCCAAGGGATAGAGTAAACCTGCAGTTGTTCATCGGAAACTAAAACTGGTGACACAGGAAAGGCTCAAAGCATAGACAGTAAGAAGACTCAAACTTCTTGTAGTTAATTAGGCATTGTGTCTTTTGTAATTAATTCCGATGCAATTTCCGTGTTTCATCGTCACTGGGAAGGTCCAAGGGATACAGGTAACCTGCAGGTGTACATCGGAATCTAAAACTGGTTTTACAGGAAACGCTGGAATCATAGACACTAAGAAAAGGCAGTCTTATTGTACTTAAGTCGGCATTGTCCCTTTTGTATTTAATTCCGATGCAATTTCTGTGTTTCATCGTCAATGTGAAGGTCCAAGGGATACAGGAAACCTGAAGTGAAGCATCGAAATCTAAAACTGGTCTCACAGGAGAGGGTCAAAACAAAGACGATAAGGAGACTCAGTCGTCTTGTACTTAAGTCGGCATTGTGCCTTTTGTATTTAATTCCGATGCAATTACTGTGTTTCATCGTCAATGTGAAGGTACAAAGGATAGAGTAAACCATCAGTTGTTCATCGGAATCTATAACTGTAGACACAGGAAAGGCTGGAAACATAGACACTAAGAAATGTCAGTCTTCTTGTACTTAAGTCGGCATTTTGGCTTTTGTATTTAATTCCGATGCAATTTTTTGTTTCTTCGTCAAAGTGAATGTCCAAGGCATACAGTAAACCTGAAGTTAAGCATCGGAATCTAAACTGGTCTCACAGGAAAGGCTCAAAGCATAGACACTAAGAAGAATCTATCGTCTGGTACTTGAATCTGCATTGTGCCTTTTGTATTTAATTCCGATGCAATCACTGTGTTTCATCGTCAAAGTGAAGATCCAAGGGATACAGTAAACCTGCAGTCGTTCATCATATTCTAAAACTGGTGACACAGGAAGGGTCAAACACAGACACAAAGAAAAGTCAGTCTACTTGTACTTAAGGCGGCATTTTGCCTTTTGTATTTAATTGCGATGCAATGTTTGTGTTTCATCGTCAAAGTTAAGATACATGGGATACAGTAAACCTGAAGCGAAGCATCGAAATCTAAAACAGGTATCACAGGAAAGGCTCAAAACATAGACAGTAAGAAGACTCAGTCTTCTTGTACTTAAGTCGGCATTGTGCCTTTTGTATTTAATTCCGATGCAATTTCTGTGTTTCATCGTCAATGTGTAGGTCCAAGGGATACAGTAAACCTGGAGAGAAGCATCGGAATCCAAAACTGGTGACATAGGGTAAGCTCAAAACATAGACACTAAGAAAAGTCACCCCTCTTGTCCATAAGTCGGCATTGTGACTTCTGTATTTAATTCCGATGCAATATCTGTGTTTCATCGTCAATGTGGAGGTCGAATGCATACAGTAAATACGCAGTTGAGCATCGGAATCTAAAACAGGGGACAAAGGAAAAGCTCAAACATAGACACTAAGAAAAGTCAGTCTTCCTGTACTTAAGTCAGCAATGTGCCTTTTGTTCTTATTTCCGATGCAATTTCTGTGTTTCATCGTCAATGAGAAGGTCCACGGCATACAGTAAACCTGAAGTGAGAATCGGAATCTAAAACTGGTCTCACAAGGAAGGCTCAAACGTAGACAGTAAGAAAACGTAGTCTTCTTGTACTTAAGTCGTCATTGCGTATTTTGTATTTAATTCCGATACAATTTTTGTGTTTCATCGTCAAAGTGAAGGTCCAAGGGATGCAGTAAACCTGAAGCGAAGCATTGGAATCTAAAAGTGGTCTCACAGGAAAGGCTCAAAACATAGACAGCAAGAAAACTCTGTCTTCGTCTACTTAAGTCGGCATTGTGGCCTATGTATTTAAGTCCGAAGCAATTTCTGTATTTCATCGTCAATGTGAAGGTCCAAGGGATATAGTAAATATGCAGTTGTGCATCGGAATCTAAAACTGGTGTCACAGGACCGGCTCGAAACATAGACACTAAGAGAAGTCAGTCTTCTTGTCCTTAGGCCGGCATTGTGCCTTTTGTATTTAATTCCGATGCAATATTTGTGTTTCATCGTCAAAGTGAAGGCCCATGGGATAGAGTAAACCTTAAGTGAATCATAGTAATCTAAAACTGGTCTCATAGGAAAGGCTCAAGACATAGACGGTAAGAAGTCTCAGTCATCAAGTACTTAAGTCGTCATTGTGTCATTTGTAATTAATTCCGATGCAATTTCTGTGTTTCGTCGTCAATGTGAAGGGCAAGAGATACAGTAAACCTGAAGTGAAGCTTCGGAGTCTATAACTGGTCTCACAGGTAACACTCAAAACATTGACACTAAGAAAAGTCAGTCGTCTTGTACTTAAAACGGCATTAAGCCTTTGTATTTATTTCCGTTGCCATTACTGTGTTTCATCGACAATGTGAATGTCCAAGGGATACAGTAAACCAGCAGTTGTCCATCGGAATCTAAAACTGGTGCGACATGAAAGGCTCTAAACATAGACACTGTGAAAGGTCAGTCTTCTTGTACTTAAGTTGTCATTGTGAGTGTTGTATTTAATTCCGATGCCATTACTGTGTTTCAACGTCAATGTGAAGGTCCAATGGGTACAGCAAACCAGCAGTTCTGCTCCGGAATCTAAAACTGTGGACACAGGAAAGGCTCAAATGCTAGACACTTTTATAAGGCTGTGTTCTTGTACTTAAGTCGGTATTGAGCCTTTTGTGTTTAATTCCGATGCAATTGCGTCGTTTCATCGTCAATGAGAAGGTCAAAGGGATACAGTAAACCTGTAGTGAAGCATTAGAATTTAAAACTGCTCTCACAGGAAAGGCTCAAACCCAGATGGTAAGAAGACTCAGTAAGCTTGTACTTGGTCCGCATTGTACTTAAGTTGGTATTGTGCCTGTTGTATTTCATTCCTGTGTTTCATCATCCATGTGAAGGTCCAAGGGATGCAGTAAACCTCAAGTGAAGCACCAGAATCTAAAACTGGTCTCATAGGGTAGGCGCAAAACATAGACAGTAAGAAGACTCAGCCTTCTTGTACTTAAGTCTGCATTGTGCCTTTTGTATTTAATTCCCATGCTATTTTTGTGTTTCATCGTCAAGGTGATGGTCAAAGGGGTACAGTAAACCTGAAGTGATGCATCGGATTGTAAAACTGGTGTCCCAGGAAAGGCTCAAATCATTGACACTAAGAGAAGTCCGTCTTCTTGTACTTAAGTCGGCATTGTGCCTTTCGTATTTCATTCCGATGCAATTTGTGTGTTTCATCGTCAAGGAGAAGGTCCAAGGTGTACAGTAATCCTGACGTGAAGCATCGGAATCTAAAACTGGTGTCCTAGGATAGGCTCAAAACATAGTCACTAAGAAAAGTCAGTCTTCTTGTACTTAAGTCGGCATTGTGCCTTTTGTATTTAATTCCAATGCAATTTTTGTGTTTCATCGTCAAAGTGAAAGTCCAAGGGATACAGTTAACCTGAAGAGAAGCATCAGAATCTAAAACTAGTCGCACAGGAAAGGCTCAAAACATAGTTGGTAAGGAGACTCCGTCTTCTTGTACTTAAGTCGACATTGTGCCTTTGCACTTAATTCCGTTGTAATTACTGTGTTTCATCGACAA
Source organism: Schistocerca americana (assembly GCF_021461395.2). Lineage (NCBI taxonomy): Eukaryota > Metazoa > Arthropoda > Insecta > Orthoptera > Acrididae > Schistocerca > Schistocerca americana. Next base: position 10,633,841 of record NW_025725481.1, on the reverse strand, counting down.
CGTGAATATCCAAGGGATACAGTAAACCAGCGGTTGTCCATCGGAATCTAAAACTGGTGTGACATGAAAGGCTCTAAACATAGACACTAAGAATGGTCAGTCTTCTTGTACTAAAGTTGGCATTGTGCCTGTTGCATTAAATTCTGATGCAACTACTGTGTTTAATCGTTAATGTGAAGGTCCAAGGGATACAGTACACCAGCAGTTGTGCTCCGGAATCTAAACCTGTTTACACAGGAAAGGCTCAAAAGATAGACACTTTCAAAAGTCAGTGTTCTTGTACTTAAGTCGGTACTGAGCCTTTTGTATTAAATTCCGATGCACTTTTTGTGTTTCATCGTCAAAGTGAAGGTCGAAGCAATACAGTACACCTGAAGTGAAGCATGCGAATTTAAAACTGGTCTCACAGGGACGGCTCAAATCATAGACAGTAAGAAGATTAGGTCTTCTTGTACTTAATTCGGCATTGAGCCTATCGTATTTAAATCCGATGCAATTCTTGTGTTTCACGTCAATGTGAAGGCCCAAGGAATGCAGTAAACCTGCAGTTGTGCATCGGAATCTAAATCTTGTGACACAGGAAAGGCTCGAAACATAGACACTAAGAAAAGTCAGTCTTCTTGTACTTAAGTCGCCATTGGGGATTTGTATTTAATTCCGAAGCATTTACTGTGTTGCATCGTCAATGCGAATGTCCAAGGGATACAGTAAACCTCAACTGAAGCATCGGAATCTAAAACTGGTCTCACAGGGAAGGATCAAATCATAGACATTAAGAAGACACAGTCTACTGGTACTTATGTCAGCATTGAGCCTTTTGTATTTAATTCCGATGCAATTTCTGTGTTTCATCGTCAAATTGAAGGTCCAAGAAATACAGTAAACCCGTAGTGAAGCATCGGAATCTAAACCTGGAATCACAGGAAAGGCTCAAAACATAGACACTAAGGAATGACAGTCTTCTTGTCCTTTAGTTGGCATTGTGCCTTTAATATTTAATTCCGATGCAATTACTGTGTTTCATCATCAATGTGAAGGACAAAGGGATACAGTAAACCAGCAGTTGTGCATCGGAATCTAAAACTGTTGACACACGAAAGGCTCAAAGCATAGACACTAAGAAAAGTCAGTCTTCTTGTACATAAGTCAGCATTGAGAATTTTGTATTAAATTTCGATGCATTTTTTGTGTTTCATCGGTTAAGAGAAGGTCCAAGGGATACAGTAAACCTGAAGTGAAGCATCGGAACCTAAAACTGGTCTCACAGGGAAGGCTCAAAACATAGACAGTAAGAAGACTCAGTCTTCTTGTACTTAAGTCGACATTGGGCCTTTTGTATTTAATTGAGATGCAATTTCTGTGTTTCATCATCAATCCGAAGGTCCAAGGGATGCATTAAACCTGAAGTGAAGCATCGGAATTCACAACTAGTCTCACACGAATGGCTCAAATCATTGACACTAAGAAAAGTCAGTCTTCTTGTACTTATGTCCGTATTGAGCCTTTTGTATAAAATTCCGATGCAATTTTTGTGTTTCATCGACAAAATGAAGGTCCAAGGGATACAGTAAACCTGAAGAGAAGCATCGGAATCCAAAACTGGTGACATAGAGAAGGCTCAAAACATGGACAGTAAGGAGACTCAATCTTGTTGTACTTAAGTCGGCATTGCGACTTTTGTACTAAATTCCGATGCGATTCTTGTGTTTCATCGTCAAAGTGAATGTCCAAGGGATACAGTAAACCTGAAGTGAAGCATCGGAATCTAAAACTGGTCTCACAGGGACGGCTCGAAACATAGACAGTAAGAAGACTAGGTCTTCTTGTACTTAAGTCTGCATTGTGCCTATTGTAATTAATTCCGATGCAATTCCTGTGTTTCATTGTCAATGTGAAGGTCCAAGGGATGCAGTAAACCTGCAAATGTGAATCGGATTCTAAAACTTGTGACACAGGAAAGGCTCGTAACATCGACCCTAAGAAATGTCAGTCTTCTTGTACTTAAGTCGGCATTGTGGATTTTGTATTTTATTCCGATGCATTTACTGCGTTGCATCGTCAATGTGAAGGTCCAAGGGATACAATAAACCTGAAATGAAGCATCGTAATCTAAAACTGGTGACATAGGAAAGGCTCAAATCATGGACACTAAGAAAAGTCAGGCCTCTTGTACTTAAGTCGGCATTATGCATTTTGTATTTTGTTCCGATGCAATTTTTGTGTTTCATCGTTAATGTGAAGGTCAAAGGGATGCAGTAAACCTGAAGTGAAACATCGGAATCTAAAACTGGTCTTACAGGGAAGGCTCAAATCGTAGACAGTAAGAAGACACAGTCTTCTTGTACTTAAGTCAGCATTGTGCCTTTCGTTTTTAATTCGGATGCGATTTTTGTGTTTCATCGTCAAGGTGAAGGTCCAAGGTGTACAGTAATCCTGAAGTGAAGCATCTGAATCTAGAACTGGTGACCTAGCAAAGGTTTAACACATAGACATTAAGAAAAGTCAGTCTTCTTGTACTTAAGTCGGCATTGTGCCTTTTGTATTTAATTCCGATTCAATTTCTGTGATTCATCGTCAATCTGTAGGTCCAAGGGATACATTAAACCCGAAGTGTGGCATGGGATTCCACAAGTAGTCTCACATGTATGGCTCAAAACACTGACACTAAGAAAATTCAGTCTTCTTGTACTTAAATCGGCTTTGTGCCTTTGTATTTAATTCCGCTGCAATTACTGTGTTTCATCGACAATGTAAATGTCCAAGGGATTCAGTAAGCCAGCAGTTGTGCATCGGAGTCTAAAGCTGGTGTGACATTAAAGGCTCTAACCAACGACACTAAGAAAGGTCAGTCTTCTTGTACTCAAGTTGGCATTGTGCCTGTTGTATTTAATTGCAATGCAATTACTGTGTTTCGTCGTCAATGTGAAGGTCCAAGGGATACAGGAAACCTGAAGTGAGGCATCGGAAACCAAAACTGGTCCCACAGCAAAGGCTCAAAATATACACACTAAGAAAAATCAGTCTTCTTGTTCTTAAGTCGGCATTGTGTATTTTGTACTAGATTCTGATGCAATTACTGTGTTTCATTTGCAATGTGATGGTCCAAGCGATACAGTATACGTGCAGTTGTGTATCGGAATCTAAAACTGGTATCACAGGAAAGGCTCAAAACATAGACAGTTAGAAGACTCAGTCTTCTTGTACTTAATTCGGCATTGTGACTTTTGTATTTAATTCCGATGCAATTTTTGTGTTTCATCGTCAAAGTGAAGGTCCAAAGGATACAGTAAACCTTAAGTGAAGCATCGGAATCTCAAACTGGTCTCACAAGGACGGCTCAAAACATAGACATTAAGAAGACTAGGTCGTCTTGTACTTAAGTCTGCATTGTGCCTATTGTAATTAATTCCGATGCAGGTCCTGTGTTTCATTGTCAATGTGAAGGTCCAGGGGATGCAGTAAACCTGCAGTTGTGAATCGGATTCTAAAACTTGTGACACAGGAAAGGCTCGTAACATCGACCCTAAGAAATGTCAGTCTTCTTGTACTTAAGTCGGCATTGTGGATTTTGTATTTTATTCCGATGCATTTACTGCGTTGCATCGTCAATGTGAAGGTCCAAGGGATACAATAAACCTGAAATGAAGCATCGTAATCTAAAACTGGTGACATAGGAAAGGCTCAAATCATGGACACTAAGAAAAGTCAGGCCTCTTGTACTTAAGTCGGCATTATGCATTTTGTATTTTGTTCCGATGCAATTTTTGTGTTTCATCGTTAATGTGAAGATCAAAGGGATGCAGTAAACCTGAAGTGAAACATCGGAATCTAAAACTGGTCTTACAGGGAAGGCTCAAATCGTAGACAGTAAGAAGACACAGTCTTCTTGTACTTAAGTCAGCATTGTGCCTTTCGTTTTTAATTCGGATGCGATTTTTGTGTTTCATCGTCAAGGTGAAGGTCCAAGGTGTACAGTAATCCTGAAGTGAAGCATCTGAATCTAGAACTGGTGACCTAGCAAAGGTTTAACACATAGACATTAAGAAAAGTCAGTCTTCTTGTACTTAAGTCGGCATTGTGCCTTTTGTATTTAATTCCGATTCAATTTCTGTGATTCATCGTCAATCTGTAGGTCCAAGGGATACATTAAACCCGAAGTGTGGCATGGGATTCCACAAGTAGTCTCACATGTATGGCTCAAAACACTGACACTAAGAAAATTCAGTCTTCTTGTACTTAAATCGGCTTTGTGCCTTTGTATTTAATTCCGCTGCAATTACTGTGTTTCATCGACAATGTAAATGTCCAAGGGATTCAGTAAGCCAGCAGTTGTGCATCGGAGTCTAAAGCTGGTGTGACATTAAAGGCTCTAACCAACGACACTAAGAAAGGTCAGTCTTCTTGTACTCAAGTTGGCATTGTGCCTGTTGTATTTAATTGCAATGCAATTACTGTGTTTCGTCGTCAATGTGAAGGTCCAAGGGATACAGGAAACCTGAAGTGAGGCATCGGAAACCAAAACTGGTCCCACAGCAAAGGCTCAAAATATACACACTAAGAAAAATCAGTCTTCTTGTTCTTAAGTCGGCATTGTGTATTTTGTACTAGATTCTGATGCAATTACTGTGTTTCATTTGCAATGTGATGGTCCAAGCGATACAGTATACGTGCAGTTGTGTATCGGAATCTAAAACTGGTATCACAGGAAAGGCTCAAAACATAGACAGTTAGAAGACTCAGTCTTCTTGTACTTAATTCGGCATTGTGACTTTTGTATTTAATTCCGATGCAATTTTTGTGTTTCATCGTCAAAGTGAAGGTCCAAAGGATACAGTAAACCTTAAGTGAAGCATCGGAATCTCAAACTGGTCTCACAAGGACGGCTCAAAACATAGACATTAAGAAGACTAGGTCGTCTTGTACTTAAGTCTGCATTGTGCCTATTGTAATTAATTCCGATGCAGGTCCTGTGTTTCATTGTCAATGTGAAGGTCCAGGGGATGCAGTAAACCTGCAGTTGTGAATCGGATTCTAAAACTTCTGACACAGGAAAGGCTCGAAACATAGACACTATGAAATGTCAGTGTTCTTGTACTTATGTCGGCATTGTGCCTTTTGTATTTAATTCCGATGCATTTACTGTGTTGCAACGTCAATGTGAAGGTCCAAGGGGTACAATAAACCTGAAATGAAGCATCGTAATCTAAAACTGGTGACATAGGATAGTCTCAAATCATAGACACTAAGAAAAGTCAGTCCTCTTGTACTTAAGTCGGCATTATGCATTTTGTATTTAATTCCGATGCAATTTTTGTGTTTCATCGTTAATGTGAAGGTCAGAGGTATGCAGTAAACCTGAAGTGAAGCATCGTAATATAAAACTGGACTCACAGGTATGGCTCAAATCGTAGACAGTAAGAAGACACAGTCTTCTTGTACTTAAGTCAGCACTGTGCCTTTCGTATTTAATTCCGATGCAATCTTTGTGTTTCATCGTCAAGGTGAAGGTCCAAGTTGTACAGTAATCCTGAAGTGAAGCATCTGAATCTAAAACTGGTGACCTAGCAAAGGTTCAACACATAGACACTAAGAAAAGTCAGTCTTCTTGTACTTAAGTCGGCATTGTGCCTTTTGTATTTAATTCCGATTCAATTTCGGTGTTTCATCGACAATGTGAAGGTCCAAGGGATACAGTAAACCTGAAGAGAAGCATCGGAATCCAAAACTGGTGACATAGGGTAGGCTCAAAACATAGACACTAAGAAAAGTCAGCCCACATGTCTTTAAGTCGGCACTGTGCCTTTTGTATTTAATTCCTATGCAATTTCGGTGTTTCATCGTCAATGTGAAAGTCCACGGGATACAGTAAACCTGAAGAGAAGCATCGGAATCTAAAACTGGTGACATAGGGAAGGCTCAAAACATAGACACTAAGAATAGTCAGCCCTCTTGTCCTTAAGTCGGCATTGTGATTTTTGAATTTAATTCCGATGCAATTACTGTGTTTTATCGTTAATGTAAAAGTCCAAGGGATACAGTATACCAGCAGTTGTGCTCCGGAATTTAAAACTGTTGACACAGGAAAGGCTCTAAACATAGACACTAAGAAAAGTCAGTCTTCTTGTACTTAAGTCGGTATTGAGTCTTTTGTATAAAATTTGGATGCAGTTTTTGTGTTTCATCGTCAAAGTGAAGGTCCAAGGAATGCAGTAAACCTGCAGTTGTGCATCGGAATCTAAAACTTATGACACAGGAAAGGCTCAAAACATAGACACTAAGGAAAGTCAGTCTTTTTGTACTTAAGTCGCCATAGTGGCTTTTGTGTTTAATTCCGATGCATTTACTGTGTTGCATCGTCAATGTGAAGGTAGAAGGGAAACAGTAAACCTGATATGAAAAGTCGGATTCCAAAAACTGGTGACATAGGACAGGGTCGAATCATAGACACTATGAAAAGTCAGTTATGTTGTACTTAATTCTGAATTGTGCGTTTTGTATTTAATTCCGATGCAATTTCTGTGTATCATCGTTATAGTGAAGGTCCAAGGGATACATTAAAACTGAAGTGAAGCGTCCGAATATAAAACTTGTCTCACAGGGAAAGCTCAACACATAGACAGTACGACGATTCAGTCTTCTTGTACTGAAGTCCGCATTCTACATATTGTATTTAATTCAGATGCAATTCCTGTCTTTCATCGTCAATGTGAAGGTCCAAGAGATACAGTCAATCTGTAGTTGTGTCCGGGATTCTAAAACTGGTGACACAGGACAGGATCGAAAAATTGACACTATGAAAAATCAGTCTTCTTGTACTTAAGTCGGCATTGTGCCTTTTGTATTTAATTCCGATGCAATTTCTGTGTTACATCGGCAAAGTGAAAGTCCTAGGGGTACAGTAAACCTGAAGTGAAGCATCGGAATCTAAAACTGGTCTCACAGGGAAGGCTCATAACATTGACACTAAGAAAAGTCAGTCTTCTTGTACTTAAGTCGGCATTGTGCCTTTTGTATTTAATTCCGATGCAATTTTTGTGTTTCATTGTCAATGTACAGGTCCAAGGGATACAGTAAACCGGAAGCGAAGCATCGGAATATAAAATTGGTCTCACAGGGAAGGCTCAAAACATAGACGGTAAGAAGAATGAGTCTTCTTGTACTTAATTCGGCATTGTGCGTTCTGTATTTAATTCCGATGCAATTGCCGTGCTTCATCGTCAAAGTGGATGTCCAAGGCATACAGTAAACCTGAAGTTAAGCATCGGAATCAAAAACTGGTCTCACAGGGAAGGCTCAAATCAAAGACAGCATGAAAACTTAGTCTTCTTCTACTTAAGTCGTCATTGTGCCTTTTGTATTTAATTCCGATGCAATTTTTGTGTTTCATCGTCAAAGTGAAGGTCCAAGGGATACAGTTAACCTAAAGTGAAGCATCGAAATCTAAAACTGGTCACACAGGGAAGGCTCAAAACATAGACAGTAAGAAGACTCAGTCTTCTTGTACTTAAGTCGGCATTGTGCCTTTTGTATTTAATTCCGATGCAATATCGGTGTTTCATCGTTAATGTGAAGGTCCAAGGGATGCAGTAAACCTGCAGATGTGCATCGGAATCTAAAACTGGTGACACAGGAACGGCTCGAAACATAGATACTAAGAAAAGTCATCCGTTTTACACTTATGTCGGCATTGTGCCTTTTGTAATTAATTCCGATGCAATTTCTGTGTTTCATCGTCAATGTGAAGGTCGAAGGGATACAGTAAACCTGAAGAGAAGCATCGGAATCCAAAACTGGTGACCTAGGAAAGGCGCAAAACATAGACACTAAGCAAATTCAGTCTTCTTGTTCTTAAGTCGGCATTGTGCCCTTTGTATTTAATTCCGATGCAATTTCGGTGTTTCATCGTCAATGTGAAGGTCGAAGGGATGCAGTAAACCTGAAAAGGAGAATCGGAATCTAGAACTGGTGACATAGGAAATTCTCAAAACGTGGACACTAAGAAAGGTCAGTCTTTTTGTACTTAAGTCGGCAATGTGGCTTTTGTATTTAATCCCGATGCAATTTCGGTGTTTCATCGTCAATGTGAAGGTCCAAGGGATACAGTAAACCTGAAATGATGCATCGGAATTGTAACATTATGTGATTGCCTCATCATTTTACATCATTCACTAATCGAGCAGTCACTCGGCAACAGCTACAGTTAGCAAAAAATGACGCGAGAATGTAAAAGGTGAACGACCTGTAACCTAACTTGTTTATTGTCGAAGCGCCGTCAGAGATGCTTTGAGTTATTGACTTTGAAAACCGCGTCGCGATAAACGGACAGAAGAAGAACACTTTTTTACATTTTTTTTTTTTTATGTACGAGATATTCTCGATGAACAGCTACTCATTCTTCTCTTGTCTCCTGTAACGTGTGTCGGACGCGCATGTCTTGCCGCCGTATTATTATTGTTAAAAATAATATTGTTCTAGTGTTAAGTAAATGTGTAATACTAAAAGTGCCTAGCAGTAGATTTATTGTGCGACGTGTATGTGAAAACGTCAAAGGAATTGTTTTCATTACGAGAAGTGCCAGTCAAAACGGCAACCATGTTAAATTCTTCGTTGCAGTGTAAGTTCGTCTATTAATTGCCATAAATTCAGACTTAAATATAACTGGTGTATGGACTATTTATTTAATATAGAATCTATGTCTCACTCCTTCATGAAGTTATTTAATTTTCTTTATGTTACTTCCAAATAGAGAGTTCACAGTCACGAATTCTTTCGACGAAGTCGGACGGAAGTTGTATGCGGCGAAATATTTTCTCCGCGACATGTTCTATTGGTAAATGCATGATAAACTACGGTCCCTTAGGAAATTCATGTTGAGCTATCCAAAAATAATTATATTTTGAATAGGCTTTTACTCTCTTCCGCAATGCAACTTCCGACTGATCAGACGATCCAACAAGAAACAGCCGCACACGGTCGGCGTTCGCAAATAAGTTTCCACCGCTGATTATAGCTATATGTTACAGCACAAAAGTAAACATATTGTTATAATTAGCGGCCACGAACGGGGACATTTATAACTGTATGTTTATGTATACACTGTATGTTTATGTATACATATGTAAACGCCATCCAATAAAATTTCCATTCAGCGCAAGAAACGAGATATTCAGGGAAATTTACGGAAGAGAGATTTTTTTTTTTGGAACAGAATTTGTGCAAAAATCTAATTGCAACGCCCAAGGCAGTCATCAACAACGTAAGTTAAAATTTCGTTAGCCATAGGCAAGCTTCCTTAATTTCGTCCGACATTAATCAATTTGTGACGATCTTTAGTAGTTGCAGTAAAAATTTGATTTGAATTCAGTAGATTGCATTTAGTAGAGTAGAAATTTCTTCAAGTATTGTTTAAATTACATTGTTTTGTATTGCATATCAATTGTTTTTAAATGTCCGCTGCCTGTTCACGGAGCTGACCAGCCTTTGTTTTCATTTATTTTGACCAGTGTGCAGCCATACTTTCTTTACGGTCCAGAATAGTCTCTTGTTCTCATGACGTGCAACTCCCGACATTCCGAACTTGGACGTAGCAGTGACAACCGACTCGCAACCGATAAATTACATATCTGTCGACAGCTGACGGCCGTAGCTCAAACGAACTTCATTGACTTACTGTTTATAAATAAGTGAGCTATGGCAGACGATAAAATGTCATCACTGGATTCAAATGAACAGAATGAAACTAGTGAAGTGTCGCGTCGCTTACGGTCCCGCAGAATAATTAGTAGGGCTGAGACACCAATCGAAACAATTGTAGAAAGTGAAGTGGGAAATCTTACGGACTTTGATGCCTCACACCATAATGTTACTGGTACTGAACTAGACAATGCCAGCATAGTTTCTGCCACTAGTAGTCGTAGCCATATACCGGTTACAAGGGAGGCAGGTGAAAGCAATTCAGGGGTAGTGACAGACGATGTATTCAAACAGCTACTGAGTCAAATAAGTTAAATGATGCAGGACGGAAATCGCCAAATGTTAGCCTCGCTTGAAGATAAACTGTCTACAGTAAGCGAAGAAATAAAAACTGTTAGAGAAAACGTAGCCAAAGAAGTAGTAAACCAAGTTAAGGATGCTGTTTCTCAAATGCGAAGTGGAATAATTATCGAACTGAACGACACTTTAGCTACCATGCAAAGCGAGACAGCTGACATCCGAAAGGCAACCAAGAATCTTGATTCCACCGTAACCACGGTTAATCACAGATTAGACAGAGTAACTACGCAGGTAGAAAAATTAACCGAGGGAATGTCAAACTTGACTCTGGAAACGGAAACGAAAGTAAAGGAGAGGCTAGATAGTCATGAGAGAGAATTTAGAGAAAAGTATGAGAACTGGATTGCTGGAAAGGACAAATTTGTCGAAGATAAAATTAACAAAGACCGAGTAGAGACTGTGAAAGCAACTACTCTTGGTATCTTGTCAACTCCTGGAAGCTCCGGAGATACCGTAATGTCTGAACTCGGTAGCATTAAGCGTACCCTTCAGCAAGAATTACCAAAGGGGAAGCAAGAGGTAACGGAACAGCTAAATAACCTGAAGGCACAAGTGAGTAGTAGTTCCCGAATACAGAGACCGAATTTTCCTAACTCTCTGGCCTCAGAGGAAGAAGATGAATTATTTCGTCAATTCCGAATACCTGTTGTATCTAATGAACACACTTCACCATCACATATTCCAGTTAGTCACCGAAACCAAGAATCTGACTCAGTAGTAAAAATGATGAAGGAAGAAAGCATGATAAAGCATCGAGTTTTTCAAACCTTTAACCCGGAAAAACGAAATATTCACCCAATTGTTTTTCTTCGTGGATTCTCTGGCATTTTTCCAAATTCGTGGACTGATAGACAGCGTATCCAATTTGTTACCGGATATATAGGTAGCGAATCGGCAATATGGGGAACAGAAATGGTTGATAATTGTCGAACATATAAGGAGTTTGAGCACTGTTTCCTCAGCAAATTTTGGAGCGAAGGTGTTCAGAAGCGCCTTCGTAAAGAAGTCTATAAGGCAGAACAATTTGACCCCAGGAATAGTAGCCTGAGAAAGTACTTCGAAAAATATCTTGGCAAAATTAGGTATTGGGATAACCCTATCAATAGTAAAGATGTAATTATGATTCTCAAGTCTAAGTTACCCATATCTGTTCGTGACAAGCTGATAGCCATACCAGACGATGATCCACATACCTTTCTGTCGATATTAGATTCCCTAGACCTGATCTATGAGGACACGAGAGCTAACAAACCGCGGAATACTCCGCACAATTCTTGGCCACAACATTACGACAGTAACGGCTATGAAAATCCAGGGAACGATTCAAAAAATAGTAACGATTGGCAAAACGGAAATAAAGGCAGTGGGTATACGCACAAAACGAATAGACATAATCAACACAACCGATTCAATCCCGTGTATAACACGACTGGTAACCAGTACGGCAATCAATCGTACAAGCAGAAGTTTGGAAACGGTTTCAGTCAAAAAGGTTGGCAACAGCAGAGCGGATCGCAATGGAATGCACCGTACTCGCGCAGCCAACACTCATATTACGGGCAGCAAAAATCAGCTGATAACGCCCACTCATACCAATACAACTCCGCACCTAATAAAAATGAAGCGCAGGGAATATACAGAAACACACAGTTTAATGGCAAACCACAGTGTGAAGGTGGATTTCACAGTAACAATTCCGGAAATCATAATAGTAATAAAAATCATCAGACCCTGCGAAGGCATTACAATCCCCCTGTATTTTTCGCAAACGCGGAAGACAGTAACACGTATTGCACACCAGAACAAACGCAGCAACATTTTGACACGAGGTTTGTGCATAACAGTAATTTTGTTCCTCAGTGTTCTCACAATGTCAGATAGGTCAAACTTTCTAATGATGAAGGCCAATCAAAACCACAAAAGCAGGAAAACTAAGTTCAGCATCTGAAAGCTCCCTAAGTGATGCTGTGAGACAGAATGGGGGCGACCACTTCGACGGAGAGACTAACCATGACGTACGTGTACTGAGATACGGTGTTAACTTATAAAGTAGGCGAAAAAGTCTTGCTAAAAACACACTTTAAACCACCGTTGCTCTTACACAAAAATCGAAAATGGCAAAGTCTTTTTGAGGGACCTTACGAGATCCTTCGTATACCGCATACAGGTTGTTATCTGATTTCTGATCCCGCAAATGGAAAAATAAAAGGGTTATACCATCACTCTGATCTTAAAAAATATCATGCTACAGAATAAGTCAAAAGGAAAGCTTTATAATGACAAGAAAAGGTTAGCCGCTAGTGACTAAGTGACAACTGATTTGACGTCGTTACAAAAAAAAAAAAAAAAAATAAAAAAAAATGCTTAGAATATATTACACGACAGTGAGTCTATCTTGCTATACAGCAGACAATTTAAAATATTTTATCTTGAGCCATAATTTAAGTACAGACAAGCTGATTAATAAAAAAAAAAATTCTTGTTTAACAAAGAAAGTGATCAACTCCAAGAACTTTAGTTTTAAGATTTAGTTTTAAGGAGATAATATTTAAGAGAGAAAAATGAAATATAAAGCGAAGGATATGCCTAACAAGCCGGCTTCTGCGATATGAAATGCTAAAGAAGTGAAAATAAAACATAGTATGTAAGAATTTTTTTTTTAATTTCAAGGAGCAATGATCCAGAAACGAAATTTATTTTCGTCAAGGACAAGGGTCGCTTGAGAATTATTGGTTCCTGATCCCATTAAAAAGGAAAACAAGTAACTAGTTTCTAAGTCATCTATGTCTAGATTAAGTTACAATGTACATAGAAATCTGGAACAGGTTCATCTCTGCATTAAAATAACGTAATGTTTACGAAGCTTGTGAGTTACTTGTAAGTACCACCATCACCACGAAAGCGCTATCCTTCAGCTAGATAAACAAAGTAGCATTAATTGTAATTGCAATACGCAGGACAGATACATTCAAAGCCATAAGTGAAATAAATACCAAGTATAAGAGCGTAAGTGGCAAGGACAAAGCAATGATGACTTAAGGTCATATATAGAGGTCAATGCAGTGTACCGCAAGCAGGCGTCAAGGCGAGAATAAAGTGACAATGAAACAGCCGGCAAAACAACCCAACTAGTTCTTAATTGGAGCGCGTACGCAGACGTACGGCGCAAAGGGAAATTAATTTCTAAGTCATAAGGAACAAGGAGTTGTTTGCTAGACTTCTTCTTCTATGTACTATTATATCTATGTCTTTCTTCTGAATTTGTGTAAATACCCTAACCGGCCTAAACCCGTCCCGTAGACTTGACGTCACAGATTGAGAAATGCGGTTGACGTGGAAGGCTGGTTTGGCATACGATTTTCAAAAGGAAACGCGTGAACGAAATCGGGAAAAGCTAGTTTTGAAATGTCTTTATTTTTCCTTTTTAAGTCAATCCGAGACGGAAACCGAGATCGCGATAAGGAATTTGAATATTTTCTTGAATGGTGTTCTGTTCTCATGTGAGAGGGCGATCAAATGTGGCTGATTGATCCTCACATCTAGTAAAAAGAGAGTTTTTGTTGAAATGACAGTGATAACTTTAATGAATCTAATAAATAGAAAGAACGGTTGAAATGAATTAAAATAATAATAATTGCTAACAGATCGGAGAAACTAATGTATTGTGACTGTGAACTAAAAGCATAATTAGTCTTAGAGAAAGAAGATGAACAATGTAAAGCGAAATGTTAAAGATAGTTACCAACAAAGTAACAGAAATTGAAATGAACATGATAATCGAAGCTCTCAATTAGCAAGCTTCAAAGTGAGACAAACTATATGATTATAAACTGTAAAAAAATTGTGTACATAGTAGTGTATAAGTGAAGGCTTAAAATGGTGTGGAAGTCTGCCACAGACACGATGAAGATAAAAAGTGTTAAACGTGCAGATGGGCCGACGCACAATGATAGTCCGGTTGTGTAACCGAAGGCGGTGATGTGATTACGTGCAGTGCATCGGAAACCAAGTGTGTTAGCTGCTTTGCAAAGTGCGAGCGCTAGCCTACCTTAAAATCTTCAAATTCGGCTGGAAAATGTGGAGACAGGGATGGTTTCAATGGAGTCTCTGTTCCTGGTAATCCTCGTCCCTCCGCACCAGCTCAGCAAACCACAACACCATCCTCGCAACGTGTTCACTGAACCGTGCGCGGAAAAGCTGAAGCACCGCGTGGAGGCTGGTGAGCGCCTCGAGTTGCGATTCAGCTCAAACAATCAGCCTGTGTCAACGTCCATCGACGCAACAAACGCGTTAAATTTAAAGTGATGTACTTGCACAGCACTCCCGCTGCAGTTCGACGAAACGGACTTTCCATGAAAGCCCCTCCCAAAATAAAAGACTCTTATATGAATTCACAACATATCACATACTATGCTAATGTTATATCCCGTGGATGAAATGCGAACAACCAAACCACACGCGAATAGTGACAAAGTCAAATTCCTATGAATCCCAAGTCCTAAAATTAGATTTAAGCTTAGTTCTTAGACTAATGGGTATTTATATTTTTTGTTACATGTAACGTGTGTACGTAACGTGCGAGTGAGACTCGCCCGCCAGAGCTGATGAAAAGTTTTCTACTCGGAGACCGCAAAGTAGCGATCCAACTTCTCAAGGCATAAGCTTCACCTGGAGAAGAATCAAATTTTAACTTTCCTGTCAATACACAAACAATGAAAGAGTAAAAATTATAACAACTAGTGAGCAATGGAAAATGGACATGTGTGAGAAATTCCATGTGTGAGAAGTATATGTGTATCAAAATGGACACGTGTGAGAAACTCCATGAGTGAGAATTGTGTGAGAATTATGTGTGTATAAAAAGATGAATCCTATGTGTTTTCTTTCAGGAGCAAAGAGCCTATGAACTCTGGAAAATAACTTGAGGCCACAAAGATGGTCGGTATGAACTCTGTAAAAAAAGGACTGTAATGAGTATAATGTATAATGTCCATTGTAAACTTCGTAGATTTACTGTCTTAGTTTTTAAATTTTTTTGTGTATCTTTACCTTAAGAACTGACTTTGTCTATGAATGAGAGATCACCATATTTGTGTAATCCTAATAATCAAATGACAGGAATTCTGTGTTTGATCAATGTAAATCTGAAAAGTACTCAATCCCATAATGTTAACGGCGACATGTGAATCTTGGTAATCTCCATGATTTCCAAGATTCACATGGAAGGCAATGAAACATTATGTGATTGCCTTATCATTTTACATCATTCACTAACCGAGCAGTCGCTCGGCAACAGCTACAGTTAGCAAATAATGTTGCGAGAATGTAAAAGGCGAACGACCTGTGACCTAACTTGTTTATTGTCGAAGCGCCGTCAGAGATGCTGGGAGTTATTGACTTTGAAAACCGCGGCGCGAAAAACGGACAGAAGAAGAACACTTTTTGACACTTTGTTTTTTTTTTGATGTACTAGATATTCTCGATGAACAGCTACTCATTCTTCTCTTGTCTCCTGTAACGTGTATCGGACGCGCATGTCTTACCGCCGTATTATTATTGTTAAAAATAATATTGTTCTAGTGTTAAGTAAATGTGTAATACTAAAAGAGCCTAGCAGTAGATTTATTGTGCGACGTGTATGTGAAAACGTCAAAGGAATTGTTTTCATTGCGAGAAGTGCCAGTCAAAATGGCTTCCATGTTAAATCCTTCGTTGCAGTGTAAGTTCGTCTATTAATTGCCATAAATTCAGACTTAAATGGAACTGGTGTATGGACTATTTGTTTAATATAGAATCTATGTCTCACTCCTTCATGAAGTTATTTAATTTTCTTTATGTTTCTTCCAAATAGAGAGTTCACAGTCACGAATTCTTTCGACGAAATCGGACGGAAGTTGTATGCGGCGAAATATTTTCTCCGCGACATGTTCTATTGGTAAATGCATGATAAACTACGGTCCCTTAGGAAATTCATGTTGAGTTATCCAAAAATAATTATATTTTAAATAGGCATTTACTCTCTTCCGCAATGCAACTTCGACTGATCAGACGATCCAACAAGAAACAGTCACACACGGTAGGCGTTCGCAAATATGTTTCCACCGCTGATTATAGATATATGTTACAGCACAAAAGTAAACATATTGTTATAATTAGCGGCCACGAACGGGGACATTTATAACTGCATGTTTACGTATACACATTACGTAAACATATCATTATAGAATCTAAAACTGGTCTCACAGGAAAGGCTCAAAACTGAGACGGTAAGAAGACTCAGTCATCTTGTACTGAAGTCGGCATTGTGCTTTTTGTATTTAATTCCGATGCAATTTCTGTGTTTCATCGTCAAAGTGAAAGTCCAAGGGATACAGTTAGCCTGAAGTGAAGCATCGGAATCTAAAACGGGTCTCACAGGAAAGGCTCAAATCATAGACGTATAGGAGACTCAGTCGTCTTGTACTTAAGTCAGCATTGAGACTTTGGTATTAAATTCCGATGCAATTTTTGTGTTTCATAGTCAAAGTGAAGGTCCAAGGGATACAGTAAACCTGAAGTGAAGCATCGCAATCTAAAACTGGTCTCACAGGGAAGGCTCAAAACATAGACAGTAAGAAGACTAGGTCTTCTAGTACTTAAGTCGGCATTGTGCCTTTTGTATTTAATTCCGATCGAATTCCAGTGTGTCATCGTCAATGTGAAGCTCCAAGGGATGCAGTAAACCTGCAGTTGTGAATCGGAATCTAAAACTGGTGACACAGGAAAGGCTCGACCCATAGACACTAAGAAAAGTCAGTCTTCTTGTACTTAAGTCGGCATTGTGGCTTTTGTATTTAATTCCGATGCATTTACTGTGTTGCATCGTGAATGTGAAGGTCCAAGGGATACAGTAAACCTGAAGTGAAGCATCGGAATCTATAACTGGTCTCACAGGGAAGGCTCAAATCATAGACAGTGAGAAGACGCAGTCTTCTTGTAATTGTGACGACATTGTGCCATTTCTATTTAGTTCCGATGCAATTCCTGTTTTTCATCGTCAATGTGAAGGTCCAAGGGATGCAGTAAACCAGCAGTTGTGCATCGGAATCTAAAACTGGTGACACAGGAATGGCTTGAAACATATAAAAACTAAGAAAAGTCAGTCTTCTTGTACTTAAGTCGGGATTGAGACTTTGGTATTAAATTCCGATGCAATTTTTGTGTTTCATCGTCAAAGTGAAGGTCCAAGGGATACAGTAAACCTGAAGTGAAGCATCGAAATCTACAACTGGTCTCACAGGGAAGGCTAAAAACATAGACATTAAGAAGAGTAGGGCTTCTAGTACTTATGTCGGCATTGTGCCATTTTATTTATTTCCGATGCAATTCCTGTGTTTCATCGTCAATGTGAAGGTCCAAGGGATGCAGTAAACCTGCAGTTGTGCATCGGAATCTAAAACTGGTGACACAGGAAGGGCTCGAAACATAGACACTAAGAAAAGTCAGTCATCTTGTACTTAATTCGGCATTGTGCCTTTTGTATTTAATTCCGATGCAATTTCTGTGTTTCATCGTCGATGTGAAGGGCCAAGGAATACAGTAAACCTGAAGGGAAGCATCTGAATCTGCCGGCCGAAGTGGCCGTGCGGTTAAAGGCGCTGCAGTCTGGAACCGCGAGACCGCTACGGTCGCAGGTTCGAATCCTGCCTCGGGCATGGATGTTTGTGCTGTCCTTAGGTTAGTTAGGTTTAACTAGTTCTAAGTTCTAGGGGACTAATGACCTCAGCAGTTGAGTCCCATAGTGTTCAGAGCCATTTGAACCATCTGAATCTAAAGCTGGTAACACAGGGAAGGCTCAAAACATAGACGGTAAGAAGACTCAGTCTTCTTGTACTTAAGTCGGCATTGTGGATTTTGTATTTATTTCCGATGCAATTTCTGTGTTTCATCGTCAAAGTGAAGGTCCGAGGGATACAGTAAACCTGATGTGAAGCTGAGGAATCCAAACTTGGTCTCGCAGGAAAGGCTCAAAACATAGACACTAAGAAAAGTCGGTCTTATTGTACTTAAGTTGGCATTGTGCCTTTAATATTTAATTCCGATGCAAATACTGTGTTTGGTCGTCAATGTGAAGTTCCAAGGGATGCAGTAAACCTGCAGTTGTGCATCGGAATCTAAAATTGGTGACACAGGAAAGGTTCGAAACATAGACAGTAAGAAAACTTAGTCTTCCTGCACTTAAGTCGGCATTGTGGTTTTGTATTTAATTCCGATGCATTTACTGTGTTGCATCGTCAAGGCGAAGGTCCATGGGATACAGTATACCTGAAGTGATGCATCGGAATCTACAACTGGTCTCACAGGGAAGGCTCAAATCCTAAACAGTGAGGAGACACAGTCTTCTAGTACTTATGACGGGATTGTGCCTTTTGTATTTATTTCCCATGCAATTTCTGTGTTTCATCGTCAAAGTGAAGGTCCAAGTGATACAGTAAACCTGAAGGGAAGAATCGGAATCTAAAACTGGTCTCACAGGAAAGGCTCAAAACATAGGCGGTAAGATCACTTTGTCTTCTTGTACTTAATTTGGCAGTGTGCCTTTTTTATATAATTCAAATGCAATTTCTGTGTTTCATCGTCAATGTGAAGGGCCAAGGGATACAGTAAACCTGCAGTTGTGCATCGGAATCTAAAACTGGTGACACAGGACAGGCTCGAAACATAGACCGTAGGAAGACACAATCTTCTTGTACTTAAGTCGGCATTATGCCTTTATATTTAATTCCAATGTAATCTCTGTGTTTTATCGTCAAAGTGAAAGTCCAAGGTAAACAATAAACCTGAAGTGAAGCATCGGATCCGAAAACTGGTCTCACAGGAATGGCTCGCACCATAGACACTGAAAAAGACAGTCCTCTTGTACTTAAGTCGGCATTATGCATTTTGAATTTAATCCCGATGCATTTACTGTGTTGCATCGTCAATGTGGAGGTCCAAGGGATACATTTAGCCTAAATTGAAGCATCGGAATCTAAATTTGGCTCATAGGAAAGGCTCAAAACATAGACAGTAAGAAGACTCAGTCTCCCTGTACTTATGTCGACATTGTGCCTTTTGTAGTTAATTCCGACACAATTTTTGTGTTTCATCGTCAAAGTTAAGGTCCAAGGGATTCAGTTAGCCTGAAGTGAAGCATCGGATTGTAAAACTGGTCTCACAGGAAAGGCGCAAAACAATGACGCTTAGGAAACACAGTCCTCTTGTACTTAAGTCGACATTGGGCCTTTTGTATTTAATTCCGATGGAATATCTGTGTTTCGTCGTCAATGTGAAGGTCCAAGGGATACAGTAAACCTGAAGTGAAGCATCGGAATCTACAACTGGTCTCACAGGTAAGGCTCAAAGCATTGACACTAGGAAAAGTCAGAACTCTTGTAGTTAAGTTGGCATTGTGCATTTTGTATTTAATTCCGATGCTGTTACTGTGTTTCATCGTCTATGTGAAGCTCCATGGGATACAGTAAACCAGCATTTGGGCATCAGAATCTATAACTGGTGTGACATGAAAGTCTCTAATCATAGACACTAAGAAAAGTCAGTCTTCTTGTACTTAAGTTGGCATTGTGGCTTTTGTATTTAATTCCGATGCATTTACTGTGTTGCATCGTCAATGTGAAGGTCCAAGGGATACAGTAAACCTGAAGTGAAGCATCGGAATCTAAAACTGGTCTCACAGGGAAGGCTCAAATCATACACAGTGTGAAGACACAGTCTTCTAGTACTTTTGACGGCATTGTGCCTTTTGTATTTAATCCCGATGAAATTTGTGTGTTTCAAAGTCAAAGTGAAGGTCCAAGGGATACAGTAAACCTGAAGTGAAGCATCGGAATCTAAACCTGGTCTCGCAGGAAAGGCTCAAATCATAGACACTAAGAAAAATAAGTCTTCTTGTACTTAAGTTGGCATTGTGCCTTTAATATTTAATTCCGATGCAATTACTGTGTTTCATCGTCGTAGTGAAGGGCAAGGGGATACAGTAAAACTGAAGTGAAGCATCGGAATCTAAAACTGGTCTCACAGGGAAGGCTCAAAACATAGACAGTAAGAAGACTCAGTCATCTTGTAGTTAAGTAGGCATTGTGCATTTTGTTTTTAATTCCGATGCAGTTACAGTTTTTCATCGTCAAAGTGAAGGCCTAAGGTAAACAATAAACCTGAAGAGAAGCATCGGATCCTAAAACTGGTCTCACAGGAATAGCTCATCCCATAGACACTAAAAAAAGACAGTCTTCTTGTACTTAAGTCGGCATTATGCATTTGAATTTAATCCCGATGCATTTACTATGTTGCATCGTCAATGTGAAGGTCCAAGGGATACAGTAAACCTGCAGTTGTGCATCGGAATCTAAAACTGGTGACACCGGACAGGCTCGAAACATAGACCGTAGGAAGACTCAATCTTCTTGCACTTAAGTCGGCATTGTGCCTTTGTATTTAATTCCGATGCAATTTCTGTGTTTTATCGTCAAAGTGAATGTCCAAGGTAAACAATAAACCTGAAGTGAAGCATCGGATCCTAAAACTGGTCTCACAGGAATGGCTCGTACCATTGACACTAAAAAAAGACAGTCTTCTTGTACTTAAGTCGGCATTATGCATTTTGAATTTAATCCCGATGCATTTACTGTGTTGCATCGTCAATGTGAAAGTCCAAGGGATACAGTTAGCCTGAAGTGAAGCATCGGAATCTAAATTTGGCTCACAAGACCGGCTCAAAACATAGACAGTAAGCAGACTCAGTCTCCCTGTACTTATGTCGGCATTGAGCCTTTTGTATGTAGTTCCGACCCAATTTTTGTGTTTCATCGTCAAAGTTAAAGTCCAAGGGATTCTGTTAGCCTGAAGTGAAGCATCAGAATGTAAAACTGGTCTCACAGGAAAGGCGCAAATCATAGACGCTTAAGAGACTCAGTCCTCTTGTATTTAAGTCGACATTGGGCCTTTTGTATTTAAATCCGATGCAATATCTGTGTTTCATCGTTAACGTGAAGGTCCAAGGGATACAGTAAACCTGAAGCGAAGCATCGGAATCTACAACTGGTCTCACAGGTAAGGCTCAAAACATTGACACTAGGAAAAGTCAGTCCTCTTGTAGTTAAGTTGGCATTGAGACATTGGTATTAAATTCCGATGCAATTTTTGTGTTTCATCGTCAAAGTGAAGGTCCAAGGGATACAGTAAACCTGTAGTGTAGCATCGCAATCAAAAACTGGTCCCACATGGAAGGCCTAAAACATAGACAGTAAGAAGACTAGGTCTTCTTGTACTAATGTCTGCATTGTGCCTTTTGTATTTAAATCCGATGCAAATACTGTGTTTCATCGTTAACGTGAAGGTCCAAGCGATTCAGTAAACCTGAAGTGAAGCATCGGAATCTAAAATTGGTCTCACTGGAAAGGCTCAAAGCATAGACACTAAGAAAAGTCAGTCTTCTTGTACTTAAGTCGGCAATGTGCATTTAGTATATAATTCCGATGTAATTACTGTGTTTCATCGTCAAAATGAAGGTCCAAGGGATACAGTGAACCTGAAGTGAATCATAAGAATCTAAAACTGGTCTCACAGGAAATTCTCAAAACATAGACACTAAGATAAGTCAGTCGTCTTGTACTTAAATCGTCATTGTGCCCTTTGTATTTAATTCCGATGCAATTTTTGTGTTTCTTCGTCAAAGTGAAGGTCCAAGGTATACAGTAAATTGGACGTGAAGCATCGGAAACTGAAACTGGTGAAACAGGAAATGCTCTAAGCATAGATAGTAAGATGACTCAGTCTCTTTGTACTTAAGTCAGCATTGTGCCTTTTGTATTTTATTCCGATGCAATTTATGTGTTTCATCGATAAAGTGAAGGTCCAAGGGATACAGTAAATTAGACGTGAAGAAACGGAATCTTGAACTAGTTTCATTGGAGAGTCTCAAAACATAGACACTATAAAAAGTCAGTCCTCTTGAACTTAAGTCGACATTGTGCCTTTTGTATTTAATTCCGATGCCTTTTCTGTGTTTCATCGTCAATGTGTAGGTCGAAGGATTACAGTAAACCTGCAGTTGTACGTCGGAATCTAAAACTGGCGACACAGCAAAGGCCGAAACAAAGACACTAAGGAAAGTCAGTCTTCTTGTACTTAAGTCGGCATTGTGCACTCTGTAATTAATTTCGATGTGAAAAACCAAGTGGTACTGTTAACCTGCAGCCCAGCAACGGAGTATTAAACTGGTCTCACAGGAAAAACTCAATTCATAGACGGTAAGAGGACTCAGTCTTCTTGTACTTAAGTCGGCATTGTGCTTTTTGCATTTATTTCCGATGCAATTACTATGTTTCGTCGTCAATATGAAGGTCTAAGGGATACAGAAAACAAGCAGTTGTGCAACCGAATCTAAAAATGTTGACACAGGAAAGGCTCAAAGCACAGACACTAAGAAAAGACAGTCTTCTTGTACTTAAGTCGGCATTGTGCCTTTTGTATTTAGTTCCGAAGCAATTACTGTGCTTCATCTTCAATATTAAGGTTCAAAGGTTACAGTAAACCAGCAGTTGTGCATCGGAATCTAAAACTGGTGACATAGAAAAGGCTCAAAGCATAAACACTAAGAAATGTCAGTGTTCCTGAACTTAAGTCGGCAGTTTCCCTTTGTATATAGCTCCCATGCAATTTCTGTGTTTTATCGTCAATATGAAGGTCCAAGAGATACAGTAAAGCTGCAGTTATGCATCGGAATCTAAAACTGGTGACACAGGAAAGGCTCGAAATAAAGACACTAATAAATGTCAGTCCTCTTGTACCTAAATCGGCATTGTGCCTTATGTATTTAATTCCGATGGAATTTCTGTGTTTCAACGTGAAATTGAAGTTCCAAGGATTACAGTAAACCTGACGTGAAGCATCGGAATCTAAAACTTGTCTCACAGGTAAGGTTCAAATCATATACACTAAGAAAAGTCAGTCTTCTTGTACTAAAGTCGGCATTGTGCCTTTTGTATTTATTTCCGAAGCATTTACTGTGTTTCAACGTCAATGTGTAGGTCCAAGAGGTGCAGTAAACCTGAAGTTGTGCATCGGATTCCAAAACTGATGACACAGTTAAGGCTCGAATCATAGTCGCTAAGAAAAGGCAGTCTTCTTGTACTTAAGTCGGTATTGTGCCTTATGTATTTAATTCCGATTCGATATCTGTGTTACATCGTCAATGTGAAGGTCCAAGGGACACAGTACACCTGAAGTGAAGCATCGCAATCTAAAACTGGTCTCACAGGAAAGTCTCAAAGCATTGAAACTATGAAATGTCAGTCTTCTTGTCCTTAAGTCCGCTTTGTGCTTTTATATTTAATTCCAATGCAATTACTGTGTTTCATCGTCAAAATAAAGATCCAAGGAATACAGTAAACATGAAGTGAAGAATCAGAATCTGAAGCTGGTCTCACAGGAAAGGCTGAAAACAAAGACACTAAGAAAAGTAAGTCTTCTTGTACTTAAGTCGGCATTGTGCCTTTTGCATTTAATTCCGATGCTGTTACTGTGTTTCATCGTCAATGTGAAGGTCTAAGGGATACAGAAAACATCAGTCGTGCAACGGAATCTAAAAATGGTGACAGAGGAAAGGCTAAAATCACAGACACTAAGAAAAGTCAGTCCAATTGTCCTTCAGTCGGCATTGAGCATTTTGTGTTTAATTCCGTAGCAATTACTGTATTTCATCGTCAATGTGAAGGTCCAAGGGATACAGTTTAGCTGCAGTTGTGCATCGGAATCTGGAACTTGTGACAAAGATAAGGATCGAAATATAGACACTAAGAATAGTAAGTCTTCTTGTACTTAAGTCGGTATTGTTCCTTATGTATTTAATTCCGATGCAATTTCCGTGTTTAATCGTGAATGTGAAATTCCCAGGGATACGGTAAACCTGCAGTTGTGCATCGGAATCTAAAACTAGTGACACAGGAAAGGCTCGAAACACAGACGGCAAGAAGTCTTAGACTTCTCATACTTAAGTCGGCATTGTGCCTTTTGTATTTAATTCCGATGCAATTTCTGTGTTTCATCGTCAACGTGAAGATCCAAGGGATACAGTACAACCTGACGTGAAGCATCGGAATCTAAAACTGGTCTCACAGGGAAGGTTCAAAACATTGACACCAAGAAAAGTCATTTTCTTGAACTTAAGTCGAGAATTGTGCCATTCGTATTTAATTCCGATACATTTTCTGTGTTTCATTGTCAATGAGATGGTCGGAGGGGTACAGTAAACCTGCAGTTGTGCATCAGAATCTAAAACTGGTGACACAGTAAAGGCTCGAAACATAGACACTAAGAAAAGTCAGTCTTCTTGTTCTTAAGTCGGCATTGCGCCTTTTGTATTAAATTCCCATGCATTTTCTGTGTTTCATCGTCAATGTGAAGATCGAAGGGGTACAGTAAACCCGCAGTGGTGCATCGGAGTCTAAAGCTGGTGACACACTATAGGCTCGAATCATACACACTAAGAAAAGTCAATCTTCTTGTACTTAAGTCGGCATTGTGCATTTTGTAATTAATTCCGATGTAATTTCTGTGTTTCATCGTCAATGTGAAGGTCCAAGGGGTACAGGAAACCTGACGTGCAGCATCGGAATGTAAAACTGGCCTCACAGGGAATGCTCACAAAATAGACAGTAAGATGACTCAGTCTACTTGTACTTAAGTCGGCATTGTGCCTTTTGTATTTAATTCCGATGCAATATTTGTGTTTCATAGTCAAAGTGGAGGTCCAAGGGACACAGTAAACCTGAAATGAAGCATCGGAATCCAAAACTGGTCTCAAGGGAAAGGCTCAAAACATAGACGGTAAGAAGGGTCAGTGTTCTTGTGCTTATGTCGGCATTGTGCCTTTTGTATTGAATTCCAATGCAATTTCGGTGTTTCATCGTCAAAGTGAAGGTCCAAGGGATACAGTAAACCGAAAGTGAAGCATCGGAATGTAAAACTGTTCTCACAGGAAAGGCACAAATCATAGACGGAAAGAGGACTCAGTCTTCTTGTATTTATGTCAGCATTGTACATTTTGTATTTAATTCCGATGCAGTTACTGTGTTTCAACGTCAAAGTGAGGTTCAAAGGGATACAGCAAACCAGCAGTTGTGCATCGGAATCTAAAACTAGTGCTACTGGAAACGCTCGAAACGTAGACACTAAGAAAAGTGAGTCATCTTATACTTCAGTCGGCATTGTGCCTTTTGAATTAAATTCCGATGCAATTTCTGAGTATCGTCGTCAATGTGATGGTCCAAGTGATACAGTAAACCTGAAGTGAAGCATCAGAGTCAAAAACTGGTCTCACATGAAAGGCTCAAAACATAGACACTAAGAAAAGTCAGTCTTGTTGTACTAAGGTCGGCATTGTGCCGTTTGTATTTAAATCCGATGCAATTGTTGTGTTTCATCGACAGAGGGAAGGTCCGAGGGATACAGTAATTTGGACATGAAGCATCGAATCCTAAAACCGGTGACACAGGAAGGGCTCAAAGCATAGGCAGTAAGAAGGCTCAGTCTTCTTGTACTTGAGTTGGCATTGTGCCTCTTGTATTTAATTCCGATGCAATTTCTGAGTTTCATCGTCAAAGTGAAGGTCCAAGGGAAACAGTAAATTGGACGTGATGCATAGGAATCTAAAACTAGTCTCACAGGAGAGGATCAAACCATAGACACTAAGAAAAGTCAGTCTTCTTGTACCTAAGTCAGCATTGTGCCTTTTGTATCAAATTCCGATGCAATTACTGTGTTTCATCGTCAATGTGATGGTCTAAGGAATACAGAAAACCAGCAGTTGTGCAACGGAATCTAAAACTGTTGACACCAGGAAAGGCTCAAAACACAGCCACTACGAAAGGTCGGTCTGCTGGTACTTAAGTCGGCATTGTGCCTTTTCTATTTAATTCCGATTGAATTACTGTGTTTCATCGTCAATGTGAAGGTCCAAGTGATACAGTAAACCAGCAGTTGTGCATCGGAATCTAAAACTGGTGACATAGAAAAGGGTCAAAACATTGACACTAAGAAAAGTCAGTCTTCTTGTACTTAAGTTGGCATTGTGCATATTGTAATTATTTCCGATGCAATTTCTGTGTTTCATCGTCAATGTGAAGGTCCAAGTGATACAGTAAACCTGAAGTGAAGCATCGGAAACTAAAACTGGTGTCACAGGGAAGGCTCAAATCATAGACAGTGGAAAGATACAGTCTTCTAGTACTTAAGTCGGCATTGAGTCATTTTTATTTAATTCCGATGAAATTTTTGTGTTTCATCGTCAAAGTTCAGATCCAAGGGAAACAGTAAACCAGCAGTCGTGCATAGAATTCCAATAGTTGGTGACGCAGGAAAGGCTAAACATAGACACTAAGATAAGTCAGTCTAATTGTACTTATGTCGGCATTGAGCCTTTTGTATTTAATTCCGATGCAATTTGTGTGTTTCATCGTCTAAGTGAAGGTCCAAGGGAAACAGTAAACCAGAAGTCGTGCATCGGATTCCAAAACTGGTGACGCAGGAAAGGCTAAACATAGACACTAAGATAAGTCAGTCTTATTGTGCTTAAGTCTGCATTGAGCCTTTTTTATTTAATTCCGATGCAATTTTTGTGTTTCATCGTCAAAGTGAAGGTCCAAGGGATACAGTAAACCAGCAGTCGTGGATCGGATTCCAAAACTGGTGCCGCAGGAAAGGCTAAACATAGACACTAACATAAGTCAGTCTTATTGAACTTAAGTCGGCATTGAGCCTTTTGTATTTTATTCCGATGCAATTTTTGTGTTTCATCGTCCAGGTGAAGGTCCAAGGGGTACAGTAAACCAGCAGTCGTGCATCGGATTACAAAACTGGTGACGCAGGAAAGGCTAAACATAGACACTAAGATAAGTCAGTCTTATTGTACTTAAGTCGGCATTGAGCCTTTTGTATTTAATTCGGATGCAATTTTTGTGATTCATCGTCTAAGTCAAGGTCCAAGGGATACAGTAAAACAGCAGTCGTGCATCGGATTCCAAAACAGGTGACGCAGGATCGGCTAAACGTAGACACTAAGATAAGGCAGTCATATAGTACTTCAGTCGGCATTGATCCTTCTGTATTTAATTCCGATGCAATTTTTGTGTTTCATCGTCAAAGTAAAGGTCCAAGGGATACAGTAAACCAGTAGTCGTGCATCGGATTCCAAAACTGAAGACCCAGGAAAGGCTAAACATAGACACTAAGATAAGTCAGTCTTATTGTGCTTAAGTCGGCATTGAGCCTTTTTTATTTAATTCCGATGCAATTTTTGTGTTTCATCGTCAAAGTGAAGGTCCAAAGGATACAGTAAACCAGCAGTCGTGCATCGGATTTCAAAACTGGTGACGCAGGAAAGGCTAAACATAGACACTAAGATAAGTCAGTCTTATTGTGCTTAAGTCATCTTTGAGCCTTTTGTATTTAATTCCGATGCAATTTTTGTGTTTCATCGTCAAAGTGAAGGTCCAAGGGACACAGTAAACCAGCAGTCGTGGATCGGATTCCAAAACTGATGACGCAGGAAAGGCTAAACATTGACACTAAGATAAGTCAGTCTTATTGTACTTAAGTCGGCATTGAGCGTTTTGTATTTTATTACGATGCAATTTTTGTGTTTCATCGTCAAAGTTCAGATCCAAAGGAAACAGTAAACCAGCAGTCGTGCATCGGATTCCAAAAGTGGTGACGCAGGAAAGGCTAAACATAGACACTAAGATAAGTCGGTCTTATTGTACTTAAGTCGGCATTGAGCCTTTTGTATTTTATTCCGATGCAATTTTTGTGTTTCATCGTCAAAGTGTAGGTCCAAGGGGTACAGTAAACCAGCAGTCGTGCATCGGATTACAAAAATGGTGACGCCGGAAAGGCTGAACATAGACACTAAGATAAGTCAGTCTTATTGTACTTAAGTCGGCATTGGGCCATATGTATTTAATTCCAATGCAAATTTTGTGTTTCATCGTCAAAGTGAAGGTCCTAGGGATACAGTAAACCAGCAGTCGTGCATCGGATTCCAAAACTGGTGACGCAGGAAAGGCTAAACATAGACACTAAGATAAGTCGGTCTTATTGTACTTAAGCCGGCATTGAGCCGTTTGTATTTAATTCCGATGAATTCTTTGTGTTTCATCGTCCAAGTGAAGGTCCAAGGGATTCAGTAAACCAGCAGTCGTGCATCGGATACCAAAATTGGTGACGCAGGAAAGGATGAACATAGACACTAAGATAAGTCAGTCATATTGTACTTAAGTCGGCATTAAGTATTTTGTATTTAATTCCGATGCCACTTTTGTGTTTCATCGTCAAAGTGAAGGTCCAAGGGATACAGTAAACCAGCAGTCGTGCGTCGGATTCCAATTCTGGTGACGCAGGAAAGGCTAAACGTAGACGCTAAGATAAGTCAGTCTTATTGTACTTAAGTCGGCATTGAGCCTTTTGTATTTAATTCCGATGCTATTTTTGTGTTTCATCATCAAAGTGAAGGTCCAAGGGAAACAGTAAACCAGCAGTCGTGCATCGGATTCCAAAACTGGTGACGCAGGAAAGGCAAAACATAGACACTAAGATAAGTCGGTCTTATTGTACTTAAGTCGCTATTGAGCCTTTTGTATTTAATTCCGATGCAATTTTGTTTTTCATCGTCCAAGTGAAGGTCCAAGTGGTACAGTAAACCAGCAGTCGTGCATCGGATCCAAAAACTGGTGACGCAATAAAGGCTAAACATAGACACTAAGAAAACTGGAGCTTATTGTACTTAAGTCGGCATTGAGCCTTTTTGTATTTCATTCCGATGCAATTTTTGTGTTTCATCGTCAAAGTGGAGGTCCAAAGGATACAGTAAACCAGCAGTCGTGCATCGGATTCCAAAACTGGTGACGCAGGAAAGGCTAAACATAGACACTAAGATAAGTCAGTCTTATTGTACTTAAGTCGGCATTGGGCCTTTTGTATTTAATTCCGATTCCATTTTTGTGATTAATCGTCAAAGTGAAGGTCCAAGGGATACAGTAAACCAGCAGTCGTGCATCGGATTCCAAAACTGGTGACACAGGAAAGGCTGAACATATACACTAAGATAAGTCGGTCTTATTGTACTGAAGTCGGGATTGAGTCGTTTGTATTTAATTCCGACGCCATTTATGTGTTTCGTTGTCAAAGTGAAGGGACAAGGGATACAGTAAACATGCAGTCGTGCAACGGATTCCAAAACTGGTGACGCAGGAAAGGCTGAACATAGACACTAAGATAAGTCAGTCTTATTGTACTTAAGTCGGCATTGAGCCTTTTGTATTTAATTCCGATGAGTTCTTTGTGTTTCATCGTCCAAGTGAAGGTCGAAGGGATTCAGTAAACCAGCAGTCGTGCATCGGATTCCAAAACTGGTGACGCAGGAAAGGCTAAACATAGACACTAGGATAAGTCAGTCGTATTGTACTTAGGTCGGCCTTACGCCCTTTGTATTTAATTCCGATGGAATTTTTGTGTTTCATCGTCAAAGTGTAGGTCCAAGGGATACAGTAAACCAACAGTCGTGCATCGGATTCCAAAACAGGTGACGCAGGAAAGGCTAAACATAGACACTAAGATAAGTCAGTCTTGTTGTACTTAAGTCATCATTGAACATTTTGTATTTAATTCCGATGCAATTTTTGTATTTCATCGTCAAAGTGAAGGTCCAAGGTGTACAGTTAACCAGCAGTCGTGCATCGGATTCCAAAACTGGTGACGCAGGAAAGGCTAAACATAGCCACTAAGACAAGTCAGTCTTAATGTACTTAAGTTGGCATTGAGCCTTTTGTATTTAATTCCGATGCAATTTTTGTGTTTCATCGTCAAAGTGAAAGTCCCAGGGATACAGTAAACCAGCAGTCGTGCATCGGATTTCAAAACTGGTGAAGCAGGAAAGGCTAAACATAGACACTAAGTTAAGTCAGTCTTATTGTACTTAAATCGGCATTGAGCCTTTTGTATTTAATTCCGACGCAATTTTTGTGTTTCATCATCAGAGTGAAGGTCCAAGGGATACAGTAAACTAGAAGTCGTGCATCTGATTCCAAGACTGGTGACGCAGGAAAGGCTAAACATAGCCACTAAGATAAGTCAGTCTTATTGTACTTAAGACGGCACTGAATCTTTTGTATTTAATTCCGATGCAATTTTTGTGTTTCATCGTCAAAGTGATGGTCCGAGGGATACAGTAAACCAGCAGTCGTGCATCGGATTCCAAAACTGGTGACGCAGGAAAGGCTAAACATAGACACTAAGATAAGTCAGTCTTATTGTACTTTAGTCATCATTGAGCATTTTATATTTAATTCCGATCCAATTTTTGTGTTTCATCGTCAAAGTGAAGGTCCATGGGATACAGTAAACCAGCAGTCGTGCATCGGATTCCAAAACTAGTGCCGCATGTAAGGCTAAACATAGACACTAAGATAAGTCAGTCTTATTGTGCTTAAGTCGGCATTGAGCCTTTTTTATTTAATTCCGAAGCAATTTTTGTGTTTTATCGTCAAAGTGAAGGTCCAAGGGATACAGTAAACCAGCAGTCGTGGATCGGATTCCAAAACTGGTGACGCAGGAAAGGCTAAACGTAGACACTAAGATAAGTCAGTCTTATTGTACTTAAGTCGGCATTGAGCCTTTTGTATTTTATTCCGATGCAATTTTTGTGTATCATCGTCAAAGTGAAGGTTCAAGGGGTACAGTAAACCAGCAGTCGTGCATCGGATTACATAACTGGTGACGCAGGAAAGGTTGAACATAGACACTAAGATAAGTCAGTCTTATTGTACTTAAGTCGGCATTGAGCCTTTTGTATTTAATTCCGATGCAATTTTAGTGTTTCATCGTCAAAGTTCAGATTCAAGGGAAACAGTAAACCAGCAGTCGTGCATCGGATTCCAATAGTTGGTGACGCAGGAATGGCTAAACATAGACACTAAGATAAGTCAGTCTTATTGTACCTATGTCGGCATGAAGCCTTTTGTATTTAATTCCGATGCAATTTCTGTGTTTCATCGTCTAAGTGAAGGTCCAAGGGAAACAGTAAACCAGCAGTCGTGCATCGGAAACCAAAACTGGTGACGCAGGAAAGGCCAAACATAGACACTAAGATAAGTCAGTCTTATTGTACTTAAGTCGGCATTGAGCCTTTTGTATTTAATTCGGATGCAATTTTTGTGATTCATCGTCAAAGTGAAGGTCCAAGGGATACAGTAAACCAGCAGTCGTGCATTGGATTCCAAAACAGGTGACGCAGGATAGGCTAAACATAGACACTAAGATAAGTCAATCTTATTGTACTAAGTCGGCTTTGAGCCTTTTGTATTTTATTCCGATGCAATTTTTGTGTTTCATCGTCAAAGTGAAGGTCAAAGGGGTGCAGTAAACCAGAAGTCGTGCATCGGATTACAAAACTGGTGACGCAGGAATGGCTGAACATAGACACTACGATAAGTCAGTCTTATTGTACTTAAGTCGGCATTGAGCCTTTTGTATTTAATTCCGATGTAATTTTTGTGATTTTACGTCAAAGTGAGGGTCCAAGGGATACAGTAAACCAGCAGTCGTTCATCGGATTCCAAAACTGGTGACGCTGGAAAGGGTAAACATTGACACTAAGATAAGTCAGTCTTATTGTACTTAAGTCGGCATTGAGCATTTTGTATTTAATTCCGATGCAATTTTGCTTTCTAATTGTCAAAGTGAAGGTCCAAGTGATACAGTAAACCACCGTTCGTGCATCGGATCCAAAAACTGGTGACGCACGAAAGGCTAAACATAGACAATAAGATAGGTCGAGCTTATTGTACTTAAGTCGGGATTGAGCCTTTTGTATTTCATTCCGATGCAATTTTTGTGTTTCATCGTCAAAGTGGAGGTCCAAGGGATACAGTGAACCAGCAGTCGTGCATCGGATTCCAAAACTTGTGACGCAGGAAAGGCTAAACATAGACACTAAGATAAGTCGGTCTTATTGTACTTAAGTCGGCATTGAGCCTTTTGTATTTCATTCCGATGCAATTTTTGTGGCTCATCGTCAAAGTGGAGGTCCAAAGGATACAGTAAACCAGCAGTCGTGCATCGGATTCCAAAACTAGTGACGCAGGAAAGGCTAAGCATAGACACTAAGATAAGTCAGTCTTATTGAACTTAAGTCGGCAATCAGCCTTTTGTATTTAATTCCGATGCAATTATTGTGTTTCAACGTCAAAGTGAAGGTCCAAGGGATACAGTAAACCAGCAGTCGTGCATCGGATTCCAAAACTGCTGAAGCAGAAAAGGCTAAACATAGACACTAAGATAAGTCAGTCTTAATGTACTTAAGTCGGCATTGAGCCGTTTGTATTTAATTCCGATGCAATTTTTGTGTTTCATCGTCAAAGTGAAGGTCCAAGGGAAACAGTAAACCAGCAGTCGTGCATCGGATTCCAAAACTGGTGACACAGAAAAAAGGCTGAACATAGACACAAAGATAAGTCGGTCTTATTGTACTGAAGTCGGGATTGAGTCGTTTGTATTTAATTCCGATTCCATTTTTGTGTTTCATCGTCAAAGTGAAGGTCCAAGGGTTACAGTAAATCAGCAGTCGTGCATCGGATTCCAAAACTGGTGACGCAGGAAAGGCTAATCGTAGACACTAAGATAAGTCAGTCTCATTGTACTTAAGTCGGCATTGAGCCATTTGTAATTAATTCCGATGCAATTTTTGTGTTTCATCGTCAAAGTGAAGGTCCAAGGGAAACAGTAAATCAGCAGTCGTGCATTGGATTCCAAAACTGGTGACGCAGGAAAGGCTAAGCATAGACACTAAGATAAGTCGGTCTTATTCTACTTAAGTCGGCATTGAGCCTTTTGTATTTAATTCCGATTCCATTTTTGTGTTTCATCGTCAAAGTGAAGGTCCAAGGGATACAGTAATTCAGCAGTCGTGCATCGGATTCCAGAACTGGTGACGCAGGAAAGGCTAAACATAGACACTAAGATAAGTCAGTCTTATTGTGCTTAAGTCGGCTTTGAGCCTTTTGTATTTAATTCCGATGCAATTTTTGTGTTTCATCGTCAAAGTGAAGGTCCAAGGCGTACAGTAAACCAGCAGTCGTGCATCGGATTACAAAACTGGTGACGCAGGAAAGGCTAAACATAGACACTAAGATAAGTCAGTGTTATTGTACTTAAGTCGGCATTGAGCCTTTTGTATTTTATTACGATGCAAAATTTGTGTTTCATCGTCATAGTTCAGATTCAAGGGAAACAGTAAACCAGCAGTCGTGCATCGGATTCCAATAGTTGGTGACGCAGGATAGGCTAAACATAGACACTAAGATAAGTCAGTCTTATTGTACTTATGTCGGCAATGAGCCTTTTGTATTTAATTCCGATGCAATTTCTGTGTTTCATCGTCTAAGTGAAGGTCCAAGGGAAACAGTAAACCAGCAGTCGTGCATCGCATTCCAAAACTGGTGACGCATGAAAGGCAAAACATAGACACTAAGATAAGTCAGTCTTATTGTACTTAAGTCGGCATTGAGCCTTTTGTATTTATTTCCGATTCCATTTTTGTGTTTCATCGTCAAAGTGAAGGTCCAAGGGATACAGAAAAACAGCAGTCGTGCATCGGATTCCAAAACAGGTGACGCAGGATAGGCTAAACATAGACACTAACATAAGTCGGTCATATTGTACTTAAGTCGCTATTGAGCCTTTTGTATTTAATTCCGATGCAATTTTGTTTTTTATCGTCAAAGTGAAGGTCCAAGTGATACAGTAAACCACCGGTCGTGCATCGGATCCAAAAACTGGTGACGCAAGAAATGCTAAACATAGACAATAAGATAGGTCGAGCTTATTGTACTTAAGTCGGCATTGAGCCTTTTGTATTTCATTCCGATGCAATTTTTGTGTTTCATCGTCAAAGTGAAGGTCCAAGGGATACAGTAAACCAGCAGACGTGCATCGGATTCCAAAACTTGTGACGCAGGAAAGGCTAAACATAGACACTAAGATAAGTCGGTCTTATTGTACTTAAGTCGGCATTGAGCCTTTTGTATTTAATTCCGATGAAATCTTTGTGTTTCATCGTCCAAGTGAAGGTCCAAGGGATACAGTAAACCAGCAGTCGTGCATCGGATTCCAAAACTTGTGACGCAGGAAAGGCTAAACATAGACACTAAGATAAGTCGGTCTTATTGTACTTAAGTCGGCATTGAGCCTTTTGTATTTAATTCCGATGCTATTTTTGGGTTTCATCATCAAAGTGAAGGTCCAAGGGAAACAATAAACCAGCAGTCGTGCATCGGATTCCAAAACTGGTGGCGCCGGAAAGGCTAAACGTAGACCCTAAGATAAGTCGGTCTTATTGTACTTAAGTCGCTATTGTGCCTATTGTAATTAATTCCGATGCAATTTTGTTTTTCATCGTCAAAGTGAAGTTCCAAGTGATACAGTAAACCAGCAGTCGTGCATCGGATCCAAAAACTGGTGACGCAGGAAAGCTAAACATAGACACTAAGATAAGTCGGTCTTATTGTACTTAAGTCGGCTTTGAGCCTTTTGTATTTCATTCTGATGCAATTGTTGTGTCTCATCGTCAAAGTGGAGGTCCAAAGGATACAGTATACCAGCAGTCGTGCATCGGATTCCAAAACTGGTGACGCAGGAAAGGCTAAGCATAGACACTAAGATAAGTCAGTCTAATTGTACTTAAGTCGGCATTCAGCCTTTTGTATTTAATTCCGATGCAATTATTGTGTTTCAACGTCAAAGTGAAGGTCCAAGGGATACAGTAAACCATCAGTCGTGCATCGGATTCCAAAACTGGTGAAGCAGGAAAGGCTAAACATAGACACTAAGATAAGTCAATCTTAATGTACTTAAGTCGGCATTGAGCCGTTTGTATTTAATTCCGATGCAATTTTTGTTTTTCATCGTCAAAGTAAAGGTCCAAGGGAAACAGTAAACCAGCAGTCGTGCATCGGATTCCAAAACTGGTGACGCGGGAAAGGTTAACCATAGACCCTAAGATAAGTCAGTCTTATTGTACTTAAGTCGGAATTGAGCCTTTTGTATTTAATTCCGATTCCATTTTTGTGTTTCATCGTCAAAGTGAAGGACCAAGGGATACAGTAAATGAGCAGTCGTGCATCGGATTCCAAAACAGGTGACGCAGGAAAGGCTAATCGTAGACACTAAGATAAGTCAGTCTCATTGTACTTAAGTCGGCATTGAGCCATTTATAATTAATTCCGATGCAATTTTTGTGTTTCATCGTCAAAGTGAAGGTCCAAGAGAAACAGTAAACCAGCAGTCGTGCATTGGATTCCAAAACTGGTGACGCAGGAAAGGCTAAACATAGACACTAAGATTAGTCGGTCTTATTCTACTTAAGTCGGCATTGAGCCTTTTGTATTTATTTCCGCTGCAAATTTTTTGTTTCATCGCCAAAGTGAAGGTCCAGGTTATACAGTAATTCAGCAGTCGTGCATCGGATTCCAGAACTGGTGTCGCAGGAAAGGCTAAACATAGACACTAGGAAAAGTCAGTCGGATTGTACTGAAGTCGGCCTTACGCCTTTTGTATTTAATTCCGATGGAATTTTTGTGTTTCATCGTCGAAGTGGAGGTCCAAGGGATACAGTAAACCAGCAGAGGTGCATCGGATTCCAAAACAGGTGACGCAGGAAAGGCTAAACATAGCCACTAAGATAAGTCAGTCTTAATGTACTTAAGTCGGCATTGAGCCTTTTGTATTTAATTCCGATGCAACTTTTGTGTTTCATCGTCAGAGTGAAGGTCCAAGGGATACAGTAAACTAGAAGTCGTGCATCGGATGCCAAAACTGGTGACGCAGGAAAGGCTAAACATAGCCACTAAGATAAGTCAGTCTTATTGTACTTAAGTCGGCATTGAGCCTTTTGTATTTAATTCCGATGCTATTTTTGTGTTTCCTCATCAAATTGAAGGTCCAAGTTAAACAGTAAACCAGCAGACGTGCATCGGATTCCAAAACTGGTGAAGCAGGAAAGGCTAAACATAGACCCTAAGATAAGTCGGTCTTATTGTACTTAAGTCGCTATTGAGCCTTTTGTATTTAATTCCGATGCAATTTTGTTTTTCATCGTCAAAGTGAAGGTCCAAGTGATACAGTAAACCAGCAGTCGTGCATCGGATCCAAAATCTGGTGACGCAGGAAAGGCTAAACATAGACACTAAGATAAGTCGGTCTTATTGTACTTAAGTCGGCATTGAGCATTTTGTATTTCATTCCGAAGCAATTTTTGTGTTTCATCGTCAAAGTGGAGGGTCAAAGGATACAGTAAACCAGCAGTCGTGCATCGGATTCCAAAACTGGTGACACAGGAAAGGCTGAACATAGACACAAAGATAAGTCGGTCTTTTTGTACTGAAGTCGGGATTGAGTCGTTTGTATTTAATTCCGATGCCATTTATGTGTTTAGTCGTCTAAGTGAAGGTCCAAGGGATACAGTAAACCAGCAGTCGTGCATCGGATTCCAAAACTGGTGACGCAGGAAAGGCTGAACATAGACACTAAGATAAGTCAGTCTTATTGTACTTAAGTCGGCACTGAACCCTTTGTATTTAATTCCGATGCAATTTTTGTGTTTCATCGTCAAAGTGAAGGTCCGAGGGATACAGTAAACCAGCAGTCGTGCATCGGATTCCAAAACTGGTGACGCAGGATAGGCTAAACATAGACACTAAGATAAGTGAGTCTTATTGTACTTAAGTCGGTATTGTGCATTTTGTATTTAATTCCGATGCAATATCTGTGTTTCATCGTCTAAGTGAAGGTCCAAGGGATACAGTAAACCAGCAGCCGTGCATCGGATTCCAAAACTGGTGACACATGAAAGGCTAAACATAGACACTAACATAAGTCGGTCTTATTGCACTTAAGTCGGCATTGAGCCCTTTGTATTCAATTCCGATGCAAATTTTGTGTCTCATCGTCAAAGTGAAGGTCCAAGGGAAACAGTAAACCAGCAATCGTGCATCGGATTCCAAAACTGGTGACGCAGGAAAGGCTAAACATAGACACTAGGATAAGCCAGTCGTATTGTACTTAAGTCGGCCTTACGCCTTTTGTATTTAATTCCGATGCAATTTTTGTGTTTCATCGTCAAAGTGTAGGTCCAAGGGATACAGTAAACCAGCAGTCGTGCATCGGATTCCAAAACTGGTGACGCAGTAAAGGCTAAACATAGACACTAAGATAACTGAGTCTTATTGTACTTAAGTCGCCATTGAGCGTTTTGTATTTAATTCCGATGCAATTTTTGTGTTTCATCGTCAAAGTGAAGGTCCCAGGGATACAGTAAACTAGAAGATGTGCATCGGATTGAAAAACTGGTGACGCAGGAAAGGCTAAACATAGCCACTAAGATAAGTTAGTCTTATTGTACTTAAGTCGGCACTGAACCTTTTGTATTTAATTCCGATGCAATTTTTGTGTTTCATCGTCAAAGTGAAGGTCCTAGGGATACAGTAAACCAGCAGTCGTGCATCGGATTCCAAAACTGGTGACGCAGGAAAGGGTAAACATAGACACTAAGATAAGTGAGTCTTATTGTACTTAAGTCGGCATTATGCTTTTTGTATTTAATTCCGATGCAATATCTGTGTTTCATCGTCTAAGTGAAGGTCCAAGGGAAACAGTAAACCAGCAGCCGTGCATCGGATTCCAAAACTGGTGACGCAGGAAATGCTAAACGTAGACACTTAGATAAGTTAGTCTTATTGTACTTAAGTCGCATTTAGCTTTTTGTATTAAATTCCGATACAATTTTTGAGTTTGATCGTCAAAGTGAAGGTCCAAGGGATACAGTAATACAGCAGTCGTGCATCGGATTCCAAAACAGGTGACGCAGGAAAGGCTAAACATAGACACTAAGATAAGTCAGTCTTATTGTACTTAAGTCGACATTGTGCCTTTTGTATTTAATTCCGATGCAATTTTTGTGTTTCATCGTCAAAGTGAAGGTCCAAGGGAAACAGCAAACCAGCAGTCGTGCAACGGATTCCAAAACTAGTGACGTATGAAAGGCTAAACATAGACACTAGGATAAGTCAGTCGTATTGTACTTAAGTCGGCCTTACGCCTTTTGTATTTAATTCCGATGCAAATTTTGTGTTTCATCGTCAAAGTGTAGGTCCAAGGGATACAGTAAACCAGCAGTCGTGCATCGGATTCCAAAACTGGTGACGCAGGATAGGCTAAACATAGACACTAAGATAAGTGAGTCTTATTGTACTTAAGTCGGTATTGTGCATTTTGTATTTAATTCCGATGCAATATCTGTGTTTCATCGTCTAAGTGAAGGTCCAAGTGATACAGTAAACCAGCAGTCGTGCATCGGATCCAAAAAAAGGTGACGCAGGAAAGGCTAAACATAGACACTAAGATAAGTCGGTCTTATTGTACTTAAGTCGGCATTGAGCATTTTGTATTTCATTCCGAAGCAATTTTTGTGTTTCATCGTCAAAGTGGAGGGTCAAAGGATACAGTAAACCAGCAGTCGTGCATCGGATTCCAAAACTGGTGACACAGGAAAGGCTGATCATAGACACAAAGATAAGTCGGTCTTCTTGTACTGAAGTCGGGATTGAGTCGTTTGTATTTAATTCCGATGCCATTTATGTGTTTCGTCGTCAAAGTGAAGGTCCAAGGGATACAGTAAACCAGCAGTCGTGCATCGGATTCCAAATCTGGTGACGCAGGAAAGGCTGAACATAGACACTAAGATAAGTCAGTCTTATTGTACTTAAGTCGGCACTGAACCCTTTGTATTTAATTCCGATGCAATTTTTGTGATTATTCGTCAAAGTGAAGGTCCAAGGGGTACAGTAAACCAGCAGTCGTGCATCGGATTCCAAAACTGTAGACGCAGTAAAGGCTAAACATAGACACTAAGATAACTGAGTCTTATTGTACTTAAGTCGCCATTGAGCGTTTTGTATTTAATTCCGATGCAATTTTTGTGTTTCATCGTCAAAGTGAAGGTCCCAGGGATACAGTAAACTAGAAGATGTGCATCGGATTCCAAAACTGGTGACGCAGGAGAGGCTAAACGTAGACACTAAGATAAGTCAGTCTTATTGTACTTAAGTCGGCATTGAGCCTTTTGCATTTAATTCCGATGCAATTTTTGTGTTAGATCGTCAAAGTGAAGGTCCCAGGGATACAGTAAACCAGCAGTCGTGCATCGGATTGAAAAACTGGTGACGCAGGAAAGGCTAAACATAGCCACTAAGATAAGTTAGTCTTATTGTACTTAAGTCGGCACTGAACCTTTTGTATTTAATTCCGATGCAATTTTTGTGTTTCATCGTCAAAGTGAAGGTCCTAGGGATACAGTAAACCAGCAGTCGTGCGTCGGATTCCAAAACTGGTGACGCAGGAAAGGGTAAACATAGACACTAAGATAAGTGAGTCTTATTGTACTTAAGTCGGCATTATGCTTTTTGTATTTAATTCCGATGCAATATCTGTGTTTCATCGTCTAAGTGAAGGTCCAAGGGAAACAGTAAACCAGCAGCCGTGCATCGGATTCCAAAACTGGTGACGCAGGAAATGCTAAACGTAGACACTTAGATAAGTTAGTCTTATTGTACTTAAGTCGCATTTAGCTTTTTGTATTAAATTCCGATACAATTTTTGAGTTTGATCGTCAAAGTGAAGGTCCAAGGGATACAGTAATACAGCAGTCGTGCATCGGATTCCAAAACAGGTGACGCAGGAAAGGCTAAACATAGACACTAAGATAAGTCAGTCTTATTGTACTTAAGTCGACATTGTGCCTTTTGTATTTAATTCCGATGCAATTTTTGTGTTTCATCGTCAAAGTGAAGGTCCAAGGGAAACAGTAAACCAGCAGTCGTGCAACGGATTCCAAAACTAGTGACGTATGAAAGGCTAAACATAGACACTAAGATAAGTCGGTCTTATTGCACTTAAGTCGGCATTGAGCCTTTTGTATTCAATTCCGATGCAAATTTTGTGTTTCTTCGTCAAAGTGAAGGTCCAAGGGATACAGTAAACCAGCAATCGTGCATCGGATTCCAAAACTGGTGACGCAGGAAAGGCTAAACATAGACACTAGGATAAGTCAGTCGTATTGTACTTAAGTCGGCCTTACGCCTTTTGTATTTAATTCCGATGCAAATTTCGTGTTTCATCGTCAAAGTGTAGGTCCAAGGGATACAGTAAACCAGCAGTCGTACATCGGATTCCAAAACTGGTGACGCAATAAAGGCTAAACATAGACACTAAGATAAGTCAGTCTTATTGTACTTAAGTCACCATTGAGCCTTTTGTATTTAATTCCGATGCAATTTTTGTGTTTCATCGTCAAAGTGAAGGTCCAAGGGATACAGTAAACCGGCAGTCGTGCACCGGATTCCGAAACTGGTGACGCATGAAAGACTAAACATAGCCACTAAGATAAGTCATTCTTATTGTACTTAAGTCGGCATTGAGCGTTTTGTATTTAATTCCGATGCAATTTTTGTGTTTCATCGTCAAAGTGAAGGTCCCAGAGATACAGTAAACTAGAAGATGTGCATCGGATTCCAAAACTGGTGACGCAGGAAAGGCTAAACGTAGACACTAAGATAAGTCAGTCTTATTGTACTTAAGTCGGCATTGAGCCTTTTGCATTTAATTCCGATGCAATTTTTGTGTTAGATCGTCAAAGTGAAGGTCCCAGGGATTCAGTAAACCAGCAGTCGTGCATCGGATTCCAAAACTGGTGACGCAGGAAAGGCTAAACATAGCCACTAAGCTAAGTTAGTCTTATTGTACTTAAGCCGGCACTGAACCTTTTGTATTTAATTCCGATGCAATTTTAGTGTTTCATTGTCAAAGTCAAGGTCCAAGGGATACAGTTAACCAGCAGTCGTGCATCGGATTCCAAAACTGTAGACGCAGTAAAGGCTAAACATAGACACTAAGATAAGTGAGTCTTATTGTACTTAAGTCGGCATTGAGCGTTTTGTATTTAATTCCGATGCAATTTTTGTGTTTCATCGTCAAAGTGAAGGTCCCAGCGATACAGTAAACTAGAAGATGTGCATCGGATTCCAAAACTGGTGACGCAGGAAAGGCTAAACGTAAACACTAAGATAAGTCAGTCTTATTGTACTAAAGTCGGCATTGAGCCTTTTGCATTTAATTCCGATGCAATTTTTGTGTTAGATCGTCAAAGTGAAGGTCCCAAGGATACAGTAAACCAGCAGTCATGCATCGGATTCCAAAACTGGTGACGCAGGAAAGGCTAAACGTAGACACTAAGATAAGTCAGTCTTATTGTACTTAAGTCGGCATTGAAGCTTTTGCATTTAATTCCGATGCAATTTTAGTGTTAGATCGTCAACGAATGATCCCAGGGATACAGTAAACCAGCAGTCGTGCTTCGGATTCCAAAACTGGTGACGCAGGAAAGGCTAAACATAGCCACTAAGATAAGTTAGTCTTATTGTACTTTCGTCGGCACTGAACCTTTTGTATTTAATTCCGATGCAATTTTTGAGTTTGATCGTCAAAGTGAAGGTCCAAGG
The DNA here is from genome assembly GCF_021461395.2 of Schistocerca americana. Lineage (NCBI taxonomy): Eukaryota > Metazoa > Arthropoda > Insecta > Orthoptera > Acrididae > Schistocerca > Schistocerca americana. The sequence goes on along the minus strand of NW_025725481.1, from coordinate 10,592,148 downwards.
GAAACAGTAAACCAGCAGTCGTGCATCGGATTCCAAAACTGGTGACTCAGGAAATCTAACCATAGACACTAAGATAAGTCAGTCTTATTGTACTTAAGTCGGGATTGAGTCTTTTGTATTTAATTCCGATGCCATTTATGTGTTTCATTGTCAAAGTGAAGGTCCATGTGATACAGTAAACCAGCAGTCGTGCATCGGATTCCAAAACTGGTGACGCAGGAAAGGCTGAACATAGACACTAAGATAGTCAGTCTTATTGTACTTAAGTCACCATTGAGCGTTTTGTATTCAATTCCGATGCAATTTTTGTGTTTCATCGTCAAAGTGAAGGTCCAAGGGATACAGTAAACCAGCAGTCGTGCATCGGATTCCAAAACTAGTGACGCATAAAAGGCTAAACATAGACACTAAGATAAGTAGGTCTTATTGCACGTAAGTCGGCATTGAGCCTTTTGTATTCAATTCCGATGCAAATTTTGTGTTTCATCGTCAAAGTGAAGGTCCAAGGGATACAGTAAACCAGCAGTCGTGCATCGCATTCCAAAAGTGGCGACGCAGGAAAGGCTGAACATAGACACTAAGATAAGTCAGTCTTATTGTACTTAAGTCGGCATTGAGCCTTTTGTATTTAATTCCGATGCAATTTTTGTGTTTCATCGTCAAAGTGAAGGTCCAAGGGAAACAGTAAACCAGCAGTCGTGCATCGGATTAGAAAACTAGTGACGCATGGAAGGCTAAACATAGACACTAAGATAAGTCGGTCGTATTGCACTTAAGTCGGCATTGAGCCTTTTGTATTCAATTCCGATTCAAATTTTGTGTTTCATCGTCAAAGTGAAGGTCCCAGGGATACTGTAAACCAGCAGTCGTGCATCGGATTCCAAAACTGGTGACGCAGGAAAGGCTAAACATAGCCACTAAGATAAGTTAGTCTTATTGTACTTAAGCCGGCACTGAACCTTTCGTATTTAATTCCAATGCAATTTTAGTGTTTCATCGTCAAAGTCAAGGTCCAAGGGATACAGTAAACCAGCAGTCGTGCATCGGATTCCAAAACTGTAGACGCAGTAAAGGCTAAACATAGACAATAAGATAAGTGAGTCTTATTGTTCTTAAGTCGGCATTGAGTGTTTTGTATTTAATTCCGATGCAATTTTTTTGTTTCATCGTCAAAGTGAAGGTCCCAGGGATACAGTAAACTAGAAGATGTGCATCGGATTCCAAAACTGGTGACGCAGGAAAGGCTAAACGTAAACACTAAGATAAGTCAGTCTTATTGTACTAAAGTCGGCATTGAGCCTTTTGCATTTAATTCCGATGCAATTTTTGTGTTAGATCGTCAAAGTGAAGGTCCCAGGGATACAGTAAACCAGCAGTCATGCATCGGATTCCAAAACTGGTGACGCAGGAAAGGCTAAACATAGCCACTAAGATAAGTTAGTCTTATTGTACTTAAGTCACCATTGAGCCTTTTGTATTCAATTCCGATGCAATTTTTGTGTTTCATCGTCAAAGGGAAGGTCCAAGGGAAACAGTAAACCAGCAGTCGTGCATTGGAATCCAAAACTAGTGACGCATGAAAGGCTAAACATAGACACTAAGATAAGTCGGTCGTATTGCACTTATGTCGGCATTGAGCCTTTTGTATTCAATTCCGATGCAAATTTTGTGTTTCATCGTCAAAGTGAAGGTCCAAGTTATACAGTAAACCAGCAGTCGTGCATCGGATTCCAAAACTGGTGACGCAGGAAAGGCTAAACATAGACACTAGGATAAGTCAGTCGTATTGTTCTTAAGTCGGCCTTACGCCTTTTGTATTTAATTCCGATGCAATTTTTGTGTTTCATCGTCAAAGTGCTGGTCCAAGGGATACAGTAAACCAGCAGTCGTGCATCGGATTCCAAAACTGGTGACGCAGGAAAGGCTAAACATAGACACTAAGATAAGTCAGTCTTATTGTACTTAAGTCACCATTGAGCCTTTTGTATTTAATTCCGATGCAATTTTTGTGTTTCATCGTCAAAGTGAAGGTCCCAGGGATACAGTAAACTAGAAGATGTGCATCGGATTCCAAAACTGGTGACGCAGGAAAGGCTAAACGTAGACACTAAGATAAGTCAGTCTTATTGTACTTAAGTCGGCATTGAAGCTTTTGCATTTAATTCCGATGCAATTTTAGTGTTAGATCGTCAACGAATGATCCCAGGGATACAGTAAACCAGCAGTCGTGCTTCGGATTCCAAAACTGGTGACGCAGGAAAGGCTAAACATAGCCACTAAGATAAGTTAGTCTTATTGTACTTTCGTCGGCACTGAACCTTTTGTATTTAATTCCGATGCAATTTTTGTGTTTCATCGTCAAAGTGAAGGTCCAAGAGATACAGTAAACCAGCAGTCGTGCATAGGATTCAAAAACTGGTGACGCAGGAAAGGCTAAACATAGACACTAAGATAAGTGAGTCTTATTGTACTTAAGTCGGCATTATGCTTTTTGTATTTAATTCCGATGCAATATCTGTGTTTCATCGTCTAAATGAAGGTCCAAGGGAAACAGTAAACCAGCAGCCGTGCATCGGATTCCAAAAGTGGTGACGCAGGAAATGCTAAACATAGACACTTAGATAAGTTAGTCTTGTTGTACTTAAGTCGGCATTTAGCTTTTTGTATTAAATTCCGATACAATTTTTGAGTTTGATCGTCAAAGTGAAGGTCCAAGGGATACAGTAATACAGCAGTCGTGCATCGGATTCCAAAACAGGTGACGCAGGAAAGGCTAAACATAGACACTAAGATAAGTCAGTCTTATTGTACATAAGTCGACATTGTGCCTTTTGTATTTAATTCCGATGCAATTTTTGTGTTTCATCGTCAAAGTAAGGTCCAAGGGATACAGTAAACCTGCAGTCGTGCATCGGATTCCAAAACTAGTGACGCACGAAAGGTTATACATAGACACTAAGATATGTCAGTCTTATTGTACTTAAGTCGGCATTGAACCTCTTGTATTTAATTCCGATGCAATTTTTGTGTTTCATCGACATAGTGAAGGTACAAGGGATACAGTAAACCAGCAGTCGTGCGTCAGATTCCAATACTGGTGACGCAGGATAGGCAAAACGTAGACACTAAGATATATCAGTCTTATTGTACTTAAGTCGGCATTGAGCCCTTTGTATTTAGTTCCGATGCAATCGTTGTGTTTCATCGTCAAAGTGAAGGTCCAAGGGAAACAGTAAACCAGCAATCGTGCATCGGAATCCGAAACTGGTGACGAATTAAAGGCTAAACATAGACACTAAGATAAGTCAGTCTAATAATACTTAAGTCGGCATTGAGCCTGTTGTATTTAATTCCGATGCAATTTTTGTGTTTCATCGTCAAAGTGATGATCCAAGGTATATGGTAAAATAGCAGTCGTGCTTCGGATTCCAAAACTAGTGACGAATTAAAGGCTATACATAGAAACTAAGATAAGTCAGTCTTGTTGTACTTAAGTCGGCATTGTGCCTTTTGTATTTAATTCCGATGCAATTTTTGTGTTTCATCGTCAAAGTGAAGGTCCGAGGGATACAGTAAACCAGCAGTCGTGCTTCGGAATCCAAAACTGGTGACGCAGGAAAGGCTAAACATAGACACTAAGATAAGTCAGTCTTATTGCACTTAAGTCGCCATTGTGCCTTTTGTATTTAATTCCGATGCAATTTCTGTGTTTCATTGTCTAAGTGAAGGTCCATGAGAAACTGTAAACCAGGAGTCGTGCATCAGATTCCAAAACTGGTGACGCAATAACGGCTAAACATAGACACTAAGATAAGTCAGTCTTATTTTACTTAAGTCAGCATTATGCCTTTTGTATATAATTACGACGCAATTTCTGTGTTTCATCGTCTAAGTGAAGGTCCAAGGGAAACAGTAAACCAGCAGTCGTGCATCGGATTCCATAACTGGTGACGCTGGAAATGCTAAACATAGACACTAAGATAAGTCAGTCTTATTGTCCTTAAGGCGGCATTGAGCCTTTTGTATTTAATTCCGATGCAATTTTGTGTTTCATCGTCAAAATGAAGGTCCAAGGTATACAGTAAACCAGCAGGCGTGCATCGGATTCCAAAACTGGTGACGCAGGAAAGGATAAACGTAGACACTAAGATAAGTCAGTCTTATTGTACTTAAGTCGGCATTGAGCCTTTTGTATTTAATTCCGATGCGTTTCATCGACAAAGTGAAGGTCCAAGGGAAACAGTAAACCAGCAGTCGTGCATCGGATTCCAAAACTGGTGACGCAGGAAAGGCTAAACATAGACACTAAGACAAGTCAGTCTTATTGTACTTAAGTCGGCATTGAGCCTTTTGTATTTAATTACGATGCAAATTTTGTGTTTCATCGTCAAAGTGAAGGTCCAAGGGATACAGTAAACCAGCAGTCGTGCATCGGATTCCAAAACTGGTGACGCAGGAAAGGCTTAACATAGACACTAGGACAATTCAGTAGTATTGTACTTAAGTCGGCCTTACGCATTTTGTATTTAATTCGGATGCAATTTTTGTGTTTCATCGTCAAAGTGTAGGTCCAAGGGATACAGTAAACCAGCAGAGGTGCATCGGATTCCAAAACTGGTGACGCACGAAAGGCTAAACATAGACAGTAAGATAAGTCAGTCTTATTGTACTTTAGTCATCATTGAGCATTTTGTATTTAATTCCGATGCAATTTTTGTGTTTCATCGTCAAAGTGAAGGTCCAAGGGATACAGTAAACCAGCAGTCGTGCATCGGATTCCAAAACTAGTGACGCACGAAAGGCTAAAAATAGACACTATGAGAAGTCATTCTTATTCTACTTAAGTCGGCATTGCGCCTTTTGTATTTAATTCCGATGCAATTTTTGTGTTTCATCGTCAAAGTGAAGGTCCAAGTTATACAGTAAACCAGCAGTCGTGCATCAGATTCCAATACTGGTGACGCATGAAAGGCTAAACATTGACACTAAGATAAGTCAGTCTTATTGTACTTAAGTCAGCATTGAGCCTTTTGTATTTAGTTCCGATGCAATCTTTGTGTTTCATCGTCATAGTGAAGGTCCAAGGGATACAGTAAACCAGCAGTCGTGCATCGGATTCCAAAACTGGAGACGCATTAAAGGCTAAACATAGACACTAAGATAAGTCAGTCTAATTATACTTTGGTCCACATTGAGCCTTTTGTATTTAATTCCGATGCAATTTTTGTGTTTCATCGTCAAAGTGAAGGTCCAAGGGATCCAGTAAAATTGCAGTCGTGCTTCGGATTCCAAAACAAGTGTCGAATTAAAGGCTAAACATAGACACTAAGATAAGTCAGTCTTATTGTACTTATGTCGGCCATACGCCCTTTGTATTTAATTCCGATGCAATTTTTGTGTTTCATCGTCAAAGTGAATGTCCCAGGGATACAGTAAACCAGCAGTCGTGCATCGGATTCCAAAACTGGTGACGCAGGAAAGGCTAAACATAGACACTAACATAAGTCAGTCTTATTGTACTTAAATCGGCATTGAGCCTTTTGTATGTAATTCCGATGCAATTTTTGTGTTTCATCGTAAAGTGAAGGTCCAAGGGATAGAGTAAACTAGATGTAGTGCATCGGATTCCAAAAGTGGTGACGCAGGAAAGGCTAAACGTAGACACTACGATAAGTCAGACTTATTGTACTAAAGTCGGCATTGAGGCTTTTGTATTTAATTCCGATGCAATTTTTGTGTTTCATCGCCAAAGTGAAGGTCCCAGGGATCCAGTAAACCAGCAGTCGTGCATCGGATTCCAAAACTAGTGACGCAGGAAAGGCTGAACATAGTCACTAAGATAAGTCGGTCTTATTGTACTGAAGTCGGGATTGAGTCTTTTGTATTTAATTCCGATGCCATTTATGTGCTTCGTTGTCAAAGTGAAGGTCCAAGGGGTACAGTAAACCAGCAGTCGTGCATCGGAATCCAAAACTGGTGGCGCAGGAAAGGCTGAACATAGGAACTAAGATAAGTCAGTCTTATTGTACTTAAGTCGGCATTGAGCCTTTTGTATTTAATTCCGATTCCATTTTTGTGTTTCATCGTCAAAGTGAAGGTCCAAGGGATGCAGTAAAGCAGCAGTCGTGCATCGTATTCCAAAACTGGTGACGCAGGATGGGATAATCGTACACACTAACATAAGTCAGTCTCATAGTACTTAAGTCGGCATTGAGCCATTTGTATTTAATTCCAATGCAATTTTTGTTTTTCATCGTCAAAGTGAAGGTCCAAGGGATACAGTAAACCAGCAGCCGTGCATCGGATTCCAAAACTGGTGACGCAAGGATAGGCTAAACAGATACTCTAATATAAGTGAGTCTTATTGTACTTAAGTCGGCATTGTGCTTTTTGTAGTTAATTCCGATGCAATATCTGTGTTTCATCGTCTAAGTGAAGGTCCAAGGGATACAGTAAACCAGCAGCCGTGCATCGGATTCCAAAACTGGTGACGCAGGAAAGGCTAAACATAGACACTAAGATAAGTTAGTCTTATTGTACTTAAGTCGGCATTGAGCCTTTTGTATTTATTTCCGATGCAAATTTTGTGTTTCATCGTCAAGGTGAAGGTCCAAGGGATACAGTAAACCAGCAATCGTGCAACGGATTCCAAAACTGGTGACACAGGAAAGGCTGAACATAGACACTAAGATAAGTCGGTCTTATAGTACTTAAGTCGGGATTGAGTCATTTGTATTTAATTCCGATGCCATTTATGTGTTTCATTGTCAAAGTGAAGGTTCATGGGATACAGTAAACCAGCAGTCGTGCATCGGATTCCAAAACTGGTGACGCAGGGAAAGCTGAACATAGACACTAAGATAAGTCAGTCTCATTGTACTTAAGTCGGTATTGAGCCTTTTGTATTTAATTCCGATTCCATTTTTGTCTTTCATCGTCAAAGTGAAGGTATAAGGGATACAGTAAACCAGCAGTCGTGCATCGGATTCCAAAACTGGAGACGCTGGAAAGGCTAAACGTAGACACTAAGATAAGTCAGTCTTATTGTACTTAAGTCGGCATTGAGCCTTTTGTATTTATTTCCGATGCAATTTTTGTGTTTCATCGTCAAAGTGTAGGTCCAAGGGTTCAGTAAACCAGCAGTCGTGCATCGGATTCCAAAACTGGTGACGCAGGAAAGGCTAAACATAGACACTAAGATAAGTCAGTCTTATTGTACTTAAGTCATCATTGAGCCGTTTGTATTTAATTCCGATGCAATTTTAGTGTTTCATCGTCAAAGTGAAGGTCCAAGGGATACAGTAAACCAGCAGTCGTGCATCGGATTCCAAAACTAGTGACGCAGGAAAGGCTAAACATAGCCACTAATATAAGTCAGTCTTATTGTACTTAAGTCGGCATTGAGCGTTTTGTATTTAATTCCGATGCAATTTTTGTGTTTCATCGTCAAAGTGATGGTCCCAGGGATACAGTAAACCAGCAGTCGTGCATCGGGTTCCGAAACTGGTGACGCAGGAACGGCTAAACATAGACACTAAGTTAAGTCAGTCTTATTGTACTTAAATCGGCATTGAGCATTTTGTATTTAATTCCCATGCAATTTTTGTGTTTCATCGTCAAAGTGAAGGTCCAAGGGATACAGTAAACTAGAAGTCGTGCATCGGATTCCAAAACTGGTGACGCAGGAAAGGCTAAAAGTAGACACAAAGAAAAGTCTGTCTCATTGTACTTAAGTCGGCATTGAGCCTTTTGCATTTAATTCCGATGCAATTTTTGTGTTTCGTCGTCAAAGTGAAGGTCAAAGGGATGCAGTAAACAAGCAGTCGTGCATCGGAATCCAAAACTGGTGACGCAGGAAAGGCTGAACATAGGCACTAAGATAAGTCAGTCTTATGGTACTTAAGTCGGCATTGAGCCTTTTGTATTTAATTCCGATTCCATTTTTGTGTTACATCGTCAAAGTGAAGGTCCAAGGGATACAGTAAACCAGCAGTCGTGCATCGTATTCCAAAACTGGTGACGCAGGAAGGGCTAATCGTAGACACTAACATAAGTCAGTCTCATAGTACTTAAGTCGGCATTGAGCCATTTGTATTTAATTCCAATGCAATTTTTGTGTTTCATCGTCAAAGTGAAGGTCCAAGGGAAACAGTAAACCAGCAGTCGTGCATCGGATTCCAAAACTGGTGACGCAGGATAGGCTAAACATATACTCTAAGATAAGGGAGTCTTATTGTACTTAAGTCGGCATTGTGCTTTTTGCAGTTAATTCCGATGCAATATCTGTGTTTCATCGTCTAAGTGAAGGTCCAAGGGATACAGTAAACCAGCAGCTGTGCATCGGATTTCAAAACTGGTGACGCAGGAAAGGCTAAACATAGACACTAAGATAAGTCAGTCTTATTGTACTTAAGTCGGCATTGAGCCTTTTGTATTTAATTCCGATGCAAATTTTGTGTTTCATCGTCAAAGTGAAGGTCCAAGGGATACAGTAAACCAGCAATCGTGAAACGGATTCCAAAACTGGTGACACAGGAAAGGCTGAACATAGACACTAAGATAAGTCGGTCTTATTGTACTTAAGTAGGGATTGAGTCATTTGTATTTAATTCCGATGCCATTTATGTGTTTCATTGTCAAAGTGAAGGTCCATGGGATACAGTAAACCAGCAGTCGTGAATCGGATTCCAAAACTGGTGACGCAGGGAAAGCTGAACATAGACACTAAGATAAGTCAGTCTCATTGTACTTAAGTCGGTATTGAGCCTTTTGTATTTAATTACGATTCCATTTTTGTCTTTCATCGTCAAAGTGAAGGTATAAGGGATACAGTAAACCAGCAGTCGTGCATCGGATTCCAAAACTGGAGACGCTGGAAAGGCTAAACGTAGACACTAAGATAAGTCAGTCTTATTGTACTTAAGTCGGCATTGAGCCTTTTGTATTTAATTCCGATGTAAATTTTGTGTTTCATCGTCAAAGTGAAGGTCCAAGGGAAACAGTAAACCAATAGTCGTTCATCGGATTCCAAAACTGGTGACGCAGGAAAGGCTAAACATAGACACTAAGATAAGACGGTGTTATTGCACTGAAGTCGGCATTGAGCCTTTTGTATATAATTCCGATTCAAATTTTGTGTTTCACCGTCAAAGTGAAGGTCCAAGGGATACAGTAAACCAGCAGTCGTGCATCGGATTCCAAAACTGGTGACGCAGGAAAGGTTAAACATAGACACTAGGATAAGTCAGTCGTATTGTAATTAAGTCGGCCTTACGCCTTTTGTATTTAATTCCGATGCAATGTTTGTGTTTCATCGTCAAAGTGTAGGTCCAAGGGATACAGTAAACCAGCAGTCGTGCATCGGATTCCAAAACTAGTGACGCAGGAAGAGCTAAACATAGACACTAAGATAAGTCAGTCTTATTGTACTTAAGTCATCATTGAGCCTTTTGTATTTAATTCCGATGCAATTTTAGTGTTTCATCGTCAAAGTGAAGGTCCAAGGGATACAGTAAACCAGCAGTCGTGCATCGGATTCCAAAACTGGTGACGCAGGAAAGGCTAAACATAGCCACTAAGATAAGTCAGTCTTATTGTACTTAAGTCGGCATTGAGCGTTTTGTATTTAATTCCGATGCAGTTTTTGTGTTTCATCGTCAAGGTGAAGGTCCCAGGGATACAGTAAACCAGCAGTCGTGCATCGGGTTCCAAAACTGGTGAAGCAGGAACGGCTCAACATAGACACTAAGTTAAGTCAGTCTTATTGTACTTAAGTTGGCATTGAGCCTTTTGCATTTAATTCCGATGCAATTTTTGTGTTAGATCGTCAAAGCGAAGGTCCGAGGGATACAGTAAACCAGCAGTCGTCCATCGGATTCCAAAACTGGTGACGCAGGAAAGGCTAAACATAGCCACTAAGATAAGACAGTCTTATTGTACTTAAGTGGGCACTGAACTTTTGTATTTAATTCCGATGCAATTTTTGTGTTTCATCGTCAAAGTGAAGGTCCAAGGGATACAGTAGACTAGCAGTAGTGCATCGGATTTCAAAAGTGGTGACGCAGGAAAGGCTAAACATAGACACTAAGATAAGTGAGTCTTATTGTACTTAAGTCGGCATCGTGCTTTTTGTATTTAATTCCGATGCAATATCTGTGTTTCATCGTCTAAGTGAAGGTCCAAGGGAAACAGTAAACCAGCAGCCGTGCATCGGATTCCAAAACTGGTGACGCAGGAAAGGCTATCCATAGACACTAAGATAAGTCCCTCTTGTTGCACTTTAGTCTGCATTTTGCCTTTTGTATTTAATTCCGATGCAATTTTTGTGCTTCATCGTCAAAGTGAAGGTCCAAGGGATACAGTAAACCAGCAGTCGTGCATCCGATTCCAAAACTGGTGACGCAGGAAAGGCTAAACGTAGACACTAAGATAAGTCAGTCTTATTGCACTTAAGTCGGCATTGAGCCTTTTGTATTTAATTCCGATGCAATTTTTGTGTTTCATCGTCAAAGTGAAGGTCCGAGGGATACAGTAAACCAGCAGTCGTGCTTCGGAATCCAAAACTGGTGACGCAGGAAAGGCTAAACATAGACACTAAGATAAGTCAGTCTTATCGTACTTAAGTCGCCATTGTGCCTTTTGTATTTAATTCCGATGCATTTTCTGTGTTTCATTGTCTAGGTGAAGGTCCTAGAGAAACTGTAAACCAGCAGTCGTGCATCGGATTCCAAAACTGGTGACGCAGGAACGGCTAAACATAGACACTAAGATAAGTCAGTCTTATTGTACTTAAGTCGGCATTGTGCCTTTTGAATAAAGTTCGACGCAGTTTCTGTGTTTCATCGTCTAAGTGAAGGTCCAAGGGAAACAGTAAACCAGCAGTCGTGCATTGGATTCCAAAACTGGTGACGCTGGACAGGCTAAACATAGACACTAAGATAAGTCAGTCTTATTGTACTTAAGGCGGCATTGAGCCTTTTGTATTTAATTCCGATGCAATTTTGTGTTTCATCGTGAAAATGAAGGTCCAAGGTATACAGTAAACCAGCATTCGTGCATCGGATTCCAAAACTGGTGACGCAGGAGAGGCTAAACATAGACACTAAGATAAGTCAGTCTTATTGTACTTAAGTCGGCATTGAGCCTTTTGTATTTAATTCCGTTGCAATTTTTGTGTTTCATCGTCAAAGAGAAGGTCCAAGGGATACAGTAAACCAGCAGTCGTTCATCGGATTCCAAAACTGCTGACGCAGGAAAGGATAAACGTAGATACTAACATAAGTCGGTCTTATTGTACTTAAGTCGGCATTGAGCCTTTTGTATTTAATTCCGATGCGATTCATCGTCAAAGTGAAGGTCCAAGGGAAACAGTAAACCAGCAGTCGTGCATCGGATTCCAAAACTGGTGACGCAGGAAAGGCTAAACATAGACACTAGGACAATTCAGTCGTATTGTACTTAAGTTTGCATTGAGCCTTTTGTATTTAATTCCGACGCAAATTTTGTGTTTCATCGTCATAGTGAAGGTCCAAGGGATACAGTAAACCAGCAGTCGTGCATCGGATTCCAAAACAGGTGACGCTGGAAAGGCTAAACATAGACACTAAGATAAGTCAGTCTTATTTTACTTAAGGCGGCATTGAGCCCTTTGTATTTAATTCCGATGCAATTTTGTGTTTCATCGTCAAAATGAAGGTCCAAGGTATACAGTAAACCAGCAGTCGTGCATCGGATTCCAAAACTGGTGACGCAGGAGAGGCTAAACATAGACACTAAAATAAGTCAGTCTTATTGTACTTAAGTCGGCATTGAGCCTTTTGTATTTAATTCCGATGCAATTTTTGTGTCTCATCGTCAAAGTGAAGGTCCAAAGGATACAGTAAACCAGCAGTCGTGCTTCGGATTCCAAAACTAGTGACGCACGAAAGGCTAAACATAGACACTAAGAGAAGTCAGTCTTATTGTACTTAAGTCGGCATTGAGCCTTTTGTAATTAATTCTGACGCAATTTTTGTGTTTCATCGTCAAAGTGAAGGTCCAAGGGATACAGTAAACCAGCAGACGTGTATCAGCTTCCAATACTGGTGACACAGGAAAGGCTAAACATTGACACTAAGATAAGTCAGTCTTGTTTTACTTAAGTCGGCTTTGAGCTTTTTCTATTTAGTTCCGATGCAATCTTTGTGTTTCATCGTCAAAGTGAAGGTCCCAAGGATACAGAAAACCAGCAGTCGTGCATCGGATTCCAAAACTGGTGACGCAGGAAAGGCTAAACATTGACACTACGATAAGTCAGTCTTATTGTACTTAAGTCGCCATTGTGCCTTTTGTATTTAATTCCGATGCAATTTCTGTGATTCATCGTCTAAGTGAAGGTCCAAGAGAAACTGTGAACCAGCAGTCGTGCATCGGATTCCAAAAGTGGTGACGCAGGAAAGGCTAAACACAGACACTAACATAAGTCAGTCTTATTGTACTTAAATCGGCATTGAGCCTTTTGTATATAATTCAGATGCAATTATTGTGTTTCATCGTCAAAGTGAAGGTCCAAGGGATACAGTAAACTAGAAGTCGTGCATCGGATTCCAAAACTGGTGACGCAGGAAAGGCTAAACGTAGACACCAAGACAAGTCAGACTTATTGTACTTAAGTCGGCATTGAGGCTTTTGTATTTAATTCCGATGCAATTTTTGTGTTTCATCGTCTAAGTGAAGGTCCCAGGGATACAGTAAACCAGCAGTCGTGCATCGGATTCCAAAACTGGTGTCGCAGGACAGGCTAAACATAGCTACTAAGATAAGTCAGTCTTATTGTACTTAAGTCGGCACTGAGCATTTTGTATTTAATTCCGATGCAATTTTTGTGTTTCATCGTCAAAGTGAAGGTCCAAGGGAAACAGTAAACCAGCAGTCGTGCATCGGATTCCAAAACTGGTGACGCAGGAAAGGCTAAACATTGACACTAAGATAAGTCAGTCTTATTGTACTTAAGTCGCCATTGTGCCTTTTGTATTTAATTCCGATGCAATTTCTGTGTTTCATCGTCTAAGTGAAGGTCCAAGAGAAACTGTGAACCAGCAGTCGTGCATCGGATTCCAAAAGTGATGACGCAGGAAAGGCTAAACATAGACACTAAGTTAAGTCAGTCTTATTGTACTTAGGTCGGCATTGTGCCTTTTGTATATAATTACGATACAATTTCTGTGTTTCATCGTCTAAGTGAAGGTCCAAGGGATACAGTAAACCAGCAGTCGTGCATCGGATTCCAAAACTGGTTACGCTGGAAAGGCTAAACATAGACACTAAGATAAGTCAGTCTTATTGTACTTAACTCGGCATTGAGCCTTTTGTATTTAATTCCGATGCAATTTTTGCGTTTCATCGTCAAAATGAAATTCCAAGGTATACAATAAACCAGCTGTCGTGCATCGGATTCCAAAGCTGGTGACGCAAGAGAGGCTAAACATAGACACTAAGATAAGTCAGTCTTATTGTATTTAACTCGGCATTGAGCCTTTTGTATTTAATTCCGATGCAATTTTTGTGTTTCATCTTCAAAGTGAAGTCCCAAGGGATACAGGAAACAGCAGTCGTGCATCGGATTCCAAAACTGGTGACGCACGAAAGGCTAGACATAGACACCAAGATAAGTCAGTCTTATTGTACTTAAGTCGGCATTCTGAATTTTGTATTTAATTCCGAAGCAATTTTTGTGTTTCATCGTCAAAGTGAAGGTCCAAGGGATACAGTAAACTAGAAGTCGTGCATCGGATTAAAATACTGGTGACGCGGGAAAGGCTAACCGTAGACACTATGATAAGTCAGACTTATTGTACTTAAGTCGGCATTGAGGCTTTTGTATTTAATTCCGATGCAATTTTTGTGTTCCATCGTACAAGTGAAGGTCCCAGGGATACAGTAAACCAGCAGTCGTGCATCGGGTTCCAAAACTGGTGACGCAGGACAGGCTAAACATAGCTACTAAGATAAGTCAGTCTTATTGTACTTAAGTCGGCACTGAGCCTTTTGTATTTAATTCCGATACAATTTTTGTGTTTCATCGTCAAAGTGAAGGTCCAAAGGATACAGTAAACCAGCAGTCGTGCATCGGATTCCAAAACTGGTGACGCAGGAAAGGCTAAACATTGACACTAAGATAAGTCAGTCAGATCGTACTTAAGACGCCATTGTGCCTTTTGTATTTAATTCTGATGCAATTTCTGTGATTCATCGTCTAAGTGAAGGTCCAAGAGAAACTGTGAACCAGCAGTCGTGCATCGGATTCCAAAAGTGGTGACGCAGGAAAGGCTAAACATAGACACTAAGTTAAGTCAGTCTTATTGTACTTAGGTCGGCATTGTGCCTTTTGTATATAATTACGATGCAATTTCTGTGTTTCATCGTCTAAGTGAAGGTCCAAGGGATACAGTAAACTAGAAGTCGTGCATCGGATTAAAATACTGGTGACGCGGGAAAGGCTAAACGTAGACACTAAGATAAGTCAGACTTATTGTACTTAAGTCGGCATTAAGGCTTTTGTATTTAATTCCGATGCAATTTTTGTGTTTCATCGTCAAAGTGAAGGTCCCAGGGATACAGTAAACCAGCAGTCGTGCATCGGATTCCAAAACTGGTGTCGCAGGACAGGCTAAACATAGCTACTAAGATAAGTCAGTCTTATTGTACTTAAGTCGGCACTGAGCATTTTGTATTTAATTCCGATGCAATTTTTGTGTTTCATCGTCAAAGTGAAGGTCCAAGGGAAACAGTAAACCAGCAGTTGTGCATCGGATTCCAAAACTGGTGACGCAGGAAAGGCTAAACATTGACACTAAGATAAGTCAGTCTTATTGTACTTCGGTCGGCATTGTGCCTTTTGTATATAATTACGATGCAATTTCTGTGTTTCATCGTCTAAATGAAGGTCCAAGGGATACAGTAAACCAGCAGTCGTGCATCGGATTCCAAAACTGGTTACGCTGGAAAGGCTAAACATAGACACTAAGATAAGTCAGTCTTATTGTACTTAACTCGGCATTGAGCCTTTTGTATTTAATTCCGATGCAATTTTTGCGTTTCATCGTCAAAATGAAGGTCCAAGGTATACAATAAACCAGCTGTCGTGCATCAGATTCCAAAGCTGGTGACGCAGGAGAGGCTAAACATAGACACTAAGATAAGTCAGTCTTATTGTATTTAACTCGGCATTGAGCCTTTTGTATTTAATTCCGATGCAATTTTTGTGTTTCATCTTCAAACTGAAGTTCCAAGGGATACAGGAAACAGCAGTCGTGCATCGGATTCCAAAACTGGTGACGCACGAAAGGCTAAACATAGACACCAAGATAAGTCAGTCTTGTTGTACTTAAGTCGGCATTCAGAATTTTGTATTTAATTCCGAAGCAATTTTTGTGTTTCATCGTCAAAGTGAAGGTCCAAGGGATACAGTAAACCAGCAGTCGTGCATCGGATTCCAAAACTGGTGACGCAGGAAAGGCTAAACATTGACACTAAGATAAGTCAGTCAGATCGTACTTAAGACGCCATTGTGCCTTTTGTATTTAATTCCGATGCAATTTCTGTGTTTCATCGTTTAAGTGAAGGTCCAAGAGAAACTGTGAACCAGCAGTCGTGCATCGGATTCCAAAAGTAGTGACGCAGGAAAGGCTAAACATAGACACTAAGTTAAGTCAGTCTTATTGTACTTAGGTCGGCATTGTGCCTTTTGTATATAATTACGATGCAATTTCTGTGTTTCATCGTCTAAGTGAAGGTCCAAGGGATACAGTAAACTAGAAGTCGTGCATCGGATTAAAATACTGGTGACGCGGGAAAGGCTAAACGTAGACACTAAGATAAGTCTGTCTTATTGTACTTAAGTCGGCATTGTGCGTTTTGAATTTAATTCCGTAGCCATTACTGTTCTTCATCGTCAAAATGAAAGTAAAAGGGATACAGTAAACGTGATGTGAAGAATCGGAATCTAAAACTGGTCTCACAGGAAAGGCTCAAAGCATAGACAATTAGAAGATTCAGTCTTCTTGTACTTAAGTTTACATTGTGCCTTTTGTATTTAATTCCGATGCAATTTCTGTGTTTCATCGTTGAAGTGAAGGTCGAAGGGAAACAGTAAATTGGACGTGATGCATAGGAATCTAAAACTAGTCTCACACTAGAGGATCAAAACATTGACACTAAGAAAAGTCAGGCTTCTTGTACCTAAGTCGGCATGGTGGCTTTTGTATTTAATTCCGATGCAATTACTGTGTTTCATCGTCAACGTGATGGTCTAAGGGATACAGAAAACCAGCAATTGTGCAACGGAATCTAAAACTGGTGACACCAGGAAATTCTCAAAACGCGGCCACTACGAAAAGTCGGTCTTCTGGTACTTAAGTCGGCATTGTGCCTCTTCTATTTGATTCCCATATAATTACTGTCTTTCATGGTCAATGTGAAGGTCCAAGAGATACAGTAAATCAGCAGTTGTGCAGCGGAATCTAGAACTGGTGACATAGAAAAGGCTCAAAGCATAGACACTTAGAAAAATCAGTTTTCTAGAACTTAAGTTGGCATTGTACCTTTTGTCTTTAATTCCGATGCAATTTCTGTGATTCATCGTCAATGTGAAAGTCCAAGAGATACAGTAAACCGGCAGTTGTGCATCGGAATCTGAAACTGGTGACACAGGAAAGGCTAGAAATAAGGACTCTGAGAAAAGTCAGTCTTCTTGTACTTAAGTCGGCATTGTGCCTTTTGCAATTAATTCCGATGCAATTTCTGTGTTTCATCGTCAATGTGAAGGTCCAAGTGATACAGTAAAACTGAAGTGAGCATCGGAATCTAAAACTGGTCTCACAGGAAAAGCTCAAATCATAGACGGTAATGGGACTCAGTCTTATTGTACTTAAGCCGGCATTGTGCCTTATGTATTTAACTCCGATGCAATTTCCGTGTTTAATCGTGAATGTGAAGATCCAAGGGATACATTGAACCTGCAGTTGTGCATCTGAATCAAAAACTGGTGACACAGGAAAGGCACGAAACATAGACACTAAGATAAGTCAGTCTTATTGTACTTAAGTCGGCATTGAGCCTTTTGTATTTAATTCCGAAGCAATTTTTGTGTTTCATCGTCACAGTGAAGGTCCAAGGGATACAGTAAACCTGAAGTGAAGAATAGGAATCTAAAACTGGTCTCCCACGAAATATTCTAAAAATATACACTATGAAAAGTCAGTCTTATTTTCCTTAAGTCGGCATTGTCCCTTTTGCATTTAATTCCGATGCAATTACTGTGCTTCATCATCAAAGTGAAGGTCCAAGGGATACAGTAAACCTGAAGTGAAGAATAGGAATCTAAAACTGGTCTCCCACGAAATATTCTAAAAATATACACTATGAAAAGTCAGTCTTTATGTACTTAAGGCGGCATTGAGCCTTTTGTATTTAATTCCGATGCAATTTTTGTGTTTCATCGTCAAAATGAAGGTCCAAGGTATACAATAAACCAGCAGTCGTGCATCGGATTCCAAAACAGGTGACGCAGGAGAGGCTAAACATAGACACTAAGATAAGTCAGTCTTATTGTATTTAACTCGGCATTGAGCCTTTTGTATTTAATTCCGATGCAATTTTTGTGTTTCATCGTCAAAGTGAAGGTCCCAGGGATACAGTAAACCAGCTGTCGTGCATCGGGTTCCAAAACTGGTGACGCAGGACAGGCTAAACATAGCTACTAAGATAAGTCAGTCTTATTGTACTTAAGTCGGCACTGAGCCTTTTGTATATAATTCCGATGCAATTATTGTGTTTCATCGTCAAAGTGAAGGTCCAAGGGATACAGTAAACCAGCAGCCGTGCATCGGATTCCAAAACTGGTGACGCAGGAAAGGCTAAACATTGACACTAAGATAAGTCAGTCTTATTGTACTTAAGACGCCATTGTGCCTTTTGTATTTAATTCCGATGCAATTTCTGTGTTTCATCGTGTAAGTGATGGTCCAAGAGAAACTGTAAACCAGCAGTCTTGCATCGGATTCCAAAAGTGGTGACGCAGGAAAGGCTAAACATAGACATTAAGTTAAGTCAGTCTTATTGTACTTAAGTCGGCATTGTGCCTTTTGTATATATTTACGATGCAATTTCTGTGTTTCATCGTCTAAGTGAAGGTCCATGGGAAACAGTAAACCAGCAGTCGTGCATCGGATTCCAAAACTGGTGCCGCAGGAAAGGCTAAACATAGACACTAAGATAAGTCAGTCTTATTGTACTTAAGGCATCATTGAGCCTTTTGCATTTAATTCCGATGCAATTTTTGTGTTTCATCGTCAAAATGAAGGTCCAAGGTATACAAAAAACCAGCAGTCGCGCATCGGATTCCAAATCTGGTGACGCAGGAGAGGCTAAACATAGACACTAAGATAAGTCAGTCTTATTGTACTTAAGTCGGCATTGAGCCTTTTGCGTTTAATGCCGATGCAATTTTTGTCTTTCATCGTCAAATTTAAGGTCCAAAGGATACAGTAAACCAGCAGTCGTGCATCGGTTCCAAAACTGGTGACGCAGGAAAGGCTAAACATAGACACTAAGATAAGTCAGTCTTACTGTACTTAAGTCGGCATTGAGCCTTTTGTATTTAATTCCGATGCAATTTTTGTGTTTCATCGACTAAGTGAAGGTCCAAGGGATACAGTAAACCAGCAGTCGTGCATCAGATTCCAAAACTGGTGACGCAGGAAATTCTAAACATAGACACTAAGATAAATCTGTCATATTGTACTTAAGTCGGCATTGAGCCTTTTGAATTTAGTTCCGATACAATCTTGGTGTTTCATCGTCAAAGTGAAGGTCCAAGGGATACAGTAAACCAGCAGTCGTGCATCGTATTCCAAAACTGGTGACGATCTAAAGGCTAAACATAGACACTAAGATAAGTCTGTCTAATTGTACTTAAGTCGGCATTGAGCCTTTTGTATTTAATTCCGATGCAATTTCCGTGTTTCATCGTCAATGTGAAGGTCCAAGGGATAAAGTAAATCCGAAGAGAAGCATCGGAATCAAAAACTGGTCTCACGGGGAAGGCTCAAAGCATAGACAGTAAGAAGACTCGGTCTTCTTTTACTTAAGTCGGCATTGTGCCTTTTGTATTTAATTCTGATGCAATTTCTGTGTTTCGTCGGCAATGTGAAGGTCCAAGGGGTGCAGTAAACCTGAAGTGTAGCATCGGAATCTAAAACTAGGCTTACAGGAATGGCTCTAAACATAGACCCTAGGAAGAGTCAGTTTCCAAGTACTTAAGTCGGCATTGTGCCCTTCGTATTTAATTCCGATGCAATTTTTGTCTTTCATCGTCAATGGGAAGGTCCAATTGATACAGTAAACCTGAAAAGAAGCATCGGAATCTAAATCTGGTGACACAGGAAAGGCTCAAAACAACGCCACTAAGAAAAGTCATTCTTCTTGTACTTAAGTCGGCATTGTGCCTTTTGTATTTAATTCCGATGCAATTATGGTTGTTTCATCGTGAAAGTGAAGGTCCAAGGGATAAACCAGGAAGTGAATCATCTTAAACTAAAACTGCTCTCACAGGAAAGGCACAAAACATAGACAGTAAGAAGACTCAGTCTTCTTGTACTTAAGTCGGCATTGTGCCTTTTGTATTTAATTCCGATGCAATTTCTGTGTTTCCTCGTCAAAACAAAGGACCAAGTGATACAGTAAACCAGGATGTGACGCATCGGAATCTAAAACTGGCGACACAGGTAAGGGTCAAAACATTGACAGTATGAAGACTCAGTCTTCTTGTACTTAAGACAGCATTGTGCTTTTTGTATTGAAATCCGATGAAATTTTTGTGTTTCATAGTCAAAGTGAATGTCCAAGGGATACAGTAAACCTGAAACATCGGAATCTGAAACTGGTCTCACAGGAAAGGTTAAAAAAATAGACACTAAGAAAATTCAGTCTTTTTGTGCTTAACTCGGCATTGAGAATTTTGTATTTAAATCCGATGCAATTTTTGTGTTTCATCGTTAAAGTGAAGGTCCAAGGGATACAGTAAACCTGAAGTGAAGCATCTTAAACAAAAACTGGTCTCACAGGTAAGGCACAAAACATAGACAGTAAGAAGACTCAGTCTTCTTGTACCTAAGTCGGCATTGTGCCTTTTGTATTTTGTTCCGACGCAATTTCCGTGTTTCATCGTCAATGTGAAGGTCCAAGGGATAAAGTAAATCTGAAGTGAAGCTTCGGAATCTAAAACTGGTCTCACAGGAAAGGCTCAAAGCATAGACAGTAAGAAGACTCGGTCTTCTTTTACTTAAGTCGGCATTGTGCCTTTCGAATTTAATTCCGATGCAATTTCTGTGTTTCATCGTCAACATGAAAATCCAAGAGAAGCAGTAGACCTGAAGTGAGGCATCGGAATCTAAACAGGTATCACAGGAATGGCTCAAAACATAGACACTAAGAAAATTCAGTCTTCTTCTGGTTGACTCGGCATTGTGCCTTTTGTATCTAATTCCGATGCAATTACTGTGTTTCATCGTCGCGGTGAAGGTCGGAGGGATACAGTAAACCACAAGTTGTGCAACGGAATCTAAAACTGGTGACACAGGAAAGGCTCAAAACATAGACTCTAACAAAATTCAGTCTTCTTGTACTCAGGTCGGCATTGAGACATTTGTATTTAAATCCGATGCAAGTTTTGTGTTTCATTGTTAAAGTGAAGGTCCAAGGGATACAGTAAACCTGAAGACAAGCATCTTAAACTAAAACTGGTCTCACAGGAAAGGCACAAACATAGAGAGTAAGAAGACTCAGTCTTCCCGTACCTAAGTCGGCATTTTGTATTTAATTCCGAAGCAATTTGTGTGTTGAATCGTCAAAGTTAAGGACCAAGGGATTTAGAGAAACTGCAATTGTGCATCGGAATCTAAGACTGGTGACACAGGAACGGCTAAAAACATAGACACTAAGAAAAGCCAGTCTTCTGGTACATAAGTCTGCATTGTGCCTTTTGTATTTAATTCCGATGCGATATCTGTGTTTCATCGTCTATGTGAAGGTCCAAGGAATACAGTATACCTAAAGTGAAGCATCGGAATCTAAAACTGGTCTCACAGGAAAGGCTCAAAACATAGATGGTAAGAAGACTCAGTCTGATTGTACTTAAGTCGGCGTTGTGCATTTTGTATTTAACTCTGATGCAATTTCTGTGTTTCATCGTCCATATGAAGGTACAAGGGATAGAGTATATGTGCAGTTGTGCATCGGAATCTAAAACTGGTGACACAGGAAGGCTCAAAACATCGACACTAAGAAAAGTCTTCTTGTACTTGAGTCGGCATTGTGACTTCTGTATTTAATTCCGATGCATTTACGGTTTTTCATCGTCAAAGTGAAGGTCCAAGGGATACAGTAATCATGAAGCGAAGCATCGGAATCTAAAACTGGTCTTAGGAAAGGCTAAAAACATAGACACTAAGAAAAGTCAGGCCTCTTGTACTTACGTCGGCATGGTGCCTTTTGTATTTAATTCCAATTCAAGTTCAGTGTTTCATCGTCAATGTGAAAGTCCAAGGGATACAGTAACCCTGAAGTGAAGCTTCGGAATCAAAAACTGGTCTCACTGGGAAGGCTCAAAACATAGTCAGTAAGAAGACTCAGTCTTCTTCTACTTAAGTCGGCAATGTGTCTTTTGTATTTAATTCCGAAGCAATTTTTGTGTTTCATCTTCAAAGTGATGGTCCAAGGGATACAGTAAACCTGTTGTGAAGCATCGGAATCTAAAACTGGTCTCACAGGAAAGGCTCAAAACACAGACGTTAAGAAGGCTCAGTCTTCTTGAACTTAAGTCAGCATTGTGCCTTTTGTATTGAATTCCGATGAAATTTTTGTGTTTCACAGTCAAAGTGAATGTCCAAGGGATACAGTAAACCTGAAGCATTCGAATCTAAAACTGGTCTCACAAGGAAAGGTTCAAAAAATTGACACTAAGAAAAGACAGTCTTCTTGTACTTAAGTCGGCATTGTGCCTTTTGTATTTAATGCCGATGCAATTATGGTTGTTTCATCGTGAAAGTGAAGGGCCAAGGGGTAGAGTAAACCAGGAAGTGAGGCATCTTAAACTTAAACTGCTCTCACAGAAAAGGCTTAAACATAGACACTAAGAAAAGTCAGTCTTCTTGTACTGATTCGGCATTCTGCCTTTTGTATTTAATTCCGATGCAATTACTGTGTTTCATGGTCACGGTGAAGGTCCAAGGGATACAGTAAACCAGCAGTTGTGCAACGGAAAATAAAACTGGTGACACAGGAAAGGCTCAAAACGTAGACACTGACAAAATTCAGTCTTCTTGTACTTAGGTCGGCATTGAGAATTTTGTATTTAAATCCGATGCAATTTTTGTGTTTCATCGTTAAAGTGAAGGTCCAAGGGATACAGTAAACCTGAATTGAAGCATCTTAAACTAAAACTGGTCTCACAGGACAGGCTCAAAACATAGACAGCAAGAAGACTCAGTCTTCTTGTACCTAAGTCGGCATTGTGCCATTTGTATCTAGTTTCGATGCAATTTCTCTGTTCCATCGTCAATGTGATGGTGTAAGTGATACAGTAATCCTCAAGTGAAGAATCGAAATCTAAAATTGGTCTCACAGGAAAGGCTCAAAACATAGATGGTAAGAGGAGTCAGTCTTCTTGTACTTAAGTCGGCATGGTGCCTTTTGTATTTAATTCCGATGCAATTTCAGTGTTTCATCGTCAATGTGGAGATCCTAGGGATACAGTAACCCTGAAGTGAAGCTTCGGAATCATTAACTGGTCTCGCTGGGAAGGCTCAAAACATAGACGTTAAGAAGACTGAGTCTTCTTGTAATTAAGTCGGCATTGAGCCTTCTGAATTTATTTGCGATGCAATTCCTGTGTTACATCGTCATAGTGAAGGTACAAGGGATACAGTAAACATGAAGTGAAGCATCGGAATCTAAAACTTATCTCACAGGAAATTCTAAAAACACAGAACCTATGAAAAGTCAGTCTTCTTGTACTTATGTCGGCACTGTGCCCTTTGTATTTAATTCCGATGCAATTTCTCTGAGTCATCGTCAATGTGAAGGTCCACAGGATACAGAAAAACTGCAATTGCGCATCGGAATCTAAAACTGATGACAAAGGAAGGGCTCAAAGAATAGACTCTAACAAAATTCAGTCTACTTTTACTTAGGTCGGCATTGTGAATTTTGTATTTAATTCCGATGCAATTATGGTGTTTCATCGTCAAAGTGAAGGTCCAAGGGATACAGTAAACATGAAGTGATGCATTGGAATCTGAAACTGGTCTCGCAGGAAAGGCTAATAACATAGACACCAAGAAAAGTCAGGCTTCTTGTACTTAAGGCGGCATGGTGTCTTTTGTATTTAATTCCGATGCAATTTCAGTGTTTCATCGTCAATGTGGAGATCCAAGGGATACAGTAACCCTGAAGTGAAGCTTCGGAATCATAAAATGGTCTCACTGGGAAGGCTCAAAACATAGACGTTAAGAAGACTCAGTCTTCTTGTACTTAAGTCATCATTGTGCCTTTTGTATTTAATTCCGATGCAATTTCTGTGTTTCATCGTCAATGTGAAGGTCCAAGGGATACAGTAAACCTGAAGTGAAGCTTCGGAATGAAGAACTGGTTTCACTGGGAAGGCTCAAAACTTAGACAGTACGAAGTCTCAGTCTTCTTGTACTTAAGTCGGCATTGTGCCTTTTGTATTTAATCCCGATCCAATTTCTGGGTTTCACCGTCAATGTGATGGTCCAAGGGATACAGTAAACCTGAAGAGAGGCATCGGAATCTAAAACTGGTCACACAGCAAAAGGCTCAAATACATAGACGGTAAGAAGACTCAGACTTCTTGTACTTAAGTCATCATTGTGCTTTTGTATTTAATTCCGTTGCAATTTCTGTGATTCATCGTCAAAGTGAAGGGCCAAGCGATACAGTAAACCTGAAGTGAAGCATCGGAATCTAAAACTGGTCTCACAGGAATGGCTCAAAACATAGACATTAAGAGAAATCAGTCTTCTTGTACTTAAGTCGGCATGGTGCCTTTTGTATTTAATTCCGATGCAACTTCTGTGTTTCATCGTCAAATTGAAGGACAAAAGATAAAGTAAATCTGAAGTGAAGCATCGGAATCTAAAACTGGTCTCACAGGAAAGGCTCAAACATAGACAGTAGGAAAACTGAGTTTTCTCGTACCTAAGTCGGCATTGCGCCTTTTGTATTTAATTCCGATGCAATTTCTGTGTTTTATCGTCAATGTGAAGGTCCAAGGGATAAAGTAAATCTGAAGCGAAGCATCGGAATCTAAAATTGGTCTCACAGGGAATTCACAAAACGTACATAGTAAGAAGAATTAGTCTTCTTGTACTTTAGTCGGCATTGTGTCTTTTGTATTTAATTCCGATGCAATTTCTGTTTTTTATCGTCAATGTGAAGGTCCAAGGGATACAGTAAACCTGAAGTGAAGCATCGGAATCAAACACTGGTCTAACAGGAAGGGCTCATAAAATGGACTGTAAGAAGACTTGGGCTTGTCACAACTATGTCGGCATTGTGCCTTTTGTATATCATTCCGTTGCAAATATCTGTGCTTCATCGTCAATGTGAAGGGCCATAGGATGGAGTAAATCTGAAGCGAAGCCTCTGAATCTAAATCTTGTTTCACAGGGAATGCTCAAAACACAGACAGTAAGAAGACTCAGTCTTCTTGTACTTAAGTCGGCATTGTGCATTTTGTAATCAATTACGATGCAATTTCTGTGTTTCATCGTCTACGTGAAGGTCCAAGGGATTGAGTAAACCTGCATTAGTGCATCGGAATCTAAAACTGGTCTCACAGGAAAGATTCAAATCATAGACTCTATGGAAAGTCAGTCTTGCTGTACTTAAGTCGGCATTCTGCCTTTTGAATTTAAATCCGATGCAATTTCTGTGTTTATAGTCAATGTTAAGGTCCAAGGGATACAGTAAACCTAAAGTGAAGAATCGGAATTTAAAACTGGTCTCACAGGAAAGGCTCAAATAATAGACAGTGAGATGACAAAATCTTCTGGTACTTCAGACGGCCTTGTGCCTTTTGTATTTAATTCCGATCCAATTTTTGTGTTTAATTGGCAATGTGAAGGTCCAAGTGAAACAGTAAACCTGCAGTAAAGCATCCGAATCTAAAACTGGTCTCACAGAAAAGGCTCAAATCATTGACGGTAAGTGGACTCCGTCTTATTGTACTTAAGTCGGCATTGTGCCTTTTGTATTTAATTCCGATGCAATATCAGTATTTCATCGTGAATGTGAATGTCGAAGGTGTACAGTAAACCTGTGCATCGGAATCTAAAACTGGTGACACAGTAAAGGCTCGAATCACAGACACTAAGAGTAGTCAGTCTTCCTGTACTTATGTCGGCATTGTGCATTTTGTGATTAATTCCGATTCAATTTCTGTGTTTCATCGTCAATGTGAAGGTCCAAGTGATATAGTAAATCTGCAGCCAAGCATCGGAATCTAAAACTGGTCTCTCAGGAAAGGCTCAAATCATTGACGGTAAGAGGAATCAGTCTTCATGTACTTAAGTCAGCATTGTGACTTTTGTATATAATTCCGATACAATTTTTGTGCTTAATCGTAAATGCGAAGTTCCAAGGGATACAGTAAACCTGCAGTGGTGCATCAGAATCTAATGCTGGTGACACAGGAAAGGCTCGAAAAATATACACTAATAAATGTCTGTCTTCTTGTACTTAAGTCGGCATTGTGCATTTTGTAATTAATTCCGAAGCAATTTCTCTGTTTCATCATCAATGTGAAGTTGTAAGTGATCGGGAAACCTGCAGTCAATCATCGGAATCTGAAACTGGACTCACGGGAAAGGCTCAAACCATAGACGGTAAGAGGACTCAGCCTTCTCGTACTTATGTCGTCATTGTGGCTTACGTATTTAATTCCGAGGCAATTACTGTGTTTAATCGTGAATGTGAAGTTCAAAGGGTTACAGAAAACCTGCAGTTGTGCAACGGAATCTAAAACTGGTGACACTGGAAAGGGTCAGACATAGACACTAAGAAAAGTCAATCTCGTTGTACCTAAGTCGGAATTGTGCTCCTTGTATTTAATTCAGATGCTACTTTTCTGTTTCGTCGTCAAAGTGAAGGTCCAAGGGATTCAGTAAACCTGAAGTGTAGCATCAGATTCTAAAACTGGTTTCACAGGAAAGGCTCAAAACGTAGACGGTAAGAAGTCTCAGGCTTCTTGTACCTAAGTTGGCATTGTGGCTTTTGTATTTGTTTCCGATGCAATTGCTGTGTTTCATGGGCAATGTGAAGGTCCAACGGATACAGTAAACCTGAAGTGAAGCATCGTAATCTAAAACTTTTCTCACAGGAAAGGCTCAAGTCATAGACGGTAAGAGGACTCAGTCTTCTTGTGCTTAAGTCGGCATTGTGCCTTATGTATTTGATTCCGATGCAATTTCTGTGTTTCATCGTGAATGTGAAGTTCCAAGGCAGACAGTAACCTGCTGTTGTGCATCGTAATCTGAAACTGGAGCACAGGAAGGGCTCGAAACATAGACACTAAGAAAAGTCAGTCTTCTTGTACTTAAGTCGGCATTGTGCATTTTTTATTTAATTCTGATGCGATATCTGTGATTCATCGGCAATGTGAAAGTTCAAGGGCTACAGTAAACCTGAAGTGAAGCATCGGAATCTAAAACTGGTCTCACTGGAAAGGCTCAAATGATAGACAGTAAGAATAGAAAGTCTTCTGGTACTTAAGTCGGGATTGTGCCTTTTCTATTTGATTCCGATGCTATATTTGTGCTTCAGCGTCAAAGTGAAGGTCCAAGTGATTCAGTAAACCTGAAGTGAAGCATCGGAATCTTAAACTGGTCTCACAGGAATGGCTCATAGCATAGACACTATGAAAAGTCAATCTTTTTGACCTTACGTCGGCGTTGTGCCTTTTGTATTTAATTCCGATGCAATTTATGTGATTCATCGTCAAAGTGAGGGTCCAAGGGATACAGTAAATTGGACGTGAAGCATCGGAACCTAAAACTGGTGACGCAGGAAAGGCTCATAACATAGACGGTAAGAGGGCTCAGTCTTCTTGTACTTAAGTCGGCATTGTGCCTTTTGTATTTAATTACGATGCAATTTCTGTGTTTCATCGTCAAAGTGAAGGTCCAAGGGATACAGTAAATTGGACGTGAAGCATCGGAATATATAACTGAAAACACAGGAAATGCTGGAAACATAGACACTAAGAAAAGTCTATCTTCTTGTACTTAAGTCGGCATTGTGTTTTTGTAATTAATTCCGATGCAATATCTGTGTATCATCGTCAATGTGAAGGTCCAAGTGATACAGTAAACCTGAAGTGAAGCATCGGAATCTAAAACTGGTCTCACAGGAAAGGCTCAAATCATAGATGGTAAGAGGACTCAGTCTTCTTGTACCTAAGTCGGTATTGTGCCTTATGTATATAATTCCGATGCATTTTCTGTGTTTTATTGTGAATGTGAAGTTCCAAGGATTACAGTGAACCTGCTGTTGTGCATCGTAATCTAAAACTGGAGCACAGGAAAGGCTCAAAACATAGACACTAAGATAAGTCAGTCTTATTGTACTTAAGTCGGCATTGTGCCTTTTGTATTTAATTCCGATGCATTTTCTGTGTTTCATCGGCAACGTGAAGGTCGAAGGGGTACAGTAAACCAGCAGTTGTGCATCGGAATCTAAAATTGGTGACACAGTAAAGGCTCGAAAGATAGACACTAAGAAAAGTCAGTCTTCTTGTACTTATGACGGCATTGTGCATTTTGTGATTAATTCCGTTTCAATTTCTGTGTTTCATCGTCAAAGGAAAGGTCCAAGGTATACTGTAAACTAGAAGGGAAGCATCGGAATCTAAAACTGGTGACTCAGGAAAGGCTCAAAGTAAAACAGTAAGAGGACTCAGTCTACTTGTACTTAAGTCGGCATTGTGCCTTTCGTATTTAATTCCGAAGCAATATTTGAATTTCACCGTCAAAGTGAAGGTCCAAGGGAGACAGTAAACCTGAAAAGAAGCATCGGAATCCAAAACTGGTCTCAAGGGAAAGGCTCAAAACATAGACGCTAAGAAGACTCAGCCTTCTTGTACTTAAGTCGGCATTGGGCACTTTGTATTTAATTCCGATGCAATTTCTCTGTTTCATCGTCAATGTGAAGGTCCAAGTGATACAGAAAACCTGCAGTCAAGCATCGGAATCTAAAACTGGACTCACAGGAAAGGCTCAAACCATAGACGGTAAGAGGACTCAGCTTTCTTGTACTTAAGTCGGCATTGTGGCTTTTGCATTTAATTCCGATGCAATTTCTGTGTTTAATCGTGAATGTGAAGTTCCAAGGGATACAGTAAACCTGCAGTAGTGCAACGGAATATAAAACTGGTGACACTGGAAAGGGTTAGACATAGACACTATGAAAAGTCAGTCTCCTTGCATCTAAGTCGGAATTGTGCTCTTTGCATTTAATTCCGATGCTACTTTTGTGTTTCGTCGTCAAAGTGAAGGTCCAAGGGATTCAGTAAACCTGAAGTGAAGCATTGGAATCTAAAACTGGTCCCACAGGAATGGCTGAAAACATAGACGGTATGAAGACTCAGTCTTCTTGTACTTAAGTCGGCATTGTGCTTTTTGTATTTAAATCCGATGCAATTTCTGAGTTTCATCGTCAATGTGAAAACCAAGGGATACAGTAAACCTGACGTGAAGCATCGGAATCTAAAACTGGTCTCATAGGAAAGGCTCGAATCATAGACCGTAAGAGGCCGCAGCCCTCTTGTACTTATGTTGGCATTGTGCTTTTTGTATATAACTCCGATGCAATTTCTGTGTTTCATCGTCAATGTGAAGGTCTAAAGGATAATATATGCCTACCGTGAAGCATCGTAATCTAAAACTGGTCCCACAGGAAAGGCTCAAAACATAGACACTGAGATAGGTCAGTCTTTTTTGTACTTAAGTCGGCATTGTGCCTTTTGTATTTAATTCCGATGCAATTTCTGTGTTTCATCGTCAATGTGAAGGTCCAAGGGATACAGTAAACCTGAATTGAAGCATTGTAATCTAAAACTGGTCCCACAGGAAAGGCTGAAAACATAGACCGTATGAAGACTCAGTCTTCTTGTACTTAAGTTGGCATTGTGCCATTTGTATTTCATTCCGATGCAACTTCTGTGTTTCATCGTCAATGTGAAGGTCCAAGGGATACAGTAAACCTGCAGTTGTGCATCGGATTCGAAAACTGTTGTCACAGGACAGGCTCGAAACATAGCCACTAAGAAAAGGCAGTCTTCTTGTACTTAGTCGGCATTGTGCCTTTTGTATTTAATTCCGATGCAATAACTGTGTTGCATCGTCAATGTGAGGGTCCAAGGTCTGCAGTAAACCTGAAGTGAAGCATCGGAATTTATAACTGGTCTCACAGGAAATCTCAAAGCATAGACGGTATGAAGACTCAGTCTTCTTGTACTTAAATCTGCATTGTGAATTTTGTATTTTATTCCGATGCAATTTCTGTAGTTCATCGTCAGAGTAAAGGTCCAATGGATACAGTAAACCTGAAGTGAGGCGTCGGAATCTAAAACTGGAGACACAGGAAAAGCTCAGAGCATAGACAGTAAGAAGACTCAGTCTTCTTGTACTTAAGTCGGCATTGTGCCTTTTGTATTTAATTCCGATATCAATTTCTGTGTTTCATCGTCAATGTGAAGGTCCTGGGTATACAGTAAACCTGAAGTGATGCATCGGAATCCAAAACTGGTCTCATATAGAAGGCTCAAAGCATAGACAGTAAGAAGACTTAGTCGTCTTGTACTTAAGTCTGCTCTCAGCCGTTTGTATTTAATTCCGTTGCAATTTTCGAGTTTCATCGTTAAAGTGAAGGTCCAAGGGTTACACTAATTGTAAAGTGAAGCATCGGAATCTAAAACAGCTCTGACAGGAAAGGCTCAAAACATAGACGGTAATGAGACTCAGTCTTCTTGTACTTACGTTGGCATTGTGCCTCTTGTATGTAATTCCGATGCAATTTCTGTGTTTCATCGCCAATTAGAAGGTCCAAGGGATACAGTAAACCTGACGTGAGGCATCGGAATCAAAAATTGGACTCACTGGGAAAGCTCAAAACATAGATAGAAAGGAGACTCAGTCTTCTTGTACTTAAGTCGGCATTGTGCCTTTTGTATTGAATTCCGATGCAATTTCTGTGTTTCATCGTCAAAGTGTAGGTCCAAGGGATACAGTAAACCTCAAGTGAAGCATCGGAATCTAAAAGTGGTCCCACAGGAAAGGCTCAAAACATAGACACTAAGAAAATTCAGTTTTCTTGTACTTGAGTCGACATTGTGCATTTTGTATTTAATTCCGGTGCAATTTCTGTGTTTCATCGTCAATGTGAAGGTCTAAAGGATACGGTAAATCTGCAGTTGTGCATCGGAATGTAAAACTGGTGACACAGTAAAAGCTCAAAACATAAAAATTAAGAAAAGTCAGTCTTTTTGTACTTAAGTTGGCATTGTGCCTTTGGTACTTAATTCCGATGCAATGTCTGCGTTTCATCGTCAATATGAAGGTCCAAGGGATACAGTAAACCTGCAGTTGTGCATCGGAATCTAAACTTGTAGACACAGGAAAGGCTCAAAGCATAACACTATGGAAAGTCAGTCTTCTTGTACTTAAGTCGGCATTGTGACATTTGTTTTGAATTCCGATGAAATCTTTGTATTTCATCGTCAAAATGAAAGTCTAAGGGATACAGTAAACCGGAAGTGAAGCATCGGAAACTAAAAGTGGACTCACAGGATAGGCAAAAAACATATTCGGTAAGAAGACTCAGTCATCATGTACTAATGTATTTAATTACGAAGCAATTTCTGTGTTTCATCGTCAGCGTGGAGGTCCAAGGAATATAGTAAACATGAAGCAAAGCGTCGGAATCTAAAACAGGGATCACAGGAAAGGCCAAAACATAGACCCTTAGAATAGTCAGTTTTTTTGTACTTAAGTCGGCAATGTGTCTTTTGTATTTATTTCCGATGCAATTTTTGTGTTTTATCGTCAAAGCGAAGGACCAAGGGATACTGTAAATCTGAAATATTGCATCGGAGTCTACAACTGGTCTCACAGGAAGGGCTCAAATCATAGACAGTAAGAAGACTCAGTCCTCTTGTACTTAAGTCGGCATTGTGCCTTTTGTATTTAATTCTGATGCAATTTCTGGGTTTCATCGTCAATGTGATGGTCCAACATACACCATAAATCTGCAGTTGTTCATCGAAATCTAAAACTGGGTACACAGGAATAGCTCAAATCACAGACACTAAGAAAAGTCAGCCTTCTTGTACTTAAGTCGTCATTGTGCCGTTGGTATTTAATTCAAATGCAATTTTTGTGTTTCATCCTCAAAGGGACGGCCCAAGGGACAAGTAATCCTGCAGTTGTCCATCGGAGACCACAGCTGGTGACACAGGAAAGGCTCAAAACATAGACACTAAGAAAAGTCAGTCTTTTTGTACATAAGTCGGC
Source organism: Schistocerca americana (assembly GCF_021461395.2). Lineage (NCBI taxonomy): Eukaryota > Metazoa > Arthropoda > Insecta > Orthoptera > Acrididae > Schistocerca > Schistocerca americana. The sequence continues at coordinate 10,560,523 of NW_025725481.1, read as the reverse complement.
ATTGTGCTTTTGTATTGAATTCCAATGCAATTTTTGTGTCTCATCGTCAACGTGAAGTTCCAAGGGATACAGTAAACCTGAAGAGAGGCATCGGAATCTAAAACTGGTCACACAGCAAAAGGATCAAACCTTAGACGGTAAGAAGACTCAGTCTTCTTGTACTTAAGTCGGCATTGTGCCTTTTGTATTTAATTCTAATGCAGTTACTGTGTTTCATCGTCACTGCGAAGGTCCAAGGGATACAGTAAACCACTAGTTGTGCAACGGAATCTAAAACTGGCGACACAGGAAAGGCTCAAAACATAGACACTAAGAAAAGTCAGTCTTCTTGTACTTAAGTCGGCATTGTGGCTTTTGAATTTTATTACGATGCAATTTCTGTGTTACCTCGTCATAGTGAAAGTCCAAGGGACACAGTAAACATGAAGTGAAGCATCGGAAGCTAAAACTGGTCTCACAGGAAAGGCTTAAAAGATAGACACTAAGAAGAGTCAGTCTTCTTTTACTTAAGTCGGCATTGTGCTTTTGTATTTAATTCCGATGCAATTTCTGTGTTTCATCGTCAAATTGAAGGTCCAAGGGATAAAGTAAATCTGAAGTAAAGCATCGGAATCTAAAACTGGTCTCACAGGAAAGGCTCAAAGCATAGACGGTAAGATAACTCAGTCTTCTCGTACCTAAGTCGCCATTGTGCCTTTTGTATTTAATTCCGATGCAATTTCCGTGTTTCATCGTCAATGTGAAGGTCCAAGGGATAAAGTAAATCTGAAGAGAAGCATCGGAATCAAAAACTGGTCTCACAGGGAAGGCTCAAAGCATAGACAGTAAGAAGACTCGGTCTTCTTTTACTTAAGTCGGCATTGTGCCTTTTGTATATAATTCTGATGCAATTTCTGTGTTTCGTCGGCAATGTGAAGGTCCAAGGGGTGCAGTAAACCTGAAGTGTAGCATCGGAATCTAAAACTAGGCTTACAGGAATGGCTCTAAACATAGACCCTAGGAAGAGTCAGTTTCCAAGTACTTAAGTCGGCATTGTGCCCTTCGTATTTAATTCCGATGCAATTTTTGTCTTTCATCGTCAATGGGAAGGTCCAATTGATACAGTAAACCTGAAAAGAAGCATCGGAATCTAAATCTGGTGACACAGGAAAGGCTCAAAACAACGCCACTAAGAAAAGTCATTCTTCTTGTACTTAAGTCGGCATTGTGCCTTTTGTATTTAATTCCGATGCAATTATGGTTGTTTCATCGTTAAAGTGAAGGTCCAAGGGATAAACCAGGAAGTGAATCATCTTAAACTAAAACTGCTCTCACAGGAAAGGCACAAAACATAGACAGTAAGAAGACTCAGTCTTCTTGTACTTAAGTCGGCATTGTGCCTTTTGTATTTAATTCCGATGCAATTTCTGTGTTTCCTCGTCAAAACAAAGGACCAAGTGATACAGTAAACCAGGATGTGACGCTTCGGAATCTAAAACTGGCGACACAGGTAAGGGTCAAAACATTGACAGTATGAAGACTCAGTCTTCTTGTACTTAAGACAGCATTGTGCTTTTTGTATTGAAATCCGATGAAATTTTTGTGTTTCATAGTCAAAGTGAATGTCCAAGGGATACAGTAAACCTGAAACATCGAAATCTGAAACTGGTCTCACAGGAAAGGTTAAAAAAATAGACACTAAGAAAATTCAGTCTTTTTGTGCTTATCTCGGCATTGAGAATTTTGTATTTAAATCCGATGCAATTTTTCTGTTTCATCGTCAAAGTGTAGGTCCAAGGGATACAGGAAACCTGAATTGAAGCATCGGAATCTTAAACTGGTGACACAGGAAAGGCACAAACATAGACACTAAGAAAAGTCCGTCTTCTTGAACTTAAGTTGGCATTGTGCCTTTTGTATTTGATACCGATCCAATTTCTGTGTTTCATCGTCAATGTTAAGGTCCAAGGGATACAGAAAAACTGCAATTGTGCACCGGAATCTAAGACTGGTGACACAGGAAGGTCTCAAAACATAGACAATAAGAAAAGTCAGTGTTCTTGCACATAAGCCGGATTTGTGCTTTTGTATTTAATTCCGATGCGATTTCTATGTTTCACCGTCAATGTGAAGGTCCAAGGGATACAGTAAACCTGAAGTGAAGCATCGGAATCAAAAACTGGTCTCACAGGAAAGGCTCAAAACATAGACGGTAAGTAGACTCAGTATTCTTGTTCTGAAGTCGGCATTGTGCCTTTCGAATTTAATTCCGATGCAATTTCTGTGTTTCATCGTCAACATGAAAATCCAAGAGAAGCAGTAGACCTGAAGTGAGGCATCGGAATCTAAACAGGTATCACAGGAATAGCTCAAAACATAGACACTAAGAAAATTCAGTCTTCTTCTGGTTGACTCGGCATTGTGCCTTTTGTATCTAATTCCGATGCAATTACTGTGTTTCATCGTCGCGGTGAAGGTCGGAGGGATACAGTAAACCACAAGGTGTGCAACGGAATCTAAAACTGGTGACACAGGAAAGGCTCAAAACATAGACTCTAACAAAATTCAGTCTTCTTGTACTCAGGTCGGCATTGAGACATTTGTATTTAAATCCGATGCAAGTTTTGTGTTTCATTGTTAAAGTGAAGGTCCAAGGGATACAGTAAACCTGAAGACAAGCATCTTAAACTAAAACTGGTCTCACAGGAAAGGCACAAACATAGAGAGTAAGAAGACTCAGTCTTCCCGTACCTAAGTCGGCATTTTGTATTTAATTCCGAAGCAATTTGTGTGTTGAATCGTCAAAGTTAAGGACCAAGGGATTTAGAGAAACTGCAATTGTGCATCGGAATCTAAGACTGGTGACACAGGAACGGCTAAAAACATAGACACTAAGAAAAGCCAGTCTTCTGGTACATAAGTCTGCATTGTGCCTTTTGTATTTAATTCCGATGCGATATCTGTGTTTCATCGTCTATGTGAAGGTCCAAGGAATACAGTATACCTAAAGTGAAGCATCGGAATCTAAAACTGGTCTCACAGGAAAGGCTCAAAACATAGATGGTAAGAAGACTCAGTCTGATTGTACTTAAGTCGGCGTTGTGCATTTTGTATTTAACTCTGATGCAATTTCTGTGTTTCATCGTCCATATGAAGGTACAAGGGATAGAGTATATGTGCAGTTGTGCATCGGAATCTAAAACTGGTGACACAGGAAGGCTCAAAACATCGACACTAAGAAAAGTCTTCTTGTACTTGAGTCGGCATTGTGTCTTCTGTATTTAATTCCGATGCATTTACGGTTTTTCATCGTCAAAGTGAAGGTCCAAGGGATACAGTAATCATGAAGCGAAGCATCGGAATCTAAAACTGGTCTTAGGAAAGGCTAAAAACATAGACACTAAGAAAAGTCAGGCCTCTTGTACTTACGTCGGCATGGTGCCTTTTGTATTTAATTCCAATTCAAGTTCAGTGTTTCATCGTCAATGTGAAAGTCCAAGGGATACAGTAACCCTGAAGTGAAGCTTCGGAATCAAAAACTGGTCTCACTGGGAAGGCTCAAAACATAGTCAGTAAGAAGACTCAGTCTTCTTCTACTTAAGTCGGCAATGTGTCTTTTGTATTTAATTCCGAAGCAATTTTTGTGTTTCATCTTCAAAGTGATGGTCCAAGGGATACAGTAAACCTGTTGTGAAGCATCGGAATCTAAAACTGGTCTCACAGGAAAGGCTCAAAACACAGACGTTAAGAAGGCTCAGTCTTCTTGAACTTAAGTCAGCATTGTGCCTTTTGTATTGAATTCCGATGAAATTTTTGTGTTTCACAGTCAAAGTGAATGTCCAAGGGATACAGTAAACCTGAAGCATTCGAATCTAAAACTGGTCTCACAAGGAAAGGTTCAAAAAATTGACACTAAGAAAAGACAGTCTTCTTGTACTTAAGTCGGCATTGTGCCTTTTGTATTTAATGCCGATGCAATTATGGTTGTTTCATCGTGAAAGTGAAGGGCCAAGGGATAGAGTAAACCAGGAAGTGAGGCATCTTAAACTTAAACTGCTCTCACAGAAAAGGCTTAAACATAGACACTAAGAAAAGTCAGTCTTCTTGTACTGATTCGGCATTCTGCCTTTTGTATTTAATTCCGATGCAATTACTGTGTTGCATGGTCACGGTGAAGGTCCAAGGGATACAGTAAACCAGCAGTTGTGCAACGGAAAATAAAACTGGTGACACAGGAAAGGCTCAAAACGTAGACACTGACAAAATTCAGTCTTTTTGTACTTAGGTCGGCATTGAGAATTTTGTATTTAAATCCGATGCAATTTTTGTGTTTCATCGTTAAAGTGAAGGTCCAAGGGATACAGTAAACCTGAATTGAAGCATCTTAAACTAAAACTGGTCTCACAGGACAGGCTCAAAACATAGACAGCAAGAAGACTCAGTCTTCTTGTACCTAAGTCGGCATTGTGCCATTTGTATTTAGTTTCGATGCAATTTCTCTGTTCCATCGTCAATGTGATGGTGTAAGTGATACAGTAAACCTCAAGTGAAGAATCGAAATCTAAAATTGGTCTCACAGGAAAGGCTCAAAACATAGATGGTAAGAGGAGTCAGTCTTCTTGTACTTAAGTCGGCATGGTGCCTTTTGTATTTAATTCCTATGCAATTTCAGTGTTTCATCGTCAATATGGAGATCCTAGGGATACAGTAACCCTGAAGTGAAGCTTCGGAATCATTAACTGGTCTCGCTGGGAAGGCTCAAAACATAGACGTTAAGAAGACTGAGTCTTCTTGTAATTAAGTCGGCATTGAGCCTTCTGAATTTATTTGCGATGCAATTCCTGTGTTACATCGTCATAGTGGAGGTACAAGGGATACAGTAAACATGAAGTGAAGCATCGGAATCTAAAACTGATCTCACAGGAAATTCTAAAAACACAGACCCTATGAAAAGTCAGTCTTCTTGTACTTATGTCGGCACTGTGCCCTTTGTATTTAATTCCGATGCAATTTCTCTGAGTCATCGTCAATGTGAAGGTCCAAAGGATACAGAAAAACTGCAATTGCGCATCGGAATCTAAAACTGATGACAAAGGAAGGGCTCAAAGAATAGACTCTAACAAAATTCAGTCTACTTGTACTTAGGTCGGCATTGTGAATTTTGTATTTAATTCCGATGCAATTAGGGTGTTTCATCGTCAAAGTGAAGGTCCAAGGGATACAGTAAACATGAAGTGATGCATCGGAATCTAAAACTGGTCTCGCAGGAAAGGCTAATAACATAGACACTAAGAAAAGTCAGGCTTCTTGTACTTAAGGCGGCATGGTGTCTTTTGTATTTAATTCCGATGCAATTTCAGTGTTTCATCGTCAATGTGGAGATCCAAGGGATACAGTAACCCTGGAGTGAAGCTTCGGAATCATAAACTGGTCTCACTGGGAAGGCTCAAAACATAGACGTTAAGAAGACTCAGTCTTCTTGTACTTAAGTCATCATTGTGCCTTCTGTATTTCATTCCGATGCAATTTCTGTGTTTCATCGTCAATGTGAAGGTCCAAGGGATACAGTAAACCTGAAGATAAGCTTCGGAATGAAGAACTGGTTTCACTGGGAAGGCTCAAAACTTAGACAGTACGAAGTCTCAGTCTTCTTGTACTTAAGTCGGCATTGTGCCTTTTGTATTTAATCCCGATCCAATTTCTGGGTTTCACCGTCAATGTGATGGTCCAAGGGATACAGTAAACCAGAAGAGAGGCATCGGAATCTAAAACTGGTCACACAGCAAAAGGCTCAAATATATAGACGGTAAGAAGACTCAGACTTCTTGTACTTAAGACATCATTGTGCTTTTGTATTTAATTCCGTTGCAATTTCTGTGATTCATCGTCAAAGTGAAGGGCCAAGCGATACAGTAAACCTGAAGTGAAGCATCGGAATCTAAAACTGGTCTCACAGGAATGGCTCAAAACATAGACATTAAGAGAAATCAGTCTTCTTGTACTTAAGTCGGCATGGTGCCTTTTGTATTTAATTCCGATGCAACTTCTGTGTTTCATCGTCAAATTGAAGGACAAAAGATAAAGTAAATCTGAAGTGAAGCATCGGAATCTAAAACTGGTCTCACAGGAAAGGCTCAAACATAGACAGTAGGAAAACTCAGTTTTCTCGTACCTAAGTCGGCTTTGCGCCTTTTGTATTTAATTCCGATGCAATTTCTGTTTTTCATCGTCAATGTGAAGGTCCAAGGGATACAGTAAACCTGAAGTGAAGCATCGGAATCAAACACTGGTCTAACAGGAAGGGCTCATAAAACGGACTGTAAGAAGACTCGGGCTTGTCGCAACTATGTCGGCATTGTGCCTTTTGTATTTCATTCCGTTGCAAATATCTGTGTTTTATCGTCAATGTGAAGGGCCATAGGATGGAGTAAATCTGAAGCGAAGCCTCTGAATCTAAATCTTGTTTCACAGGGAATGCTCAAAACACAGACAGTAAGAAGACTCAGTCTTCTTGTACTTAAGTCGGCATTGTGCATTTTGTAATCAATTACGATGCAATTTCTGTGTTTCATCGTCTACGTGAAGGTCCAAGGGATAGAGTAAACCTGCATTAGTGCATCGGAATCTAAAACTGGTCTCACAGGAAAGATTCAAATCATAGACTCTATGAAAAGTCAGTCTTGCTGTACTTAAGTCGGCATTGTGCCTTTTGAATTTAAATCCGATGCAATTTCTGTGTTTATAGTCAATGTTAAGGTCCAAGGGATACAGTAAACCTAAAGTGAAGAATCGGAATTTAAAACTGGTCTCACAGGAAAGGCTCAAATAATAGACAGTGAGATGACAAAATCTTCTGGTACTTCAGACGGCCTTGTGCCTTTTGTATTTAATTCCGATCCAATTTTTGTGTTTAATTAGCAATGTGAAGGTCCAAGTGAAACAGTAAACCTGCAGTAAAGCATCCGAATCTAAAACTGGTCTCACAGAAAAGGCTCAAATCATTGACGGTAAGTGGACTCCGTCTTATTGTACTTAAGTCGGCATTGAGCCTTTTGTATTTAATTCCGATGCAATATCAGTATTTCATCGTGAATGTGAATGTCGAAGGTGTACAGTAAACCTGCAGTTGTGCATCGGAATCTAAAACTGGTGACACAGTAAAGGCTCGAATCACAGACACTAAGAGTAGTCAGTCTTCCTGTACTTATGTCGGCATTGTGCATTTTGTGATTAATTCCGATTCAATTTCTGTGTTTCATCGTCAATGTGAAGGTCCAAGTGATATAGTAAATCTGCAGCCAAGCATCGGAATCTAAAACTGGTCTCTCAGGAAAGGCTCAAATCATTGACGGTAAGAGGAATCAGTCTTCATGTACTTAAGTCGGCATTGTGACTTTTGTATATAATTCCGATACAATTTTTGTGCTTAATCGAAAATGCGAAGTTCCAAGGGATACAGTAAACCTGCAGTGGTGCATCAGAATCTAATGCTGGTGACACAGGAAAGGCTCGAAAAATATACACTAATAAATGTCTGTCTTCTTGTACTTAAGTCGGCATTGTGCCGTATGTATTTAATTCCGATGCAATTTCTGTGTTTCATCGTCAAAGTGAAGGTTTAAGGTATACAGTAAACCTGAAGTGTAGCATCGGAATCTAAAACTGGTGACACAGGAAAGGCTCTAAGCATAGACAGTAAGAAGACTCAGTCCACTTCTACTTAAGTCGGCATTGTGCCTTTTGTATTTTATTCCGATGTTCTTTCTGTGTTTCATTGTCTATGTGAAGGTCCAAGGGATTCAGTAAACCAGACATGAAGCATCAGAATCTAAACGTGGTCCCACAGGGAAGGTTCAAAACGTAGACACAAAGAAAAGTCAGTCTTCTTGTACTTAAGTCGGCATTAGGCATTTTGTAATTACTTCCGATGCAATTTCTGCCTTTCATCATTAATGTGAAAGTCCAAGGGATACAGTACACCAGCTGTTGTGCATCGGAATCTAAAACTGGTGACATAGAAAATGCTCGAAACATATACACTATGAAGAGTCAGTCTTCTTGTACTTAAGTCGGCATTGTGCATTTTGTAATTAATTCCGAAGCAATTTCTCTGTTTCATCATCAATCTGAAGTTGTATGTGATCGGGAAACCTGCAGTCAATCATCGGAATCTGAAACTGGACTCACGGGAAAGGCTCAAACCATAGACGGTAAGAGGACTCAGCCTTCTCGTACTTAAGTCGTCATTGTGGCTTTCGTATTTAATTCCGAGGCAATTTCTGTGTTTAATCGTGAATGTGAAGTTCCAAGGGATACAGAAAACCTGCAGTAGTGCAACGGAATCTAAGACTGGTGACACTGGAAAGGGTTATACATAGACACTAAGAAAAGTCAGACTCGTTGTACCTAAGTCGGAATTGTGCCCTTTGTATTTAATTCCGATGCTACTTTTGTGTTTCGTCGTCAAAGTGAAGGTGCAAGGGATTCAGTAAACCTGAAGTGAAGAATCGGATTCTAAAACTGGATTCACAGGAAAGGCTCTAAACGTAGACGGTAAGAAGTCTCAGGCTTCTTGTACCTAAGTTGGCATTGTGGCTTTTGTATTTGTTTCCGATGCAATTGCTGTGTTTCATGGGCAATGTGAAGGTCCAACGGATACAGTAAACCTGAAGTGAAGCATCGTAATCTAAAACTTGTCTCACAGGAAAGGCTCAAGTCATAGACGGTAAGAGGACTCAGTCTTCTTGTGCTTAAGTCGGCATTGTGCCTTATGTATTTGATTCCGATGCAATTTCTGTGTTTCATCGTGAATGTGAAGTTCCAAGGCAAACAATAACCTGCTGTTGTGCATCGTAATCTGAAACTGGAGCACAGGAAGGACTTGAAACGTAGACACTAAGAAAAGTCAGTCTTCTTGTACTTAAGTCGGCATTGTGCCTTTTTTATTTAATTCTGATGCGATATCTGTGTCTCATCGGCAATGTGAAGGTTTAAGGGCTACAGTAAACCTGAAGTGAAGCATCGGAATCCAAACTGGTCTCACTGGAAAGGCTCAAATGATAGACAGTAAGATGAGAAAGTCTTCTGGGACTTAAGTCGGGATTGTGTTTTTTCTATTTAATTCCGATGCTATATTTGTGTTTCATCGTCAAAGTGAAGGTCCAAGGGATTCAGTAAACCTGAAGTGAAGCATTGGAATCTAAAACTGGTCTCACAGGAAAGGCTCAAAGCATAGGCACTATGAATAGTCAATCTTTTTGACCTTACGTCGGCGTTGTGCCTTTTGTATTTAATTCCGATGCAATTTATGTGATTCATCGTCAACGTGAAGGACCAAGGGATACAGTAAATTGGACGTGAAGCATCGGAACCTAAAACTGGTGACGCAGGAAAGGCTCAAAACATAGACGGTAAGAAGGCTCAGTCTTCTTGTACTTATGTCGGCATTGCGCCTTTTGTATTTAATTACGATGCAATTTCTGTGTTTCATCGTCAAAGTGAAGGTCCAAGGGATACAGTAAATTGGACGTGAAGCATTGGAATCTATAACTGGAAACACAGGAAATGCTGGAAACATAGACACTAAGAAAAGTCTTTCTTCTTGTACTTAAGTCGGTATTGTGCCTTATGTATATAATTCCGATGCAATTTCTGTGTTTAATCGCGAATGTGAAGTTCCAAGGTATACAGTGAACCTGCTGTTGTGCATCGTAATCTAAAACTGGAGCACTGGAAGTGCTCAAAACATAGACACTAAGATAAGTCAGTCTTATTGTACTTAAGCCGTCTTTGTGCCATTTGTATTTAATTCCGATGCATTTTCTGTGTTTCATCGGCAACGTGAAGGTCGAAGGGGTACAGTAAACCTGGAGTTGTGCATCGGAATCTAAAACTGGCATCACAGTAAAGGCTCGAAAGATAGACACTAAGAAAAGTCAGTCTTCTTGTACTTATGACGGCATTGTGCATTTTGTGATTAATTCCGTTTCAATTTCTGTGTTTCATCGTCAATGTGAAGGTCCAAGTGATACCGTAAACCTGCAGCCAAGCTTCGGAATCTAAAACTGGTCTCTCAGGAAAGGTTCATATCATTGACGGCCAGAGGACTCAGTCTCCATGTACGTAAGTCGGCATTGTGACTTTTGTAATTAATTCCGATGCAATTTCAGTGCTTAATCGTGAATGCGAAGTTCCAATGGATACAGTAAACCTGCAGTGGTGCGTCGGAATCTACAACTGGTGACACAGGAAATGCTCAAAACATAGACACAAAGAGAGGTCAGTCTTCATGTACTTAAATCGGCATTGTGCCTTTTATATTTAATTACGATGCAAATTCTGTGTTTCATCGTCAAAGTAAAGGTCCAAGGTATACAGTAAACTAGAAGGGAAGCATCGGAATCTAAAACTGGTGACACAGGTAAGGCTCAAAGTAAAACAGTAATAAGACTCAGTCTACTTGTACTTAAGCCGGCATTGTCCATTTTGTATTGAATTCCGATGCAATTTCTGTGCTTCATCGTCAAAGTGTTGGTCCAAGGGATACAGTAAACCTGAAGTGAAGCATGGGAAACTAAAACTGGTCTCTCAGGAATGGTCCAAATCATAGACGGTAAGAGGACTCGTTCTTCTTGTACTTAAGTCAGCATTGTGCCTTATGCATTTAATTCCAATGAAATATCTGTGTTTGATCGTGAATACGAAGTACCAAGGGATACAGTAAACCAGCAGTTGTGCATCGGAATCTAATACTGGTGACACAGGAAAGGCTCGAAACATAGACACTAATAAAAGTCTCTCTTCTTGTACTTAAGTCGGCATTGTGCCTTTTATAATTAGTTCCGCTGCAATTTGTGTGTTTCATCTTCAAAGTGAAGGTTTAAGGGATACAGTAAACCTGAAGTGAAGCATCGGAATCTAAAACTGGTAACACAGGAAAGGCTTTAAGCATAGACAGTAAGAAGACTCAGTCTACTTGTACTTAAGTCGGCATTGTGCCTTTTGTATTTTGTTCCGATGCTCTTTCTGTGTTTCATTGTCTATGTGAAGGTCCAAGGGATACAGTAAACCAGACGTGAAGCATCGGAATCTAAACCTGGTCTCACAGGGAGGGTTCAAAACATAGACACTAAGAAAAGTCAGTCTCCTTGTACCTATGTCGGTATTGTGCCCTTTGTATTTAGTCCGATGCTACTTTTGTGTTTCGTCGTGAAAGTGAATGTCCAAGGGATTCAGTAAACCTGAAGTGAAGCATCGGAATCTAAAACTGGTTTCACAGGAAAGGCTTAAACGTAGACGGTAAGAAGTCTCAGGCATCTTATACCTAAGTTGGCATTGTGGCTTTTGTATTTGTTTCCGATGCAATTGCTGTGTTTCATGGGCAATGTGAACGTCCAACGGATACAGTAAACCTGAAGTGAAGCATCGTAAGCTAAAACTTGTCTCACAGGAAAGGCTCAAGTCATAGACGGTGAGATGACTCAATATCCTCGTACTTAAGTCGGCATTGTGCCTAATGTATTTGATTCCGATGCAATTTCTGTGTTTCATCGTGAATGTGAAGTTCCAAGGCATACAGTAACCTGCTGTTGTGCATCGTAATCTGAAACTGGAGCACAGGAAAGGCTCGAAACATAGACACTAAGAAAAGTCAGTCTTCTTGTACTTAAGTCGGCATTGTGCCTTTTTTATTTAATTCTGATGCGATATCTGTGTTTCATCGGCAATTTGAAGGTTCAAGGGCTACAGTAAACCTGAAGTGAAGCATCGGAATCTAAAACTGGTCTCACTGGAAAGGCTCAAATGATAGACAGTAAGATGAGCAAGGCTTCTGGAACTTAAGTCGGGATTGTGCCTTTTCTATTTAATTCCGATGCTATATTTGAGTTTCATCGTCAAAGTGAAGGTCCAAGGGATTCAGTAAACCTGAAGTGAAGCATTGGAATCTAAAACTGGTCTCACAGGAAAGGCTCAAAGCATAGACACTATGAAAAGTCAGTCTTTTTGACCTTACGTCGGCGTTGTGCCTTTTGTATTTAATTCCGATGCAATTTATGTGGTTCATCGTCAAAGTGAGGGTCCAGGGGGTACAGTAAATTGGACGTGAAGCATCGGAACCTAAAGCTGGTGACGCAGGAAAGGCTCAAAACATAGACAGTAAGAAGGCTCAGTCCTCTTGTACTTAAGTCGGTATTGTGCCTTTTGTATTTAATTACGATGCAATTTCTGTGTTTCATCGTGAAAGTGAAGGTCCAAGGGATACAGTAAATTGGACGTGAAGCATCGGAATCTATAACTGGAAACACAGGAAATGCTGGAAACATAGACACTAAGAAAAGTCTTTCTTCAGGTACTGAAGTCGGCATTGTGCCTTTTGTAATTAATTCCGATGCAATATCTGTGTATCATCGTCAATGTGAAATTCCAAGTGATACAGTAAACCTGAAGTGAAGCATCGGAATCTAAAACTGGTGACACAGGAAAGGCTCTAAGCATAGACAGTAAGAAGACTCAGTCTACCTGTACTTAAGTCGGCATTGTGCCTTTTGTATTTCATTCCGATGCTCTTTCTGTGTTTCATTGTCTATGTGAAGGTCCAAGGGATTCAGTAAACCAGACGTGAAGCATCGGAATCTAAACGTGGTCCCACAGGGAAGGTTCAAAACATAGACACAAAGAAAAGTCAGTCTTCTTGTACTTAAGTCGGCATTAGGCATTTTGTAATTACTTCCGTTGCAATTTCTGCCTTTCATCATCAATGTGAAAGTCCAAGGGATACAGTACACCAGCTGTTGTGCTTCGGAATCTAAAACTGGTGACATAGAAAAGACTCGAACATATACACTATGAAAAGTCAGTCTACTTGTACTTAAGTTGGCATTGTGCATTTTGTAATTAATTCCGAAGCAATTTCTCTGTTTCATCATCAATGTGAAGTTGTAAGTGATACGGGAAACCTGCAGTCAAGCATCGGAATCTAAAACTGGACTCACAGGAAAGGCTCAAACCATTGACGGTAAGAGGACTCAGCCTTCTCGTACTTATGTCGTCATTGTGGCTTACGTATTTAATTCCGAGGCAATTACTGTGTTTAATCGTGAATGTGAAGTTCGAAGGGTTACAGAAAACCTGCAGTAGTGCAACGGAATCTAAAACTGGTGACACTTGAAAGGGTCAGACATAGACACTAAGAAAAGTCAGTTTTGTTGTACCTAAGTCGGAATTGTGCTCTTTGTATTTAATTCAGATGCTACTTTTCTGTTTCGTCGTCAAAGTGAAGGTCCAAGGGATTCAGTAAACCTGAAGTGAAGCATCAGATTCTAAAACTGGTTTCACAGGAAAGGCTCAAAACGTAGACGGTAAGAAGTCTCAGGCTTCTTGTACCTAAGTTGGCATTGTGGCTTTTGTATTTATTTCCGATGCAATTGCTGTGTTTCATGGGCAATGTGAACGTCCAACGGATACAGTAAACCTGAAGTGAAGCATCGTAATCTAAAACTTGTCTCACAGGAAAGGCTCAAGTCATAGATGGTAAGAGAACTCAGTCTTCTTGTACTTAAGTCGGCATTGTGCCTAATGTATTTGATTCCGGTGCAATTTCTGTGTTTCATCGTGAATGTGAAGTTCCAAGGCATACAGTAACCTGCTGTTGTGCATCGTAATCTGAAGCTGGAGCACAGGAAGGACTTGAAACGTAGACACTAAGAAAAGTCAGTCTTCTTCTACTTAAGTCGGCATTGTGCCTTTTTTATTTAATTCTGATGCGATATCTGTGTCTCATCGGCAATGTGAAGGTTTAAGGGCTACAGTAAACCTGAAGTGAAGCATCGGAATCTAAAACTGGTCTCACTGAAAAGGCTCAAATGATAGACAGTAAGATGAGAGAGTCTTCTGGTACTTAAGTCGGGATTGTGCCTTTTCTATGTAATTCCGATGCTATATTTGTGTTTCATCGTCAAAGTGAATGTCCAAGGGATTCAGTAAACCTGAAGTGAAGCATCGGAATCTAAAACTGGTCTCACAGGAAAGGTTCAAAGCATAGACACTATGAAAAGTCAGTCTTTTTGAACTTACGTCGGCGTTGTGCCTTTTGTATTTAATTCCGATGCAATTTATGTGATTCATCGTCAAAGTGAGGGTCCAAGGGATACAGTGAATTGGACGTGAAGCATCGGAATCTATAACTGGAAGCACAGGAAATGCTGGAAGCATAGACACTAAGAAAAGTCTTTCTTCTTGTACTTAAGTCGGCATTGTGCCTTTTGTAAATAATTCTGATGCAATATCTGTGCATCATCGTCAATGTGAAGGTCCAAGTGATCCAGTAAACCTGAAGTGAAGCATCGGAATCTAAAACTGGTCTCACAGGAAAGGCTCATATCATAGACGAAATGAGGACTCAGTCTTCTTGTACTTAAGTCGGTATTGTGCCTTATGTATATAATTCCGATGCAATTTCTGTGTTTAATCGTGAATGTGAAGTTCCAAGGGATACAGTGAACCTGCTGTTGCGCATCGTAATCTGAAACTGGAGCACAGGAAAGGCTCAAAACATAGACACTAAGATAAGTCAGTCTTATTGTACTTAAGTCGGCATTGTGCCTTTTGTATTTAATTCCGATGCATATTCTGTGTTTAATCGGCAACGTGAAAGTCGAAGGGGTACAGTTAACCTGCAGTTGTGTATCGGAATCTAAAACTGGTGACATAGAAAGGGCTCGAAACAAAGACACTAAGAAATGTCAGTCTTCTTGTACTTATGACGGCATTGTGCATTTTGTGATTAATTCCGTTTCAATTTCTGTGTTTCATCGTGAATGTGAAGGTCCAAGTGACACCGTAAACCTGCAGCCAAGCATCGGAAACTAAAACTGGTCTCTCAGGAAAGGTTCAAATCAATGACGGTAAGAGGACTCAGTCTTCATGTACTTAAGTCGGCATTGTGTCTTTTGTATTTAATTCCGATGCAATTTCTGTGCTTAATCGTGAATGCGAAGTTCCAAGGGATACAGTAAACCTGCAGTGGTGCATCGGAATCCACGACTGGTGACACAGGAAGGGCTCAAAACATAGACACAAAGAGAAGTCAGTCTTCATGTACTTAAATCGGCATTGTGCATTTTATATTTAATTCCGATGCAATTTCTGTGTTTCATCGTCAAAGTGATGGTCCAAGGGATACTGTAAACCTGAAGTGAAGCATGGGAAACTAAAACTGGTCTCACAGGAATGGCCCAAATCATAGACGGTAAGAAGACTCAGTCTTCTTGTACTTAAGTCAGCACTGTGCTTTATGTATTTAATTACTATGAAATATCTGTGTATCATTGTGTATGTGAGTGTCCAAGGGATACAGTAAACCAGACGTGAAGCATCGGAATCTAAACCTGGTCTCACAGGGAGGGTTCAAAGCATAGACACTAAGAAAAGTCAGTCTTCTTGCACTTAAGTCGACATTGGGCACTTTCTAATTAATTCCAATGCAATTTCTCAGTTTCATTGTCAATGTGAAGGTCCAAGTGATACAGGAAACCTGCAGTCAAGCATCGGAATTTAAAACTGGTCTCACAGAAATGGCTCAAAACGTAGACGGTAAGAAGACTCAGGCATCTTGTACCTACGTTGGCATTTTATCTTTTGTATTTGTTTCCGATGCAATTGCTGTGTCTCATGGGCAATGTGAAGGACCAACGGCTACAGTAAACCTGAAGTGAAGCATCAGAATCTAAAACTGGCCTCACTGGAAAGGCTCAAATGATAGACAGTAACATGAGAAAGTCTTCTGGTACTTAAGTCAGACTAGTGCCTTTTGAAATTAATTCCGATGCAATTTTTGTGTTTCATCGTCAATGTAAATGTCCAAGTGAGTCAGTAAACCTGAAGTGTGGCATCGGAATCTAGAACTGGTATCACAGAAAAGGCTCAAATCATAGACACTATGAAACGTTAGTCTTCTTGTACCTAAGTCAGGATTGGGCCTTTTCTAATTAATTCCGATGCTATATTTGTGTTTCATCGTCAAAGTGAAGGTCCAAGGGAATCAGTAAACCCGAAGTGAAGCATCGGAATCTAAAATTGGTCTCACAGGAAAGGCTCAAAGCATAGACACTATGAAAAGTCAGCCTTTTTGTTCTTACGTCGGCGTTGTGCCTTCTGTATTTAACTCCGATGCAATTTATGTGATTCATCGTCAAAGTGAAAGTTGAAGGGGTACAGTAAACCTGCAGTTGTGCATCGCAATTTAAAACTGGCGACACAGTAAAGGCGCGAAACATAGACACTAAAAAAAGTCAGTCTTCTTGTACTTAAGTCGGCATTGTGCTTTTTGTATTTAATTCCGATGCAATTACTGTGTTTCATCGTCAATGTTAAGGTCTAAGGGATACAGATAACCAGCAGTCGTGCAACGGAATCTAAAAATGGTGACACAGGAAAGGCTCAAAACACAGACACTAAGAAATGTCAGTCTTCTTGTACTTAAGGCGGCATTGTCCCGTTTGTAGTTAATTCTGATGCATTTACTGCGTTTCATCGTCAATGTGAAGGTCCAAGGGATACAGCAAACCAGCAGTTGGGCATCGGAATCTTAAACTGGTGACAAAGTAAAGGCTCGAAACATAGACACCAAGAAAAGTCAGTCTTCTAGGACTTATGTCGGCATTGAGCCTTTTCTATTTAAATCCGAAGCAATTTCTCTGTTTCATCATCAATGTGAAGTTGTAAGTGATACGGGAAACCTGCAGTCAATCATCGGAATCTGAAACTGGACTCACAGGAAAGGCTCAAACCATAGACGGTAAGAGGACTCAGCCTTCTCGTACTTAAGTCGTCATTGTGGCTATCGTATTTGATTCCGAGGCAATTTCTGTGTTTAATCGTGAATGTGAAGTTCCAAGGGATACAGAAAACCTGCAGTAGTGCAACGGAATCTAAGACTGGTGACACTGGAAAGGGTTATACATAGACACTAAGAAAAGTCAGTCTCGTTGTACCTAAGTCGGAATTGTGCCCTTTGTATTTAATTCCGTTGCTACTTTTGTGTTTCGTCGTCAAAGTGCAGGTGCAAGGGATTCAGTAAACCTGAAGTGAAGCATCGGATTCTAAAACTGGTTTCACGGGAAAGGCTCAAAACGTAAACGGTACGAAGTCACAGGCTTCTTGTACCTAAGTTGGCATTGTGGCTTTTGCATTTGTTTCCGATGCAATTGCTGTGTTTCATCGTGAATGTGAAGTTCCAAGGCAAACAGTAACCTGCTGTTGTGCATCGTAATCTGAAACTGGAGCACAGGAAGGGCTCGAAACATAGACACTAAGAAAAGTCAGTCTTATTGTAATTAAGTCGGCATTGTGCCTTTTTTATTTAATTCTGATGCGATATCTGTGTTTCATCGGCAATGTGGTGGTTCAAGGGCTAAAGTAAGCCTGAAGTGAAGCATCGGAATCTAAACTGGTCTCACTGGAAAGGCTCAAATGATAGACAGTAAGATGAGCAAGTCATCTGGTACGTAAGTCGGGATTGTTCCTTTTCTATTTAATTCCGATGCTATATTTGTGTTTCATCGTCAAAGTGAAGGTCCAAGGGATTCAGTAAACCTGAAGTGAAGCATCAGAATCTAAAACTGGTCCCACAGGAAAGGCTTAAACGTAGACGGTAAGAAGTCTCAGGCATCTTGTACCTAAGTTGGCATTGTGGCTTTTGTATTTGTTTCCGATGCAATTGCTGTGTTTCATGGGCAATGTGAACGTCCAACGGATACAGTAAACCTGAAGTGAAGCATCGTAATCTAAAACTTGTCTCACAGGAAAGGCTCAAGTCATAGACGGTGAGAGGACTCAGTCTCCTTGTACTTAAGTCGGCATTGTGCCTAATGTATTTGATTCCGATGCAATTTCTGTGTTTCATCGTGAATGTGAAGTTCCAAGGCATACAGTAACCTGCTGTTGTGCATCGTAATCTGAAACTGGAGCACAGGAAAGGCTCGAAACATAGACACTAAGAAAAGTCAGTCTTCTTGTACTTAAGTCGGCATTCTGCCTTTTTTATTTAAATCTGATGCGATATCTGTGTTTCATCGGCAATTTGAAGGTTCAAGGGCTACAGTAAACCTGAAGTGAAGCATCGGAATCTAAAACTGGTCTCACTGGAAAGGCTCAAATGATAGACAGTAAGATGAGCAAGGCTTCTGGAACTTAAGTCGGGATTGTGCCTTTTCTATTTAATTCCGATGCTATACTTGCGTTTCATCGTCAAAGTGAAGGTCCAAGGGATTCAGTAAACCTGAAGTGAAGCATCGGAACCTAAAGCTGGTGACGCAGGAAAGGCTCTAAACATAGACAGTAAGAAGGCTCAGTCTACTTGTACTTAAGTCGGCATTGTGCCTTTTGTATTTCATTCCGATGCTCTTTCTGTGTTTCATTGTCTATGTGAAGGTCCAAGGGATTCAGTAAACCAGACGTGAAGCATCGGAATCTAAACGTGGTCCCACAGGGAAGGTTCAAAACATAGACACAAAGAAAAGAGTCTTCTTGTACTTAAGTCGGCATTAGGCATTTTGTAATTACTTGCGGTGCAATTTCTGCCTTTCATCATCAATGTGAAAGTCCAAGTGATACAGTACACCAGCTGTTGTGCTTCAGAATCTAAAACTGGTGACATAGAAAAGGCTCGAAACATATACACTATGAAAAGTCGGTCTTCTTGTACTTACGTTGGCATTGTGCATTTTGCAATTAATTCCGAAGCAATTTCTCTGTTTCATCATCAATGTGAAGTTGTATGTGATACCAGAAACCTGCAGTCAAGCATCGGAATCTAAAACTGGACTCACAGGAAAGGCTCAAACCATTGACGGTAAGAGGACTCAGCCTTCTCGTACTTATGTCGTCATTGTGGCTTACGTATTTAATTCCGAGGCAATTACTGTGTTTAATCGTGAATGTGAAGTTCAAAGGGTTACAGGAAACCTGCAGTTGTGCAACGGAATCTAAAACTGGTGACACTGGAAAGGGTCAGACATAGACACTAAGAAAAGTCAATCTCGTTGTACCTAAGTCGGAATTGTGCTCTTAGCATTTAATTCCGATGCTACTTTTGTGTTTCGTCGTCAAAGTGAAGGTCCAAGGGATTCAGTAAACCTGAAGTGAAGCATCGGAATCTAAAACTGGTTTCACAGGAAAGGCTCAAAACGTAGACGGTAAGAAGTCTCAGGCTTCTTGTAGCTAAGTTGGCATTGTGGCTTTTGTATTTATTTCCGATGCAATTGCTGTGTTTCATGGGCAATGTGAAGGTCCAACGGATACAGTAAACCTGAAGTGAAGCATCGTAATCTAAAACTTGTCTCACAGCAAAGGCTCAAGTCATAGACGGTAAGAGGACTCAGTCTTCTTTTACTTAAGTCGGCATTGTGCCTTTTGTATTTAATTACGATGTAATTTCTGTGTTTCATCGTCAACGTGAAAGTCCAAGGGATACAGTAAATCGGACGTGAAGCATCGGAATCTATAACTGGAAGCACAGGAAATGCTGGAAGCATAGACACTAATAAAAGTCTCTCTTCTTGTACTTATGTCGGCATTGTGCCTTTCGTATTTAATTCCGAAGCAATATTTGAATTTCACCGCAAAGTGAAGGTCCAAGGGAGACAGTAAACCTGAAAAGAAGCATCGGAATCCGAAACTGGTCTCAAGGGAAAGGCTCAAAACATAGACGCTAAGAAGACTCAGTCTTCTTGTACTGAAGTCGGCATTGTGCATTTTATATTGAATTCCGATGCAATTTCTGAGCTTCATTGTCAAAGTGATGGTCCAAGGGATACAGTAAACCTGAAGTGAAGCATGGGAACTAAAACTGGTCTCTCAGGAATGGCCCAAATCATAGACGGTAAGAGGACTCAGTCTCTTTGTACTTAAGTCACCATTGTGCCTTATGTATTTAATTCCAATGAAATATCTGTGTTTGATCGTGAATACGAAGTACCAAGGGATACAGTAAAGCAGCAGTTGTGCATCGCAATCTAATACTGGTGACACAGGAAAGGCTCGAAACATATACACTAATAAAAGTCTCTCTTCTTGTACTTAAGTCGGCATTGTGCCTTTCGTATTTAATTCCGAAGCAATATTTGCATTTCCCCGTCAAAGTGAAGGTCCAAGGGAGACAGTATACCTTAAAAGAAGCATCGGAATCCAAAACTGGTCTCAAGGGAGAGGCTCAAAACATAGACGCTAAGAAGACTCAGTCTTCTTGTACTTAAGTCGGCATTGGGCACTTTGTGTTTAATTTCGATGCAATTTCTCGGTTTCATCGTCAATGTGAAGGTCCAAGTGATACAGGAAACCTGCAGTCAAGCATCGGAATCTAAAAGTGGACTCACAGGAAAGGCTCAAACCATAGACGGTAAGAGGACTCAGCTTTCTTGTACTTAAGTCGGCATTGTGGCTTTTGCATTTAATTCCGATGCAATTTCTGTGTTTAATCGTGAATGTGAAGTTCCAAGGGATACAGTAAACCTGCAGTAGTGCAACGGAATATAAAACTGGTGACACTGGAAAGGGTTAGACATAGACACTATGAAAAGTCAGTCTCCTTGCATCTAAGTCGGAATTGTGCTCTTTGCATTTAATTCCGATGCTACTTTTGTGTTTCGTCGTCAAAGTGAAGGTCCAAGGGATTCAGTAAACCTGAAGTGAAGCATCGGAATCTAAAACTGGTTTCACAGGAAAGGCTCAAAACGTAGACGGTAAGGAGTCTCAGGCTTCTTGTAGCTAAGTTGGCATTGTGGCTTTTGTATTTATTTCCGATGCAATTGCTGTGTTTCATGGGCAATGTGAAGGTCCAACGGCTACAGTAAACCTGAAGTGAAGCATCAGAATCTAAAACTGGCCTCACTGGAAAAGCTCAATTGATAGACAGTAACATGTGAAAGTCTTCTGGTACTTAAGTCAGCCTAGTGCCTTTTGAATTTAATTCCGATGCAATTTTTGTGTTTCATCGTCAATGTAAATGTCCAAGTGATTCAGTAAACCTGAAGTGTAGCATCGGAATCTGAAACTGGTATCACAGAAAAGGCTCAAATCATAGACACTATGAAACGTTAGTCTTCTTGTACCTAAGTCAGGATTGGGCCTTTTCTATTTAATTCCGATGCTATATTTGTGTTTCATCGTCAAAGTGAAGGTCCAAGGGAATCAGTAAACCCGAAGTGAAGCATCGGAATCTAAAATTGGTCTCACAGGAAAGGCTCAAAGCATAGACACTATGAAAAGTCAGCCTTTTTGATCTTACGTCGGCGTTGTGCCTTTTGTATTTAACTCCGATGCATTTTCTGTGTTTTATCGTCAATGTGAAGGTCGAAGGGGTACAGTAAACCTGCAGTTGTGCATCTAAATTTAAAACTGGTGACACAGTAAAGGCTTGAAACATAGACACGAAAAGATATCAGTCTTCTTGTACTTAAGTTGGCATTGTGCTTTTTGTATTGAATTCCGATGCAATTTCTGTGTTACGTCGTCAAAGTGAAGGCTTAAGGGATTCAGTAAACCTGAAATGTAGCATCGGATTCTAAAACTGGTGACACAGGAAAGGCTCAAAGCATAGACGGTAAGAGGACTCAGTCTTCTTGTATTTAAGTCGGCATCGTGCCTTATGTAGTTAATTCCGACGCAATTTCTGTGTTTAATCGTGAATGCTAAGTTCCAAAGGATACAGTAAACCTGCAGTTGTGCATCGGAAGCCAAACCTGCTGTCACAGGAAAGGCTCGTAACATAGACACTAATAAAAGTCAGTCTTCTTGTACTTATGTCGGCACTGTGAATTTTGTAATTAATTAAGATGCAATTTCTGTTTTGCATCGTCATTGTGAAGGTCCAAGTGATACGGTAAACCTGAAGTGAAACATCGGAATCTAATACTGGTCTCACAGGAAAGTTTTAAATCATAGACGGTAAGAGGACTCAGCCTTCTTGTACTTAAGTCGGAATTGTGCCTTATGTATTAAAATCCGATGCAATTTCTGTGTTTAATCGTGAATGAGAAGTTATAAGGGATACAGTAAACTTGCAGTAGTGCATCGGAATCTAAACCTGGTGACACAGGAAAGGCTCGAATCATAGACACTAATAAAAGTCAGCCTTCTTGTACTTAAGTCGTCATTGTGCCTTTTGTATTTAATTCCGATGCAATTTCTGTGTTTCATCGTCAATGGGAAGGTCCAAGGGATACAATGAATTCAAGTGAAGCATCGGATTCTAAAAGTGGTCTCACAGGAAAGGCTCAAAACTTAGACAACAAGAAGACTCAGTCTTCTTGTACTTAAGTCTGCATTGTGCCTTTCGTATTTAATTCCGATGCTACTTCTGTGGTTCATCGTCAAAGTGAAGGCTTAAGGGATACAGCAAACCTGACGTGAAGCATCGGAATCTATAACTGGTGACACAGAAAAGGCTCAAAACATAGACACTAAGAAAAGTCAGTCTTCTTGAACTTAAGTCGGCATTATGCCTTTTGTACTTAATTCCGATGCAGTTTCTGTGTTTCATCGTCAATGTGAATGTCGAAGGGGTATAGTAAACCTGCAGTTGTGCATCGGACTCTAAAGCTGGTGACACAGTATAGACTCGAATCATAGACTCTAAGAAAAGTAAATCTTCTTGTACTTAACTCGGCATTCTGCCTTATGTAACTAATTCCGATGCAGTTTCTGTGTTTCATCGTCAATGTGAACGTCCGAGGAATACAGTAAACCTGAGGTGAAGCATCGGAATCTAAAACTGGTTTCACAGAAATGTCTCAAATCATAGACAGTAAGACGACTCAGTCCTCTAGTACTTCAGTCGGCATTGTGCCTTTTGAAGGTCCAAATGATTCAGTAAACCTGAAGTGAAGCATAGGAATCTTAAACTGGTCTCACAGGAAAGGCTCAACCCATTGACGGTAAGAGGATTCAGTCTTCTTGCACTGAAGTAGGTATTGTGCCTTATGTATAAAATTCCAATGCAATTTCTGTGTTTAATCGTGATTGTGAAGTTATAAGGATTACAGTAAACCTGCAGTTGTGCATCGGAATCTAAAACTGGGGACACAGGAAAAGCTCGAAACAAAGACACTAAGAAAAGTCAGTCTTCTTGTACTTAATTCGGCATTGTGCTTTTTGTATTCAATTCTGATGCGTTTTCTGGTGCTTAGGTCGGCCTTGTGCCTTTTGTATATAATTCCGATGCAGTTTTTGTGTTTCATCGTCAATATAAAGGTCCAAGGGATTCAGTAAACCTGAAGTGAAGCATCGTAATCTAAAACTGGTGACAAAGGAAAGGCTCGAAACATAGACACTAATAAAACTCAGTCTTCTTTTACTTAAGTCGGCATTGTGCCATTTGTATTTAATTCCGATGCAATTTCATGTTTCATCGTCAATGTGAAGGCGAAGGGGTACAGTAAACCTGCAGTTGTGCATCGGAATCTAAAACTGGTGACATAGTATAGGCTCGAATCATAGACTCTAGGAAAAATCAATCTTCTTGTACTTAAGTCGGCATTGTGCCTCATGTAATTAATTCTGTAGCAGTTTCTGTGTTTAATCGTGATTGCGAAGTTCCAATGGATACAAGAAACCTGCAGTTGTGCATGGGAATTAAAAACTGGTGACACACGAAAGGCTCGTATCATAGACACTATTAAAAAAACTGTCTTCACGTACTTAAGTCGGCATTGTGTCTTTTGTATTTAATTCCGATGCAATTTGCCTTTTGTATTTAATTCTGATGCGATTTCTGTGTTTCATCGTCAATGTGAAGGTCCAAGGGATACAGTAAACCTGAAGTGAAGCATCGAAATCCAAATCTGGTCTCACAGGAGGGCCCCAAAACATAGACAGTATGATGACAAAGTTTCTGGTGGTTAAGTCGGCCTTGTGCCTTTTGTATATAATGCCGATGCAATTTTTGTGTTTCATCGTTAAAATGAAGGTCCAAGGGATTCAGTAAACCTGAAGTGGGCATCGGAATCTAAAACTAGTCGCACAGGAAAGGCTCAAAGCATAGACACTAAGAAAAATTAGTCTTCTTGTGCTTAAGTCGGCATTGTGCCTTTTGTATTTAATTCCGATGCAATTTCTGTGTTTCATCGTCAAAGTGAAGGTCCAAGGGATACAGGAAATTAGACGTGAAGCATCGGAACCTAAAACTGGTGACACAGGAAAGGCTCAAAGCATAGACAGTAAGAAGACTCAGTCTTCTCGTACTTAAGTCAGCATTTTGCCTTTTGTATTTAATTCCGATGCAATTTCTGTGTCTCATCGTCAAAGTGAACGTCCATGGGATACAGTAATTTGGACGTGAAGCATCGGAATTTAAAACTAGTCTCACAGAAGAGGCCTAAAACATAGACACTAAGAAAAGTCAGTCTTCTTGTACATGAGTGTGCGTTGTGAATTTTGTATTTAATTCCGATCCAATTACTGTGTCTCATTGTCAATGTGACGGTCAAAGGGATACAGTAACCCTGAAGTGAAGCATCGGAATCTAAAACTGGTCACTCAGGAAAGGCTCAAATCATAGACAGAATGATGTCAAAGTCTTCTGTTGCTTAAGTCCGCCTTGTGCCTTTTATATTTAATTCCGATGCAATTTCTGTGTTTAATCGTGATTGCGAAGTTCCAATGGATACAGTAAACCTGCAGTTGTGCATGGGAATCCAAAACTGGTGACACACGAAAGGCTCGAATCATAGACACTAATAAAAAACCGTCTTCGCGTACTTAAGTCGGCATTGTGACTTATGTATTTAATTCCGATGCAATTTCTGTGCTTCATCGTCAAAATGAAGGTTTAAGGGATACAGTAAACCTGAAGTGAAGCATCGGAATCTAAAACTGGTGACACAGAAAGGCTCAAAGCATAGACAGTGTGAAGACTCAGTCCTCTTGTTCTTACATCGGCATTGTACCTTTTGTATTTAATTCCGATGCAATTTCATTGTTTCATCGTCAATGTGAAGGTCCAAGGAATACAGTAAACCTGCTGTTGTGCATCGTAATCTAAAACTGGGGACACAGGAAAGGCTCGAAACATAGACACTAAGAAAAGTCAGTCTTCTTGTACTTAATTCGGCATTGTGCTTTTTGTATTTAATTCTGATGCGAATTCTGTGTTTCATCGTCAAAGTGATGGTCCAAGGGATACAGTAAACCTGAAGTAAAGCATCGGAATCTAAAACTGGTCTCACTGGAAAGGCACAAAGCATAGCCAGTAAGATGACAAAATCTCCTGGTGCTTAAGTCGGCTTTGTGCTTTTTGTATTTATTTTAGATGCTATTTTTGTGTTTCATTGTCGAAGTGAAGGACCAAGGATTACAGTAAACATGAAGTGAAGCATCGGAATCTATAATTGGTCTCACAGGAATGTATCAGAGCATAGACACTATGAAAAGTCAGTCTTCTTGTACTTAAAACAGCATTGTGCCTTTTGTATTTTCAATTCCGATGCAATTTCTGTGTTTCATCGTCAATGTGAAGGTCGAAGTTATACAGTAAACCCGCAGTCATGCATCGGAAAGTAAAACTGGTCTCACAGGAAGGGCCCAAATCATAGACGGTAAGAGGTTTCAGTCTTCTTGTACTTAAGTCGGCATTGTGCAATTTGTATGTAATTCCGATACAATTTCTGTATTTCATCGCCAAAGGGAAGGTCCAAAGGATACAGTAAACCTGAAGTGAAGCATCGGAATCTATAACTGGTGACACAGAAAAGGCTCAAAGCATAGACAGTAAGATGACTCAGTTTTCTTGTACTTAAGTCGGCATTGTAACTTTTATATTTAATTCCTATGCAATTTCTGTGTTTCATCGCCAATGCGGTGGTCCAAGGGATACAGTAAATCTGACGAGAAGCATCGGAATACAAAACTGTCTCACAGGAAAGGCTCAAAACATAGACGGTAAGAAGACTCAGCCTTCTTGTACTTAAGTCTTTATTGTGCCTTTTGTATTGAATTCCGATGCAATTTCTGTGTTCCATGGTCAAAGTGAAGGTCCAAGGGATACAGTTAACCTGAAGTGAAGCATCGAAATCAGAACTGGTCTCACAGGAAAGGCTCAAAACATAGACATCAAGAAAAGTCAGTCTTCTTGTACTTAAGTCGGCATTGTGCATTTTGTATTTAATTCCGATGCTATATCTGTGTTTCATCGTCAATGTGAAGGTCGAAGGGATACAGTAAATCTGCAGTTGTGCATCGGAATCTAAAACTGGGAACACAGGAAAAGCTCAAAACATAGACACTAAGAAAAGGCAGTCTTCTTGTACTTAAGTCGGCATTGTGCCCTTTGTATTTAATTTCGATGCATTTTCTGTGTTTCATCGTCAATGTGAAGGTCCAAGGGATACTATTAACGTGAAGCGAAGCACCAGAAGCTAAAACTGGTCTCAAAGGAAACGCTCCAAACATAGACGGAGAGAAAACTCAGTCTTATTGTTCTTCAGTCAGCATTGTGCCATTTGGATTTAATTCCAATGCAATGTTGGTGTTTCATCGTCAAAGTGAAGGTCCAAGGGATACAGTGAACCTGAAGTGAAGCATCAGAATCTAAAAGTGGTCTCACAGGAAAGGCTCAAAACATAGACAGTAAGAAGACTCAGTCTTCTTGTACCTAAGGAGGCATAGTGTCTTTTGTATTTAATTACGTAGCAATTGCTGTGTTTCACCACCAAAGTGAAGGTCCAAGGGATACTGTAAAATGGAAGTGAAGCTTCGGAATCTAAAACTGGTGACACAGGAAAGCCTCTTAGCATAGACAGTAAGAAGACTCGGTCTTCTTGTACTTAAGTCGCTGTTGTGCCTTTTGTAATTAATTCTGGTGCAATTTTTGCGTTTCATTGTCAAAGTGAAGGTCGAAGGTATACAGTAAACCTGAAGCGAAGCACCGGAATCTGAAACTGGTCTCATAGGAAAGGCTCAAAACATAGACAGAAGGATGACACAGTGTTCTTGTACTTAAGTCGGCATTGTGCCTTTTGTATTTAATTCCGATGCAATGTTTGTGTTTCATCGTCAAAGTGAAGGGCCACGGGATACAGTAAACCTGAAGTGAAGCATCGGAATCTAAAACTGGTCTCACAGGAAAAGCATAAAACATAGACACTAAGAAAAGTCAGTCGTCTTGTACTTAAGTCGGCATTGTGCCTTTTGTACTTAGTAATGATGGAATTACTGTGTTTCATAGTCAAAGTGAAGGTACAAGGGATACAATATACCTGAAGTGAAGCATCGGAATCTAAAACTGGTGTCACAGGAGAGGCTCAAAAGATAGACTGTAAGAAGACTCAGTCCTCTTGTACATATGTCGGTATTTTGCCTTTTGTGTTTCATTCCGGTGCAATTACTGTGTTTCATCGTCAATGTGAAAGTCCATGGGATACAGTAAAGCTGAAGAGACGCATCGGAATCTAAAACTGATGACATAGGAAAGGCTCAAATCATAGAGAGTATGATGACTCAGTCTTCTTGTACTTATGTCGGCATTGTGACTTTTGTATTTAACTCAACTGCAATATTTGTGTTTCATCGTCAAAGTGAAGGCCCAAGGGATACAGTAAACCTGAAGTGAAGCATCGGAATCTAAAACTGGTCGCTCAGGAACGGCTCAAAACATAGACACTAAGAAAATTCAGTCTTCTTGTACTTAAGTCGGCATTGTGCTTCTTGTATTTAATTCTGATGCGATTTCTGTGTTTCATCATCAGTGTGAAGTTCCAAGGGATACAGTAAACTTGAAGTGAAGCATCGGAATCTAAAACTGGTCGCACAGGAAAGGCTCAAAACATAGACAATAAGAAAAGTCAGTCTTCTTGTACTTAAGTCGTCAAGGTGATTTATGTATTCAATTCCAATGCAAATTCTGTGTTTAATCGTGAATGTGAAGTTCCAAGGGATGCAGTAAACCAGCTGTGGTGCATCGTAATCATAAACTGGGGACACAGGAAAGTCTCGAAACATAGACACTAAGAAAAGTCAGTTTTCTTGTACTTAAGTTGGCATTGTGCCGTTTGTATTTAATTCTGATGCGATATCTGTGTTTCATCGTCAAAGTGATGGTCCAAGGGATACAGTAAACCTGAAGCGAAGCATCGGAATCTAAAACTGGTCTCACTGGAAAGGCACAAAGCATAGCCAGTAAGATGACAAAGTCTCCTGGTGCTTAAGTCGGCTTTGTGCTTTTTTTATTTATTTTAGATGCCATTTTTGTGTTTCATTGTCGAAGTGAAGGACCAAGGAATACAGTAAACCTGAAGTGAAGCATCGGAATCTATAATTGGTCTCACAGGAATGTATCAGAGCATAGACACTATGAAAAGTCAGTCTTCTTGTACTTAAGTCGGCATTGTGCCTTTAGTATTTAATTACGACGCAATTTCTGTGTTTCATCATCAAAGTGAAAGTCCAAGGGATACAGTAAATTAGACGTGAAGCATCGGAAAATAAAACTAGTCTCACAGGAGAGGCTCAAAAAATAGACACTAAGAAAAGTCAGTCTTCTTGTACTTAAAACAGCATTGTGCCTTTTGTATTTAATTCCGATGCAATTTCTGTGTTTCATCGTCAATGTGAAGGTCGAAGTTATACAGTAAACCTGCAGTCATGCATCGGAAAGTAAAACTGGTCTCACAGGAAGGGCCCAAATCATAGACGGTAAGAGGACTCAGTCTTCTTGTACTTAAGTCGGCATTGTGCATTTTGTATTTAATTCCGATACAATTTCTGTATTTCATCGCCAAATGGAAGGTCCAAAGGATACAGTAAACCTGAAGTGATGCATCGGAATCTATAACTGGTGACACAGAAAAGGCTCAAAGCATAGACAGTAAGATGACTCAGTTTTCTTGTACTTAAGTCGGCATTGTAACTTTTATATTTAATTCCTATGCAATTTCTGTGTTTCATCGCCAATGTGATGGTCCAAGGGATACAGTAAACCTGACGAGAAGCATCGGAATACAAAACTGTCTCACAGGAAAGGCTCAAAACATAGACGGTAAGAAGACTCAGCCTTCTTGTACTTAAGTCTTTATTGTGCCTTTTGTATTGAATTCCGATGCAATTTCTGTGTTCCATGGTCAAAGTGAAGGTCTAAGGGATACAGTTAACCTGAAGTGAAGCATCGAAATCAGAACTGGTCTCACAGGAAAGGCTCAAAACATAGACATCAAGAAAAGTCAGTCTTCTTGTACTTAAGTCGGCATTGTGCATTTTGTATTTAATTCCGATGCTATATCTGTGTTTCATCGTCAATGTGAAGGTCGAAGGGATACAGTAAATCTGCAGTTGTGCATCGGAATCTAAAACTGGTGACACAGGAAAAGCTCAAAACATAGACACTAAGAAAAGGCAGTCTTCTTGTACTTAAGTCGGCATTGTGCCCTTTGTATTTAATTTCGATGCAATTTCTGTGTTTCATCGTCAATGTGAAGGTCCAAGGGATACTATTAACGTGAAGCGAAGCACCAGAATCTAAAACTGGTCTCAAAGGAAACGCTCCAAACATAGACGGTGAAAAAACTCAGTCTTATTGTTCTTCAGTCAGCATTGTGCCATTTGGATTTAATTCCGATGCAATGTTGGTGTTTCATCGTCAAAGTGAAGGTCCAAGGGATACAGTAAACCTGAAGTGAAGCATCAGAATCTAAAAGTGGTCTCACAGGAAAGGCTCAAAACATAGACAGTAAGAAGACTCAGTCTTCTTGTACCTAAGTCGGCATAGTGTCTTTTGTATTTAATTACGTAGCAATTGCTGTGTTTCACCACCAAAGTGAAGGTCCAAGGGATACTGTAAAATGGAAGTGAAGCTTCGGAATCTAAAACTGGTGACACAGGAAAGCCTCTTAGCGTAGACAGTAAAAAGACTCGGTCTTCTTGTACTTAAGTCGCTATTGTGCCTTTTGTAATTAATTCTGGTGCAATTTTTGCGTTTCATTGTCAAAGTGAAGGTCGAAGGTATACAGTAAACCTGAAGCGAAGCACCGGAATCTGAAACTGGTCTCATAGGGAAGGCTCAAAACATAGACAGAAGGATGACACAGTGTTCTTGTACTTAAGTCGGCATTGTGCCTTTTGTATTTAATTCCGATGCAATGTTTGTGTTTCATCGTCAAAGTGAAGGGCCACGGGATACAGTAAACCTGAAGTGAAGCATCGGAATCTGAAACTGGTCGCTCAGTAACGGCTCAAAACATAGACACTAAGAAAACTCAGTCTTCTTGTACTTAAGTCGGCATTGTGCTTCTTGTATTTAATTCTGATGCGATTTCTGTGTTTCATCATCAGTGTGAAGATCCACGGGATGCAGTAAACCTGAAGTGAAGCATCGGAATCTAAAACTGGTCGCACAGGAAAGGCTCAAAACATAGACTATAAGAAAAGTCAGTCTTCTTGTACTTAAAACTGCATTGTCCCTTTTATATTTAATTCCGATGCAATTTCTGTGTTTCATCGTCATTGTTAAGGTCCAAAGGATACAGTATACTTGAAGTGAAGCTTCGGAATTTAATACTGGTCTCACAGGAAAGGCTCAAAACATAGACGGTAAGAAGGCTCAGTCTTCTCGTACTGAAGTCGGCATTGTGCCTTTTGCATGTAATTCCGATGCAATTTCTGTGTTTCATCGTCAATGTGAAGGTCCATGTTATACAGTAAACCTGCAGTAATGCATCGGAATCTAAAACAGGTCTCACAGGAAGGGCCCTAATCATAGACGGTAAGAGGACTCAGTCTTCTTGTACTTCATCTACATCTATACTCCGCGAGCCACCTTACGGTGTGTGGCGGAGGGTACTTATTGTACCACTATCTGATCCCCCCTTCCCTGTTCCATTCACGAGTTGTGCGTGGGAAGAACGACTGCTTGTAAGTGTCCGTATTTGCTCTAATTTCTCGGATCTTTTCGTTGTGATCATTACGCGAGATATATGTGGGCGGTAGTAATATGTTGCCCATCTCTTCCCGGAATGTGCTCTCTCGTAATTTCGATAATAAACCTCTCCGTATTGCGTAACGCCTTTCTTGAAGTGTCCGCCACTGGAGCTTGTTCAGCATCTCCGTAACGCTCTCGCGCTGACTAAATGTCCCCATGACGAATCGCGCTGCTTTTCGCTGGATCATATCTATCTCTTCTATTAATCCAACCTGGTAAGGGTCCCATACTGATGAGCAATACTCAAGAATCGGACGAACAAGCGTTTTGTAAGCTACTTCTTTCGTCGATGAGTCACATTTTCTTAGAATTCGTCCTATGAATCTCAACCTGGCGCCTGCTTTTCCCACTATTTGTTTTATGTGCTCATTCCACTTCAGATCGCTCCGGATAGTAACTCCTAAGTATTTTACGGTCGTTACCGCTTCCAATGATTTACCACCTATGGCATAATCGTACTGGAATGGATTTCTGCCCCTATGTATGCGCATTATATTACATTTATCTACGTTTAGGGAAAGCTGCCAGCTGTCGCACCATGCATTAATTCTCTGCAGGTCCTCCTGGAGTACGTACGAGTCTTCTGATGTTGCTACTTTCTTGTAGACAACCGTGTCATCTGCAAATAGCCTCACGGAGCTACCGATGTTGTCAACTAAGTCATTTGTGTATATTGTAAACAATAAAGGTCCTATCACGCTTCCCTGCGGTACTCCCGAAATTACCTCTACATCTGCAGATTTTGAACCGTTAAGAATGACATGTTGTGTTCTTTCTTCTAGGAAATCCTGAATCCAATCACAAACCTGGTCCGATATTCCGTAAGCTCGTATTTTTTTCACTAAACGTAAGTGCGGAACCGTATCAAATGCCTTCCTGAAGTCCAGGAATACGGCATCAATCTGCTCGCCAGTGTCTACGGCACTGTGAATTTCTTGGGCAAATAGGGCGAACTGAGTTTCACATGATCTCTGTTTGCGGAATCCATGTTGGTTATGATGAAGGAGATTTGTATTATCTAAGAACGTCATAATACGAGAACACAAGACATGTTCCATTATTCTACAACAGATTGACGTAAGCGAAATAGGCGTATACTTATTCGCATCTGAGTTATGACCCTTCTTGAAAATGGGAACGACCTGCGCTTTCTTCCAGTCGCTAGGTACTTTACGTTCTTCCAGCGATCTACGATAAATTGCTGATAGAAAGGGGGCAAGTTCTTTAGCATAATCACTGTAGAATCTTAAGGGTATCTCGTCTGGTCCGGATGCTTTTCCGCTACTAAGTGATAGCAGTTGTTTTTCAATTCCGATATCGTTTATTTCAATATTTTCCATTTTGGCGTCCGTGCGGCGGCTGAAGTCAGGGACCGTGTTACGATTTTCCGCAGTGAAACAGTTTCGGAACACTGAATTCAGTATTTCTGCCTTTCTTCGGTCGTCCTCTGTTTCGGTGCCATCGTGGTCAACGAGTGACTGAATAAGGGATTTAGATCCGCTTACCGATTTTACATATGACCAAAACTTTTTAGGGTTCTTGTTTAGATTGTTTGCCAATGTTTTATGTTCGAATTCGTTGAATGCTTCTCTCATTGCTCTCTTTACGCTCTTTTTCGCTTCGTTCAGCTTTTCCTTATCAGCTATGATTCGACTACTCTTAAACCTATGATGAAGCTTTCTTTGTTTCCGTAGTACCTGTCGTACATGATTGTTATACCACAGTGGATCTTTCCCCTCGCTTTGGACCTTAGTCGGTACGAACTTATCTAAGGCGTACTGGACGATGTTCCCGAATTTTTTCCATTTTTGTTCCACATCCTCTTCCTCAGAAATGAACGTTTGATGGTGGTCACTCAGATATTCTGCGATTTGTGCCCTATCACTCTTGTTAAGCAAATTCTTTCTTTAGCATTTATACGTCTCCTGTTTCTTGTATATAATGAAAATGGTTTATCAGTATGTACAACACCTGTTCCATAGTTCCTATCACCTTGTACACCAATTGAAAAGGTTCGATAACAGATAATATCTCTGTCATAGTACGACTCCAATCCTTGTAATGCTTTATCACTACCTCGTACTATGGCAAATGTTAACCATGAATTACCAGGAACAAGTTCTGTAGTAGTACATGAAAAGTTAATCTTGCTACCAACAAAAGTGATGGGTCCAGTCAATAACTCCAATTGAGAAACATTATTAGGAACAAAACTAAAACTGTCCACTGTCTTGTACACTGGCAGTCTGCTCCTTCTTCTATACATTCTCCTCCTATACGGCATGGCTGTGTGCTTCGTGCGGCTGCTTCGAGTCGACTGAGCATGCTGCTGCCTCAGAACCGGATATACTTCCTGCCCCCCACCAGGCGCACACAGCGCCAGCGCGCCTTATCAGTCCCCGTTGCGCAATCAACAGTTTGATTTTCTAGCAACACGGGCCTAGTAAATCTAAGGCCCGTGTTGCCCGGCTGCCTCGCTCAGCGTCTAAGTCCCACTCAAGGTCACCCTGCAATATAGAGCCTAGCCTATAGATAAGGATGTGCACTGCGCGGCTGCCGCGAGTGAAATGAGCCAGCAGCAGCCAGAGCACCAAGGACAGATGATAAGACGTCACGCGCGCCTTATCGTGACGTCACTTCCGCTGACAAGTTTGATTTTCCAGCAACACGGGCTAAGTAAATATGTATAGCGGTGCCGGAGGCGCTCAGCCAGCGCTGAATACTCTAAGTGCAGAATTCTAGTACTTAAGGTGGCATTGTGCATTTTGTAATTAATTAGCCTTTTATATATAAGGTCCAAGGGATACAGTAAACCTAAAGTGAAGCATCGGAATCTAAAACTGGTCTCACAATAAAGGTTCAAATCATAGACGGTAAGAAGACTCAGTCTTCTTAAACATAGGTCGGCATTGTGCCCTTTGTATTTAATTCCGAAGCAATTACTGTGTTTCATCGTCAATGTGAAGGTCCAAGGGATACAGTAAACCTGAAGTGAAGCATCGGAATCTAAAACTGGTCTCACAGGAGACGCTCAAAATATAGACACTAAGAAAAGTCAGTCTTCTTGTACATAAGTCGGTCATTAGCATTTTATATTTAATTCCGATGAAATTTTTGTGTTTCGTCGTCAAAGTGAAGGTCCAAGGGATACAGTAAACCTGAAGTGAAGCATCAGAATCTAAAACTGGTCTCACAATAAAGGTTCAAAACATAGACGGTAAGAAAACTCAGTCTTCTTGTACTTAAGTCGGCATTGTGCTTCTTGTATTTAATTCTGATGCGATTTCTGTGTTTCATCATCAGTGTGAAGATCCACGGGATGCAGTAAACCTGAAGTGAAGCATCGGAATCTAAAACTGGTCGCACAGGAAAGGCTCAAAACATAGACTATAAGAAAAGTCAGTCTTCTTGTACTTAAAACAGCATTGTCCCTTTTATATTTAATTCCGATGCAATTTCTGTGTTTCATCGTCATTGTTAAGGTCCAAAGGATACAGTATACTTGAAGTGAAGCTTCGGAATTTAATACTGGTCTCACAGGAAAGGCTCAAAACATAGACGGTAAGAAGGCTCAGTCTTCTCGTACTGAAGTCGGCATTGTGCCTTTTGCATTTAATTCCGATGCAATTTCTGTGTTTCATCGTCAATGTGAAGGTCCATGTTATAAAGTAAACCTGCAGTAATGCATCGGAATCTAAAACAGGTCTCACAGGAAGGGCCCTAATCATAGACGGTAAGAGGACTCAGTCTTCTTGTACTTCATCTACATCTATACTCCGCGAGCCACCTTACGGTGTGTGGCGGAGGGTACTTATTGTACCACTATCTGATCCCCCCTTCCCTGTTCCATTCACGAGTTGTGCGTGGGAAGAACGACTGCTTGTAAGTGTCCGTATTTGCTCTAATTTCTCGGATCTTTTCGTTGTGATCATTACGCGAGATATATGTGGGCGGTAGTAATATGTTGCCCATCTCTTCCCGGAATGTGCTCTCTCGTAATTTCGATAATAAACCTCTCCGTATTGCGTAACGCCTTTCTTGAAGTGTCCGCCACTGGAGCTTGTTCAGCATCTCCGTAACGCTCTCGCGCTGACTAAATGTCCCCATGACGAATCGCGCTGCTTTTCGCTGGATCATATCTATCTCTTCTATTAATCCAACCTGGTAAGGGTCCCATACTGATGAGCAATACTCAAGAATCGGACGAACAAGCGTTTTGTAAGCTACTTCTTTCGTCGATGAGTCACATTTTCTTAGAATTCGTCCTATGAATCTCAACCTGGCGCCTGCTTTTCCCACTATTTGTTTTATGTGCTCATTCCACTTCAGATCGCTCCGGATAGTAACTCCTAAGTATTTTACGGTCGTTACCGCTTCCAATGATTTACCACCTATGGCATAATCGTACTGGAATGGATTTCTGCCCCTATGTATGCGCATTATATTACATTTATCTACGTTTAGGGAAAGCTGCCAGCTGTCGCACCATGCATTAATTCTCTGCAGGTCCTCCTGGAGTACGTACGAGTCTTCTGATGTTGCTACTTTCTTGTAGACAACCGTGTCATCTGCAAATAGCCTCACGGAGCTACCGATGTTGTCAACTAAGTCATTTGTGTATATTGTAAACAATAAAGGTCCTATCACGCTTCCCTGCGGTACTCCCGAAATTACCTCTACATCTGCAGATTTTGAACCGTTAAGAATGACATGTTGTGTTCTTTCTTCTAGGAAATCCTGAATCCAATCACAAACCTGGTCCGATATTCCGTAAGCTCGTATTTTTTTCACTAAACGTAAGTGCGGAACCGTATCAAATGCCTTCCTGAAGTCCAGGAATACGGCATCAATCTGCTCGCCAGTGTCTACGGCACTGTGAATTTCTTGGGCAAATAGGGCGAACTGAGTTTCACATGATCTCTGTTTGCGGAATCCATGTTGGTTATGATGAAGGAGATTTGTATTATCTAAGAACGTCATAATACGAGAACACAAGACATGTTCCATTATTCTACAACAGATTGACGTAAGCGAAATAGGCCTATACTTATTCGCATCTGATTTATGACCCTTCTTGAAAATGGGAACGACCTGCGCTTTCTTCCAGTCGCTAGGTACTTTACGTTCTTCCAGCGAACTACGATAAATTGCTGATAGAAAGGGGGCAAGTTCTTTAGCATAATCACTGTAGAATCTTAAGGGTATCTCGTCTGGTCCGGATGCTTTTCCGCTACTAAGTGATAGCAGTTGTTTTTCAATTCCGATATCGTTTATTTCAATATTTTCCATTTTGGCGTCCGTGCGGCGGCTGAAGTCAGGGACCGTGTTACGATTTTCCGCAGTGAAACAGTTTCGGAACACTGAATTCAGTATTTCTGCCTTTCTTCGGTCGTCCTCTGTTTCGGTGCCATCGTGGTCAACGAGTGACTGAATAAGGGATTTAGATCCGCTTACCGATTTTACATATGACCAAAACTTTTTAGGGTTCTTGTTTAGATTGTTTGCCAATGTTTTATGTTCGAATTCGTTGAATGCTTCTCTCATTGCTCTCTTTACGCTCTTTTTCGCTTCGTTCAGCTTTTCCTTATCAGCTATGATTCGACTACTCTTAAACCTATGATGAAGCTTTCTTTGTTTCCGTAGTACCTGTCGTACATGATTGTTATACCACAGTGGATCTTTCCCCTCGCTTTGGACCTTAGTCGGTACGAACTTATCTAAGGCGTACTGGACGATGTTCCCGAACTTTTTCCATTTTTGTTCCACATCCTCTTCCTCAGAAATGAACGTTTGATGGTGGTCACTCAGATATTCTGCGATTTGTGCCCTATCACTCTTGTTAAGCAAATTCTTTCTTTAGCATTTATACGTCTCCTGTTTCTTGTATATAATGAAAATGGTTTATCAGTATGTACAACACCTGTTCCATAGTTCCTATCACCTTGTACACCAATTGAAAAGGTCCGATAACAGATAATATCTCTGTCATAGTACGACTCCAATCCTTGTAATGCTTTATCACTACCTCGTACTATGGCAAATGTTAACCATGAATTACCAGGAACAAGTTCTGTAGTAGTACATGAAAAGTTAGTCTTGCAACCAACAAAAGTGATGGGTCCAGTCAATAACTCCTCTTGAGAAACATTATTAGGAACAAAACTAAAACTGTCCACTGTCTTGTAATTACCAGGAACAAGTTCTGTGGTAGTACATGAAAAGTTAATCTTGCTACCAACAAAAGTGATGGGTCCAGTCAATAACTCCAATTGAGAAACATTATTAGGAACAAAACTAAAACTGTCCACTGTCTTGTACACTGGCAGTCTGCTCCTTCTTCTATACATTCTCCTCCTATACGGCATGGCTGTGTGCTTCGTGCGGCTGCTTCGAGTCGACTGAGCATGCTGCTGCCTCAGAACCGGATATACTTCCTGCCCCCCACCAGGCGCACACAGCGCCAGCGCGCCTTATCAGTCCCCGTTGCGCAATCAACAGTTTGATTTTCTAGCAACACGGGCCTAGTAAATCTAAGGCCCGTGTTGCCCGGCTGCCTCGCTCAGCGTCTAAGTCCCACTCAAGGTCACCCTGCAATATAGAGCCTAGCCTATAGATAAGGATGTGCACTGCGCGGCTGCCGCGAGTGAAATGAGCCAGCAGCAGCCAGAGCACCAAGGACAGATGATAAGACGTCACGCGCGCCTTATCGTGACGTCACTTCCGCTGACAAGTTTGATTTTCCAGCAACACGGGCTAAGTAAATATATATAGCGGTGCCGGAGGCGCTCAGCCAGCGCTGAATACTCTAAGTCCAGAATTCTAGTACTTAAGGTGGCATTGTGCATTTTGTAATTAATTAGCCTTTTATATATAAGGTCCAAGGGATACAGTAAACCTAAAGTGAAGCATCGGAATCTAAAACTGGTCTCACAATAAAGGTTCAAATCATAGACGGTAAGAAGACTCAGTCTTCTTAAACATAGGTCGGCATTGTGCCCTTTGTATTTAATTCCGAAGCAATTACTGTGTTTCATCGTCAATGTGAAGGTCCAAGGGATACAGTAAACCTGAAGTGAAGCATCGGAATCTAAAACTGGTCTCACAGGAGACGCTCAAAATATAGACACTAATAAAAGTCAGTCTTCTTGTACATAAGTCGGTCATTAGCATTTTATATTTAATTCCGATGAAATTTTTGTGTTTCGTCGTCAAAGTGAAGGTCCAAGGGATACAGTAAACCTGAAGTGAAGCATCAGAATCTAAAACTGGTCTCACAATAAAGGTTCAAAACATAGACGGTAAGAAGACTCAGTCTTCTTAAACATAGGTCGGCATTGTGCCCTTTGTATTTAATTCCGAAGCAATTACTGTCTTGGATTGTCAAAGTGTAGGTCCAAGGGGTACAGTAATCCTTAAGTGATGCATCGGAATCTAAAACTGGTTTCACAGGGAAGGCTCAAATCATAGGCAGTAAGGAGACACAGTCTTCTAGTACTTAATTCGGCATTGTGCCTTTTGTATTTAATTCCGATGCAATTTCTGTGTTTCATCGTCAATGTGAAGGTCCAAGGGATACAGTAAACCTGATGTGAAGCGTTGGAATGTAAAACAGGCCTCACAGGTAAGGCTCAAAAGATAGACACTAAAATAATTCAGTCTTCTTGTATCTAAGTCGGAGTTGTGCCTTGAGTATTTAATTCCGATGCTATTTCTGTGTTTTATCGTCAATGCGAATGTCCAAGGGATACAGTATACCGGAAGTTAAGCATCGGAGTCTAAAACTGGTCTCTCATGAAATGCTCAAAACATAGACGGTAAGAATACTCAGTCGTCTTGTACCTAAGTCGGTATTGTGCCTATTGTATTTAATTCCGGTGCAATTTCTGTGTTTCATCGTCAATGTGAAGGTCCAAGGGATACAGTACACCTGATGTGAAGCATCAGAATCTAAAACTTGTCTCACAAGGAAGGTTCAAAACCTATACACTAAGAAAATTCAGTCATCTAGTACTTAAGGCGGCATTGTGCATTTTGTAATTAATTCCGATGCATTTACTGTGTTTCATCGTCAATGTGAAAGTCCAAGAGATACAGTAAACCAGCAGTTGTGCATCGGAATCCAAAACTGGTGACATAGAAAAGGCTCAAAACATAGAAACTAAAAAAAGTCAGTCTTCTAGAGCTTAAGTCTGCATTGTGCCTTTTGTATTTATTTTCGATGCAATTTCTGTGTTTCATCGTGAACATGAAGGTCCAAGAGATACAGTAAACCTAAAGTGAAGCATCGGAATCTAAAACTGGTGACACAGGAAAGGTTTAAACTTAGACACTAAGAAAAGTCAGGCTTCTCGTACTTAAGGCGGCATTGTGCCTTTTGTATTTAATTACGATGCAATTACTGTGTTGCATCATCAATGTGCCGGTCCAAGCGATACAGTACACCTGAAGTGAAGCATCGGAATCTAAAACTGGCCTCACAGGGAAAGCACAAATCATAGACAGTAAGATGTCACTGTCTTCTAGTACTTAATTCGGCATTGTCCCTTTTGCATT
Organism: Schistocerca americana; assembly: GCF_021461395.2. Classification (NCBI taxonomy): domain Eukaryota; kingdom Metazoa; phylum Arthropoda; class Insecta; order Orthoptera; family Acrididae; genus Schistocerca; species Schistocerca americana. The sequence goes on along the minus strand of NW_025725481.1, from coordinate 10,521,030 downwards.
TAATTCCGATGCAATTTCTGTCATTCATCGTCAATGTGAAGGTCCAAGTGATGCAGTAATCTGAAGTGAAGCATCGGAATCTAAAACTGGTCTCACAGGAAAGGCACAAATCATAGACACTAAGAAAATTCCGTCTTGTTGTACTTAAGTTGGCATTGTGCCTTTTGTAATTAATTCAGATGCAAAATCTGTGTTTCATCGTCAATGTGAAGGTTCAAAGGATACAGCAAAATTGAAGTGAAGCATCCGAATCTAAAACTGGTCTCACAGGAAAGGCTCAATATATAGACTCTAAGAAAAGTCAGTCTTCTTGTACTTAAGTTGGCATTGTGCCTTTTGTAGTTAATTCCTATGCAATTACTGTCTTGCGTCATCAATGTGAAGGTCAAAGGGATACAGTAAACCTGAAGTGAAACATCGGAATCTAAAACTGGTCTCACAGGGACGGCTCAAATCATAGACAGAAGGATGACGCAGTCTTCTTGCACTGAAGTTGGCATTGTGCCTTTTGTATTTAATTCTGATGCAATTTTTGTGTTTCATCGTGAAAGTGAAGGTCCGAGGGGCACAGTAAACCTGCAATGAAACATCGGAATCGAAAACTGTTCTCACAGTGAAGGCTCAAATTATAGGCAGTAAGAAGACTCAGTCCTCTTGTACTTAAGTCGGCACTGTGCATTTTGTATTTAAGTCCGATACAATGTTTGTGTTTCATCGTCAATGTGAAGGTCCAAGGGATACAGTAAACCTGCAGCTGTGAATCGGAATCTAAAACTGGTGACCCAGGACAGGTTCGAAACATAGGCACTAAGAAAAGTCGTTCTTTTTGTACTTAAGTCGGTACTGTGCCTATTGTATTTAATTCCGATGCTATTACTGTGTTACAACGTCAATATGATGGTCCAAAGGATACAGCAAACCGGAAGTGAAGCATCGGAATCTAGAACTGGTCTCACAGGGATGGCACATATCATAGACAGTAAGAAGAAACAGCCTTCTAGAACTGATGTCGGCATTGTGCCTTTTTTATTTAATTACGATGCACTTTCTGTGTTTCATCGTCAATGAGAATGATCAAGGGAAACTGTAAACCACAAGTGAAGCATCAGAATCCAAAACCAGTCTCACCGGATAAACTCAAAACATAGACACTAACAAAAGTCAGTGTCTTGTACTTAAGTCGGCATTATGCTTTTTGTATTCAATTCCGATTCAATCATAACAAACACACAAATGATGTCAGATAATTTTCATATTAACTATTACAAATACTCCAATATCAGTAAACCTATAATATTTATGGGTGTCAGTGCAAGCCACTACAAACAAATAAAATAATATTTACGAGATAGGTGGGTAGGATCAGGAAAGGAAAACACACAAAACACACTCACTCATCTTTCATCCACATTAAGTACTACTGTGTAACTGAATAGTGTTAACTGTGTAAATGCAATTCTGTCAAAATCTGATGTTCATCATGTGTATCAAGTAGTAGTAGTGGCAGCAATGTATAACAGTCAATAATAGTTAAGTCAACGTCATAGTCATTATGTCAAGACCAATGTTTGCCAAGCCGAATCAAATGAACTGTTGCTGAACAACTGTCAGTGAGCCAAGATATGCAAATACTTCCTCTCTCCAAAAAAAAGTATATACTGCTTACTGATTTAACAAAGTATGTGTATAGACTACCTTCCTTCTACTTTAGTGTTCTAGTCTGCTATCTTCATCCTCCTTGTTCCATAAGGCCAACAAAAATAATATGCACCTCACTTACTTTACCTCTTATCCACCAAAACTCCAATAATCATCAGCTTCACACAACCTCAATAATACCGCAATAACACCTCTTCAATACGTCGATACATATAAACCTTATTGCCAATATATGCTCTTCACTTACTTTACCTCTTATCCACCAAAACTCCAATAATCATCAACTTCACACAATCTCAATAATACCTCTTCAATGCGTCGATACATATAAACCTTATTACCAATATCATTTCACTTCCATAACAACTCTTTCCTCTAGTCAGTCTCCTCGAACAAGTACAGATAAAATCCTAATGCCAACCTCATCATCCCATACAATCCGAAGACACATTGTCAACACACAACCTCTGTGTAATCCATCTGAACCAGATCTTCTACTCATTACGAATTATAAACAAAGAAATGCATACATGACCTCTAACAGACTTAGTTCGAATAACTCTCAGTAATTAAGTACGATTACGGAATGTGAATGATCACAATATTTCACAGTGTGTACACCACTTCAAAAATTATGGCAGAAGCAAACATGTGGAGTATTTCTTGTGTCTAGTGTCACTTCCTATTTCAATTGCTCACGAAAAATGCAGTGTAATGACTGTCAATGGTCTAAACCTAGTTTCGGTATGTCATGTCGTTAGCTTCCTTCCTATTAGCATAAAGTTATACAGCTTCCATAAAACCTCCAGCTCATGTGACTTCTATGAAGTTTCTTGTACTAATGTCGTTCGTCTTATTATAGCAGTTCATTTTCTTATCTTAAAAATATAAGGCACTTAGCGTAAGCAAAACAAGCAATAGCGAGTAAATATCCCAGTAGAGAACAGAATGTCAAAAAGTGGATGCAGCACAAATCCTACAACGAGGCTCTGCCAATCGAACAATCTATAATTAATTCAATAGTGTGACCTAAACTCTCTGTTTGTACACAGTATATCAGCATTTCTATACACCAAATTAAAGATTAGTTATGACAACAACAGATATGTATAAATATGCAATCCATACGTAAAGCAGTAAACATGTCATTAGCATCATATCAGCATAAGCAAATAAATGTTCATATGTCATCTTAATAAGCAAACATGAAGGCGCAAGCAGATAAATCACAAAGTATAACTTACATACATAATCACAGTCAGCACAATTAATCAGGTTACAATTATAATTTAAATAAATAAGCACAGCAGACACATAATAAAAAAAAATATGACATCAGTGAAAAAGCATAGCAGCCAAGCGATGCATAATATATACAAGTTACAACCCAGTTCATTAATAATCAATGTCAAAATCAGTTAACGTACGCAAGTACGTCGCTTCACAAGTAATTTCATAGAACATGAAATTTAGCACAAAGTATGAATCACGTAATCGCGAGCAGCAAATTACGTCTAAAATACGTACCTAAGTGGAAATATGTTACCTGAAAAATAAACTCAATTAATAGTTACCCTTTTTAGTTTATTAGTTTCTTCTTCGAAATTACATTCATCCTGAAAATTTCTCGATAGCAAGTCCTCTTAACGTCGGAGACACACAGAATTTACCTGAAGTTCTTAAATATTTTGTACAACCGTATCCTGAAAAATACTGAATGTTAATAACATAATTCATCAAGTCACTATAGCTTTATACTGAATTTAGTCGGAGAAATTAAACTGTGTATTTGTTTACGGCTGTCAGTGCATTCGCACTGAGCGCTCGATCAGCTGTAGGCGCGTGACGTAGGAAGCAATTGTTCACGTTCAACGACTGCCTTGTGCGGCGCGCAGACTTGACTGTTGCTTTGAGCTTGTGCCGCCGCCAAAACACAGCGCGGTAACCTTGTATTCTCTGCATGATTACATCTAGCTGTTGGTTTCTCTAAAGTATGTCATTCCACAAAAATTTTTACGTTACATATATGATGTATTCCTTTAGAGCGTCGAGATTTAAGAGTTTCTACTTCGACAGTGTTATCATGAATAATTTTGCGAATTCTATATGGACCGTTATAAAGCAGAAAAAAATTGCGACACAAGCCTTTTCCTTTGTGAGACAAACGGTGGGACTTAATTAACACCTTCTGACCAACTGACAAGATTTTTGAACGACCAGGACGCTTAGCTGATTTCTTTCTTCTAGCAGCCGCAGATGCAATATTTCGCAGAGCCAGGTTGACAACTTCAGAATGCCGCAGTTTCCGTGAAGGCGGAAAAGGAACTATTTCAGAAATGCGATTCGTCGGTGCTTTGTTTTTTAATATCAATATAGGCGGTAAAGAAGTTGAATCATTAGGAAGTTCCTTCAGAATGTTTTGAAAAATATGAAGATACTGATCCCACATTCTGTGATTCTGATGACAATGAAGACGACACAATTTATTGATTTCCTTCATCCATCTCTCTGAAGCGATAAATTGAGGGTGAAAAAGTGAAATGAAAATTGGTTTAATTTTACGACGCTGTAGAGTACGAAGCCAAATTTTTGAACGAAACTGCCATTAGTAGATCGAACCACTGGGCCGAACAAATCGACTGCAGCCATATCCTTTAATTTCGCTGGAATGATAGGAAACAACGGTGCTCTGTGAGAAACTGTTGGCGGCTTAGCCTTTTGACATAATTTGCATTTGGCCAGAACAGATCGAATACGTTTTTCCATATTACTGAAGTAGCAATTTTCCCGTAATTTATGAAAGCATTTTCTGGGACCAAAGTATGCATAACTGAAATGCGTACACCAAATCAATTTATTGACCCACTCATCAGGAATACAAACTAACCAAACAGAGTTGTCGATTGATTTTCGTTTAAAAAGAATGTCATTGCGAACTAAATAATGCTGTCGAATCGCCACGCTTTCCTTTCTCCTCCACTTCTCCTTAATGTCCATCCAGATTGGATTCTTATTTTGCTCCTTAGCGATGTCCTGGAGCGAAGACGAAATAAAGTTCTCAAACGCAACACCTTGAATATACATCAAACAATAATTGTTTTCTATGCAGTCCTCTTCAGCACTTTGTTTCAAACCCACAGGTGCACGTGATAAAGCATCGTCAACAATATTTGAAGAACCCTGTATGTAAACAATACTAAAGTCAAATTCCTGTAGGTACAACGCCCATCGTGACAATCTGCCATGAGTTAATTTTGTCGACATAAGAAATTCCAGAGCTCGATGATCGGTGTAAACCTTAGTATCTCTGCCAAACAAAAATGTGCGAAATTTTGTGAAAGCCCAAACAACAGCCAAAGCTTCAAGTTCTGTAATCGAATAATTCTTTTCTGATTTAGAAAGAACACGACTTCCAAATGCAATAGTTTTCTGTGCTACAACGCCGTTTTATTCTATCTCTTGAAATAAATGTGCACCTAGGCCCTTGTATGATGAGTCCGTCGCCAAACAAAAATCTTTAGATAGATCCGGATGTGAAAGAAGTGGAGCCGCAACTAAAGCATCACGAAGCTGTTCAAATTCTGACTGAGCTTCCTCATCGCAACACCAATTAGATTTCTTTCCGGATAGTTCACATAAACGAGGTGTGGTCAAATCGTCCAATCTAACAAAGCGTCGAAGAAATTTACAGACACCAAGGAAACTACGAACATCACGTTTTATGGTAGGAACAGCATAATTACGAATAGCGTCTAATTTTTCTGGATCAGGAAGAATACCTTCTGTAGAAATAATGTGACCGAGAAATTTCACCTGAGAACGACCAAATTCAGATTTTTCCAAGTTCACTGTAAAGCCAACGCTTGCAAAGATACTTAATAATGAATCCAAAATTTTGTTGTGCTCACTCCAAGAATGTTTAGCAATAAGAATATCGTCAACATATGAAGTAATATTCTCACGAAGATAAACAGGTAACATTTCATTTAAGCTACGAATGAATGCTGCAGAAAATATAGTAAGTCCAAACGGTAAATTCCAAAGTCACTTTTGGGTAAAACAGTCATATCCGGTTATTGTTTACTTACTCACTAGATAGATTGATAGTCGAAGAGTTGGTTTGACAGATGCAAAGAATAGTAAAAGAGTAGGCAGCGGTTCAGAAAACTAAAAGAGAAATAGCACCACTACAGCTCGGGGCCCTATGCTCGCTACGGCACATATTCACTTAGAGTAGTGAATCCCCTGAGGACTTTAATAGCTGCACATAATTTCCAGTTTGTGGCTTTGTGGCACATCTGGCGGACGTGCGTACGTAAATTGATCTAGCCATGAACATGGATGTATGTCATTCTTAGAATTACGGAAGATCTTAAATTTCCGAACAGTCAAAAAGTGTTTATAGTCAAAGTTTTCGCCTCGTGGCGACAAAGACCTACCGCGTCTGTCCCAGTCCCAATGACGATTATTGTCAAGTTCGCGCGCCTGGCGCTCTCTTGTCGCATCCCGTAAATGAAACAAATTATTGTCTTCAAACCCCTCTGCTATCTGTGATTCAAAATTTCTTTTGCGGTCTTTTCCTACAATTTCGCCTTCAATTTGTTTGACTTGCTTTCGTAATACCTCAAATTCCCTTTTCACGCGTTCATTAATTTTTCCCTGATTTTCAACATGTTTATTTATGTTCTGGTACTCTTCGGTTTCTGCGAATTGTAATGGAGCTGTATAATCCGAATCTCTGTCCCCATGTAAACTGAGATTTGTCAGTTTATCTGATATCTCCTCAACTCTTTCCGCTAAATCACCTATTTTTTCTTTCTGTTTGTTTACGTCTTCCGTGTCGCAACTCGGGTTTCAGTATTGACACATTTGGTAGTTAACTGTTCATATTGTTGTGTTAGATTATTTATTCTGTCATTTGGCACGGATTCCTCGATTCTCTCAAATATTTCCTCCTTATCGTGTGCTCGTTGTAAATTTAACTCTGAAAATTTCTGTACTATCACGCGATCTCTTTCCTCCTGTTCTCTATCCTGTTCCCTTTGTCTAATCTCTACTGCAACTAATCTATTATTATGAGAATTCAAAATCGGTTGTACTTCTTCTCTGATTTCTTTCTTTAACTCATCTTTCATATTTTTAAAATATGTCCCTATTCGTGAGTCTAATCGTGTTTCTAGTGTTCCCATATCAGTTTTTAATTCAGATCCCAAAGTTCCCATCTCGGTTTTAATTGTTCCTATCTCTGTTTTAATTGTTCCTATTTGTGATACCAGTGAGTCTAACCGTGTTTCCATTGTTCCCATCTGTGTTTTTAATTCAGATCTAAACCGTGTTTCCATTGTTCCCATATTTAATATAGCACTCATCAACTGCTCCATAGTAACAGTTTCAAAATTCTTTTCACCCCTAACATTTCCCACAAAACCAGCTTCCTTCGTCATAGCTGTAAGGCTATCTGTGTTCGATACTATTTCAGAATCTTCTATCGTTAATCTCGTATTCTGTGAATTTTCTGATTGAGAAAGATTTTGAAATGGTTCCGGACTATTTTCCCGACATATTACATTGTTTTGCACTTCATTATTCATCACGCTGTTCTCCTGTGTTGGCGAGTTCGCCATGTCAACCATTTCGTCATTCTCACTATTCATCATTTTCGCCTTTTTCATCGACCGCGTAATCATTTACAAAACATAAAAAGAATTCGTCACTGTACGAAAATTACACACAATGACTCTTTACCTCCAACAATACCATTTACATGCAATGTCTCCCTCAAACACGATCAATCGAACAATTGAAATAATTGCACTAGATTGTCAAACGCGTATACAAGACAACAATTTAAATTTTTAAAAAATACCTTTAGAAGAATGACAATTACCAAATCTACACAAGCAATACAGACTACAATTACTAAACACAAATTACTACAACAATACTACGGTCTACTATTTTTACAATCAGAAGAATTCCAAGGGACGATCCGAAGCAGCGGTCGCCACGTGCATGGGGGCTTAATTAAATATGATTGAAAATACTTTTTAGTTTTTCGTAGCTGAAGGTCCGATTACGCTGTTTCGTAAACGGTTGCCCCTGACTAGAATTATTACGCAATCTGACTGCAAAGAACAACAACAAAGAATGAAACGAAAATTTTTCGTTAACACAAATAATTAATTAAGTCCCCAGCAACTATAAAACCTACAAAACCCAAGCACAAATGTAATTGTTCTGTGTGTGGGAGTGTGACTCAACGTACACATCTGGCACGGTTCTTCTTCAACAAGACAAGAATTTTTAAATACCAATTACACTGACGTGATAAAAGAAAATTAGAAATACGATAATTGCGTAAGGAAAGCAGAATTACACTCTAATACAAGAACACACGCCAGATGCTTTGTTGACTGAACCTGTAATGACGCATTATTTAGGTTACTGAAATTAAAACAAACGGAGTTAATTACCTCATTTATATTGATGAAAATCATTCAAAACCTTACATTATATCTCAACCAGAACTCCCCAATATCACATCTAAGCAAGCACTGCCTAATAGCACATCTCAACAAACACTCTCTGCTACAACATCTCAGCACAGACTACCACGAGACCTCGACAGGCACTGACTACTACGAGCTCTCTCCAAGCACTGACTACTACGAGTTCTTAACAGGCACTGTCTACTACAAGCTCTCGACAAGCACTCTTCTACGAGCTCTTAACAGGCACTGTCTACTACGAGCTCTCGACAAGCACTGACTTCTACGAGTTCTTAACAGGCACTGTCTACTACGAGCTATCGACAAGCACTGTGGAGGCGGCTTAATAATACTCTTTGGCGCAATCTCTGGCGCAGTGGCTCAGTGTAGCCACCTTTCAACAGTAATCCTGAAGTGAAGCATCGGAATCTTAAACTGGTGACACAGGATTAGCTCAAAGCATAGACGGTAAGAAGATTCAGTCTTCTGGTACTTAAATTGGCATTGTGGCTTTTGTATCTAATTCCGATGCAATTTAGGTGTTTCATCGTCAAGGTGAAGGTCCAGGCGATACACTAAACCTGAAGTAAAGCATCGGAATCTATAACTGGTATCACAGGAAAGGTTTGAAACGTAGATGGTAAGAAGACACAGCCTTCTTGTACTTAAGTCGGCATTGTGCCTTTTGTTTCAAATTCCGATGCAATTTCTGTGTTTCATCGTCAACGTGAAGGTCCAAGAGATACAGTAAACCTGCAGTTATGCATCGGAATCTAAAACTGGTGACACAGGACAGGCTCGAATCATAGACACTGAGAGATGTCAGTCTTCCTGTACTTAACTCGGCATTGTTCCTTTTGTACTTAATTCCGTTGCAGTTACTGTGTTCATCGACAATGTGAATGTCCAAGGGATACAGTAAACCAGCAGTTGTGCATCAGAATCTAAAACTGGTGTCACATGAAAGGCTCAAAACATATACACTAAGAAAAGTCAGTCTTCTTGTACTTAAGTCGGCATTGTGCCTTTTGTAATTAATTCCAATGCAATTTCTGTGCATCATCGTCAAAGTGAAGGTCCAAGGCATACAAGAAAGCTCAAGTGAAGCATCGGAATGTAAAACTGGTCACACAGGAAACGCTCAAACACAACACAAAGAAATGACAGTCGTCTGGTACTTAAGTCTGCATTGTGCCTTTTGTATTTTATTTCGATGAAATAACTGTGTTTCATCGTCAAAGTGAAGGTCCGTGGGGTACAGTAAACCTGCAGTCGTGCATCGCAATCTAAAACTGGTGACACAGGAAAAGCTCAAATCACAGACACTAAGAAAAGTCAGTCTTCTTGTGCTTAAGTCGGCAATGCGCCTTTTGTATTTAATTCCGATGACATTTCTGTGTTTCATAGTCTAAGTGATTGACCAAGTGATACAGTATACCTGAAGCGAAACATCGGAATCTAAACCTGGTCTCACAGGGAAGGCTCAAAGCATAGACAGTAAGAAGACTCAGTCTTCTTGTACTTAAGTCGGCATTGTGCCTTTTGTATTCAATTCCGATACAATGTTTGTGTTTCATCGTCAATGTAAAGGTCCTAGGGATACAGTAAACATGAAGAGAAGCATCGGAATCTAATACAGGCCTCACAGGAAAGGCCCAAAGCATAGACGGTAGGAAGATTCAGTCTTGTTGTACTTAAGTCGGCATTGTGATTTTTGTATTTAATTCCGTTGCAATATCTGTGTCTCAACATCAGTGTGAAGGTCCAAGCGATACAGTAAATCTGACGTGAAGCTTCGGAATCTATAACTGGTCTCAGAGGAAAGGCTCAAAGCATAGACAATGAGAAGACTCAGTCCACTTGTATTTAAGTCGGCATTGCGCCTTTGGTACTTAATGCCGGTGCAATTTCTGTGTTTCATCGTCAATGTGACGGTCAAAGGGATACAGTAAATCGGCAGTTGTGCATCGGAATCTATAACTGGTGGCACAGGAAGAGCTCAAAACATAGACACTAAGAAAAGTCAGTCTTCTTGTACTTATTTCGGCACTGTGCCTTTAGTATGTAATTCCGATGCTATATCCTGTTTCATCGTCAATGTGAAGTTCCAAGGTATACAGTAAACCTTAAGCGAAACATCGGAATATAAAACTGGTCTCCCAGGGAAGGCTCGAAACATGTACAGGAAGAAGACTCAGTCTTCTTGTACTTAAGTCGGCATTGTGCCTTTTGTATTTATTTCCGATGCAATGTTTGTGTTTCATCGTCAAAGTGAAGGTCCAAGGGACACAGTAAACATGAAGTAAAGCTTCCCAATCTAAAACTGGTCTCACAGGAATCGCTCAATACATACACACTAAGAAAAGTCAGTCGTCTTGTACATACGTCGGTATTGAGCCTTTTGTATTTAATTATGATGCAATTGCTGTGTTGCATCGGCACTGTGAAGGTCCATGTGACACAGTAAATTTGAAGTAAAGCATCAGAATCTAAAACTGGTCTCACAGCAGAGGCTCAAAACATAAAAACTAAGAAAAGTCAGTCTTCTTGTACTTAAGACGGCATTGAGCCTTTTGTATTTTATTCCGATGCAATTGTTGCGTTTCATCGTCTATGAGATGCTCCAAGGGATACAGTAAACCTGAGATAAAGCATCGGAATCTAAAACTGGTCTCACCTGAAAGGCTCAGAACATGGACGGTAAGAAGACTCAGTTTTCTAGTACTTAAGTAGGCATTGTGCCTTTGCTATTTAATTCAGATGCAATTTCTGTGTTTCATCATCAAAGTGTAGGTCCAAGGGATACAGTAAACCTGAAGTGAAGCATCGGGATCTAAAACTGGTGTCACAGGAAAGGCTCAAATCATAGACAGTAAGAAAACTCAGTCCTCTAGTACTTAAGTCGGCATTGTGACTTTTATATATAATTCCGATGCAATTTCTGTGTTTTATCGTCAATGTGAATGTCCAAGGGATACAGTAAATCTGACGTGAAGCATCGAATCGAAAATTGGTCTCTCAGGGATGGCTCAATACACAGACAGTAAGAAGACTCAGTGTACTTGTACTTAAGTCGACATGGTGCCTTTTGTATTTAATTCCGATGCAATTTTTGTGTTTCATAGTCAAAGTGAAGTTCCAAGGGAGACAGTAAATCTGAAGTGAAGCATCCGAATCTAAAAATAGTCTCACAGGAAAGGTTCAAATCATAGACGGTAAGAAGACTCAGTCTTCCTGTACTGAAGACGGCATTGCGCCTTTTGTATTGAATTCCGATGCAATTTCTGTGTTTCATCGTCAAAATGAGGGTCCAATGGAAACTGTAAACCTGAAGTGAAGTATCGGAATCGGAAACTGGTCTCACAGGAAAGACTCAAAACATAGCCACTAAGAAAAGTCAGTCTTCTTGTACATAAGTCGGCATTGTGCCTGTTGTATTTAATTCCGACGCAATTTCTGTGTTACATCGTCAATGTGAAGGTCCAAGGGACACGATAAACCTGAAATGAAGCATCGGAATCTAAAACTGGTCTCACAGGAAAGGCTCAAAACATAGACGGTAAGTAGACTCAGTCTCCTTGTACTTCAGACGACGTTGTACTCTTTGTATTTAATTCCGATGCAATTTCTGTGTTTCATCGTCAAAGTGAAGGTCCAAGGGATATAGTAAAATTGAAGTGAAGCATAGGAATCTAAAACTGGTGACACAGGAAAGGCTCAAAGCATTGACAGTAAGAGAACTCAGTCTTCTTGTCCTTAAGTCGGCAGTGTGCCTTTTGTGTTTAATTCCGTTGCAATATCTGTGTCTCAACATCTGTGTGAAGGTCCAAGGGATACAGTAAACCTGACGTGAAGCTTCGGAATCTATAACTGGTCTCACAGGGAAGGCTCAAAACACAGACAGTAAGAAGACTCAGTCCACTTGAATTTAAGTCGTCATTGTGCATTTAGTACTTAATTCCGTTGCAATTCTTGTGTTTCATAGTCAAAGTGAAGGTCCACGAGAGACAGTAAACCTGAAATGAAGCATCGGAATCTATAACTGGTCTCACAGGAAAGGCTCAAATCATAGAATCTAAGAAAATTAAGTTTTCTTATACTTAAGTCGGCATTGTGCTCTTTTAATTAATTCCGGTGAACCTTCTGTGTTTCATCGTCAATGTGAAAGTCAAAGGGATACAGTAAATCTGCAGTTGTGCATCGGAATCTAAAACCGGTGGCAAAGGAAAAGCTCAAAACATAGACACTAAAAAAGTCAGTCTTCTTGTACTTATTTCGGCATTGTGCCTTTGGTATTTAATTCCGATGCTATACCCTGTTTCATCGTCAATGTGAAGCTCCAAGGTATACAGTTAACCTTAAGCAAAACATCGGAATATAAAACTGGTTTCCCAGGGAAGGCTCAAAACATAGACAGTAAGAAGACTCATTCTTCTAGTACTTATGTCGGCATTGTGCCTTTTGTATTTAATTCCGATGCAATATCTGTGTTTCAATGTCAATGTGAAGGTACAAGGGATACAGTAAAACTGATGTGAAGCATCGGAATCTATAACTTTTCTCACAGGAAATTCTCAAAGCATGGACGGTATGAAGACTCATTCTTCTTGTATTTAAGTCCGCATTGTGCCTTTTGTATTGAATTTCGATGCAATTTCTGTGTTTCATCGTCAAAGTGAAGTTCCGAGGGCTACAGTAAACCCGAAGTGAAGCATCGGAATCTAAAACTGGTATCACGGGAAAGGCTCAAAACATAGACAGTAAGAAGACTCATTCGTCTAGTACTTAAGTCGGCATTGTGCCTTTTGTTTTTCATTCCGATGCAATTTCGGTAATTCATCGCCAATGTGAAGGTCCAAGGGATACAGTAACCCTGAAGTGGAGCATCGGAGTCTAAAAATGGTCTCACAGGGAAGGCTCAAAGCATAGACAGTAACAAGACTCAGTCCACTTGTAGTTAAGTTGGCATTGTGCCTTTTGAATTTAATTCCGATGCATTTTTTGTGTTTCATCTTCAATGTGAAGGTCCAAGGGATACAGTAAATCTGCAGTTGTGCATCGGAATCTAAAAGTGGTGACACAGGACAAGTTAGAAGCATAGACACTAAGAAAAGTCAGTCTTCTCGTACTTAAGTCGGCATTGTGCCATATGTATTTCGTTCCGATGCAATTACTGTGTTGCATCTTCAATGTGAAGGTCCCAGGGATACAGAAAACCTGAAGTGAAGCATCGGAATCTAAACCTGGTCTCCAGGGAAAGCTCAAATCATAGACAGTAAGAAGACTCAGTCCACTTGTAGTTAAGTCGGCATTGCGCCTTTTGAATTTAATTCCGATGCATTTTCTGTGTTTCATCGTCAATGTGAAGGTCCAAGTGATACAGTAAATCTGCAGTTGTTCATCGGAATCTAAAAGTAGTGACACAGGACATGTTAGAAGCATAGACACTAAGAAAAGTCAGTCTTCTCGTACTTAAGTCGGCGTTTTGCCCTTGGTATTTAATTCCGATGCAATTTCTGTGTTTCATCGTCAATGTAAAGGTCGAAGGGATACAGTAAATTTGCAGTTGTGCATCGGAATCTAAAACTGGTGACACAGGACAAGATCAAACATAGACACTACGAAAAGTCAGTCTTCTTGTACTTAAGTCGGCAATGTGCAATTTGTTTTTCATTCCGATGCAATTTCTGTAATTCATCGCCAATGTGAAGCTCCAAGGGATACAGTAACCCTGAAGTGAAGTATCAGAGTCTAAAACTGGTCTCACAGGGAAGGCTCAAAGCATAGACAGTAAGAAGACTCAGTCCACTTGCAGTTAAGTCGGCATTGTGCCTTTTGAATTTAATCCCGATGCATTTTCTGTGTTTCATCGTCAATGTGAAGGTCCAAGGGATACAGTAAATCTGCTGTTGTGCATCGGAATCTAAAAGTGGTGACACAGGACAAGTTAGAATCATAGACACTAAGAAAAGTCAGTCTCCTAGTACTTAAGTCAGCACTGTGCCTCTTGTATTTAATTCCGATGCAATTTCTGTGTTCCATCGTCAGTGTGAAAGTCCAAGGAATACAGTAAACCTGAAGAGTAACAACGGAATCTAAAACTGGTCTCACAGGAAAGGCTCAAATCATAGGAACTAAGAAAAGTAAGTCGTCTTGTACTTATGTCGGCATTGTGCCTTTTATTTTTAATGCCGATGCAATAACTGTGATGCATCGTCAATGTGAAAGTCCAAAGGATAGAGTAAACCTGAAGTGACGCATTGAATCCAAATCTGGTCTTACAGGGAAGGCTCAAATCATAGACAGTAAGGAGACGCAGCCCTCTAGTCCTTATGTCGGCATTGTGCCTTTTGTATTTAAATCCGATGCAATTTCTGTGTTTCAATGTGAATGTGAAGGTCCAAGGGATACAGTAAACCTTAAGTGAGGCATCGGAATCTAAAACTAGTCTCACAGGAAAGGATCAAAACATAGACACTAAGAAAATTCAGACTTCTTGTACTTAAGTCGGCATTGTGCCTTTTCTATTTAATTCCGATGAATTCTCTGTGTTTCACCGTGAATGTGAACGGCGAAGGGATACAGTAAACCTAATGTGAAGCATCGGAATCTAAAACTGGTCTCTCAGGAAAGGGTCAAAAATAGACGGTAAGAAAACTCAGTATTCTTGTACATAAGTCTGCATTGAGCCCTTTGTATTTAATTCCGATGAAGTTACTGTGTTTCATCGTCAATGTGAAGGTCCACGGGATACAGAAAACCAGCAGTCGTGCATTGGAATGTAAAACTGGTGACAAAAGAAAGGCTTAAACATAGACACTATGAGAGGCCAGTCTTCTTGTACTTAAGTCGGCATTGTGCCTTTTGTATTAAATTCCGATGCAATTGTTGTGCTTCATCGTCAAAGTGAAGGTCCAAGGTATACAGTAATCCAGCAGTCGTGCATCGGAATCTAAAACTGGTGACACAGGAAAGGCTTAAACATAGACACTAAGAAAAGTCCGTCTTCTTGTACTTAAGTCGGCACAATGCCTTTTGGATTTAATTCCGATGCAATAACCGTGTTGCATTGTCAATGTGAAAGTCCAAAGAATACAGTAAACCTGAAGTGAAGCATCGGAATCCAAAACTGGTCTCACAGAGAAGGCTCAAATCATAGACAGTAAGAAGACACAGCCTTCTAGTACTTATGTCGGCATTGTGCCTTTTGTATTTAATTCCGATGCAATTTCTGTGTTTCATCGTCAATGTGAAGGTCCAAGGGATACAGTAAACCTTAAGTGAAGCATCGGAATCTAAAACTGGTCTCACAGGAAAGGCTCAATACTTAGACACTAAGAAAATTTAGTCTTCTTGTATTTAAGTCGGCATTGTGCCTTTTGTATTTAATTCCGATGCAATTGTTGTTTTTCATCGTATAAGTGAATGTCCAAGGGATACAGTAAACCTGAAGGTCAGCATCGGAATCTAAAACTGGTTTCTCAGGAAAGGCTCTAAACATAGACGGTAAGAAGACTCAGTCTTCTTGTACATAAGTCTGCATTGAGCCCTTTGTATTTAATTCCGATTAAGTTACTGTGTTTCATCGTCAAAGTGAAGATCCAAGGGATACAGTATACCTGCAGTCGTGCATCGGAATCTAAAACTGGAGACACAGGACAGGTTCGAAACATAGACACTAAGAAATGTCAGTCCTCATGTACTTAAGTCGGCATTGTGTCTTTTGTATTTATGTCCGATGCTGTTACTGTGTTGTATCGTCAATGTGAAGGTCCAAGGGATACTGTAAACCTGAAGTGAAGCATCGGAATCTAAAACTGGTCTCACAGGATAGGCTGAAATCATAGTCACTAAGAAAAGTCAGTGTCTTGTACTTGTAATTTTTCCTTCTTTTTTACGTAATTCTGTAGCTCTCAATTCGTTCGAGCAATCAATCATTCATGATAGGAAACACAGTCAAAGCTCAGTCACTCAAAATGACTCTGAAATTTTACTTGTTAGAATGAAATCAGGCGATTGTACTTCTTCTCGCAGGCTCGTGCTTTGTGGCAGTCTGCTAAACTGTACAAATAAAATGCCTCGTAATTTTGGGAGCGTTGTATAATCAGTCAGGAAACCTCAAATCAAGCGGATATTTGGCTTTGATGAAGTTTAACCTTCCGAAGAAATAATGGAGCTCTTGGATTATTAAATTCAGGTTTGTATCCAGTCTTTCGGAAGTTCCCTTCTGCTTAACAACTACGTAATATATCGATAAATATCATTATTTCTCAAATTTCCAATACACACCTTTTATTTGAAGGAGCAATCTATATATATTTCCTTTTTAATCGTATAGTTTCGTCTGAGTTATCTTCTGTCATAAATCTCAATAATCAGATTACAGTTCTTCCAAACCAAGCTCAGGCTAATCGGCACAAAGACAAACTCGGAAGCTCCCCTTTCTTTTTTTCTAACAACCACCAGAGAGAGTACTACAAAGAATACTTATGCGCTCATGGCATAGCTATTGTATGAGCTACTTTTCGCATGGATTCTGCGAGTATGAAGATAGAAAATTAGTAAACCTCATTCAAGGGTAGAATTGTATCAGAATAATTCATCAAATATAAAGAGATATTACAATTGCCCCTCGCGGCGAGCAAAGTTAATGATAATACACTTTGCGAGCTAACAGAATAAATTTGTTGGGTTGTTTATTCAAAAGAGGAATATTTTGAATTAGTAGAATTTTACTGTAGAGAGTTTGGGTAACATGTTAAGACAATAAGTTACAGGAATACCTAAGGTGTAGCTTTTACATGTACTGGGGTATACCCGCATCCCGAGTACATAACCAGGGAAGATGTAGATTGGTGTAATTACGAAAAAGGTCTACCCATTTGGGAACCTGCCTTCACAGGGAAACCCTGGAAAACCTGGAAGAACAGACCCCAGCTGAGGTATTAAAGAAGATAGGAAAGCCTAATCCAGTAATTTTGAAATATATAGAAGCTCTATAGATTAGATCGAAGGAAAAGTGCCTCATAGTAAGAAAAAAAATTTTTACAATATTGCTCAAAAAAAATTTTCAAAATTCTTCTTTCGACGATGTAGCCGGCGATCACGTTGTGAAGTCGATGGAACAGGAACACTGGGTACGGACACCAGGTAGGCGACGTACAGCGTTTGGTGGACGCGGCACGGAGGACAGGCGATGGCTTATGTTACAGGATAGAAGCTGGTAACGTGCCGTAGAAACAGGAAGAAGATCTCAGGAACAGATGGTCAGGTACGTGAACATGAAACAGGTTTAAAGTGGAATAAGAAAAGGTTCTGACTGAATAAATCCCTGGAAGAAAGTGGATTAAGGCAACGAAGTCCATATTTCATCGTTGAACTCAAATTCGGAGTGGATCCCTACATTCTTCCATCTGTACTAGACTGGAACATCCATCAGTCCTGACAATCGCGAATTTTTTATTGTAGTCCTCAATAGCAAAGTTGTTTTGCATTACAACTGCTGATTGTCCAAAACATTGCTAAATAGACTGTGGGCAATTAAATTTTGTTGCAGCTCATATCGAATGTATTCCTCTCAAAAAAAAATTTTAATCTAATCTTCGTTTTGTCACAGTGCAGGTGAAAGTAGAGCATTGAATCTGTCCGAGGTTTGCTTTCAATTACGAAATTGTGGATAAAATTTAAGTTTACACCTGATGAAAAATTTTAAACACTGGCATATGACACTGACTCCACAAGAGGAATAATTTGAAAAATTTTCATTATTCTTATAATTAATTGATTTATAGATCGACTTGCAAATAAATATCATTAATGATGACGTATGTTCATTTAACAAATCATCCACTCGTAGAATCTTCTTCATCCTCTCATGAACATTTATGGAAATATATTTCAACAATTATGTCCATAATATGAAACACACAAACTGCTATTATTAAAATGTTAATTAAAATTCTTAAATTAATTCTCCTGGTACAGAAGCCATAATGAAAATCTAAACATTATAATAATTTTCTCTCGCGCAACCAGAGAGTTTCTTCAATCGTTTGCAACAGTGACATTATCGACTGTTGCTTCATTTCACAGTTCATTTGTTTTCTTGCGCACATCATACACACAGGGTATTTACCTACATATCCCACACTGCTCAAGTTTCACACGCAATTCTCACATAAGTGCCGTGTCTTGAGGAAATGTAGATGCACTTTCATTGTATATCACTGTGGGTTCTGCTCATAGTCCACACTTACAAACACTAGTAATTAACAAATTCTTCTACCTATCTTAAAAATTTTGTGCTAAACTATCACAGGAGTAATCTCACTGTCTCTTAACCTATCACAGGAGTAATCTCACTGTCTCTTAACCTATCACAGGGGTAATCTCACTGTCTCTTAACCTAGCACAGGAGTAGTCTCACTGTCTCTTAACCTCTAGACAACATAAACTTCTTGATATTTATATACACATTCGACTCATAGTCAAATTCTACACAAAATTCTTCTCCATATTTGGTATCACAGATCTACGATCCTTCACTAAATTTCTTAATATCATTATGCGGGAATAATACCTTTATCCTTTTCGATTCGGGATATGCCCACAAGTATGATCCAGGATTTGGTATATTTACAATAACATATGGTCCGGTATAAGTAAGATTCCATTTCTTTATGTTCTTCATCAGTTTCGAGGAATGGGTGTGTCGCCTCAATAAAACCTTTTCTCCAAGATGAAACGTCTGAATCCGGTGAATCCGTTTATCATATGTCAATTTCCGTTGTATTGCCTTTTTAGTTAAATTGACAAGTGCGAGTCGAATCTTTTCCTCCCATTTTAAATTCTGGTCTTCATACTTTGGCAGATGGTTTATCCAGAAGTTCTTTTCAGTCTGACTAAACATAAGCTGTGTTGGAGTAAAGTTAGTTGAGGTATGTGTCAGATTATTAAATATTTGTTCAAATTCTGACAAATAATCAGTCCACGATGTTTGTTTACTGTGACAGTATGTACACATAAATCGGTTTAATTCTCCAAAAACTCGTTCTATTGGACTACCTTGTGGATGGTAACATGATGTCAAAATTTGTTGAATACCAAGTTGTGTTAGTGTTTGCTTCCATTTAAATCCAGTAAAAATTCTGGCATTATCTGTAATTATGGATTTCGGTAAACCTACATGCGGAAGATAGTCACGCACCAATCTCACTACAACAGCTCTGGCAGTAGCACACTTAAATGGATATAGTTTTACATATTTTGTAAACACGTCAAAGAATCCAACAATGAATTTGACTCCTCCTCTTGATCGTGGGAGAGGGCCGCAGATATCACACGAAATTAACGCCCTTGGCTCTCGTGGAATAATTGAATGCAGAACATGCTTACTACCTCTATTATCCGGTTTTGCCTTTTGACAGAGTAAACAGTTTTGCATTGTTTAGTGCACTTTTCTCCGAATATTCGGAAAATAACAGTATGCTCCTATTTTATTGGCACATTTAATTACACCAAAATGTCCCCATGATAAATGGGTAAACCAAATTAATTTTTCCTCATATTCCATCGGGATACATACACACCACCGTGGATTGTTGTCCTTCCCACATCTGAAGAATAATACTCCATTTACAAATTTATAATGATCTAAATTAGCCCTTGAATTTTGTTGTTCCTTTAGCTGAATTATCTTCTTCCATCGAGGGTCTTTTCGTTGTAAATTTCCCATATCTCTACGTAGATGTACATAATAAGTCTTGTAGATATTGTCCTGCAACAGTAACACTGGAAAATCCGAAGTATTTACTGATTCTATTTCCGGCGTTAAACCTTCTGGGGATCTTGACAGCGCATCCGCAATAATATTTTCTTTGCCAGACACATGAATAATTTTAAATTGGTACTGTTGTAGTGTCATTGTCCAACGTGACAGTCTAGGATGTAATAATTTACATGTTTGCAAAAAGGTTAGTGATTGATGGTCACAATACACAATCGTTTTCGAACCATATAAATAATAGTTAAACTTCTTGAATGCCCAGATAACTGCAAGTGCTTAAAGTTCTGTGGTCGTATAAGCTCTTTCACAGGGCGATAACACTCGACTAGCAAATGCTATCGGACAGAATGTTGGTACCCCTTTTATTTTCCTTATTTGGAAGGGACAAGCACCTAATCCAATATCCGATGAATCCGTGGACAGACAGAACTCACAATTCATATCAGGGTGATATAATAAGGATGCGTTAACGAGTTGGTCTTAAATGTCTTGAAAAGCTAGTTCACATTCTTCACTCCATTGCCATGGCACATCCTTCCGTAGAAGCAGGTTTAATGCCTCAGAATTCATGGCTTGAGTCTTTATGAAACGACGGAAGAACGATGCCATACCTATAAATCCCTTCAGCTGTCTTTTATTCCGTGGTGATGGAAAATTGCGAATTGCACTTATCTTCTTCTCGGTAGGCAGGATACCTTTCGCATCTATCATATGTCCTAAGAACTTAATTTGTGGTAAAGCAAAATGAGACTTTTGTAAGTTTACTGTAATTCCGGTTTTCTTGAAAACAGCAAAAATCCTTTCCAAAATATGCAAATGCTCTTCCCATGTTTTCGTGGCTATTAATAAGTCGTCAACAAACACAGTTATACGACTACGCAATTCTGGTCCAAGAACATAATCCAACGTTGAAATAAATATTCCGGCACTAATATTAAGTCCGAACGGGACAACTCTAAATTGGTAACTTCTCCCAGCACAGATAAATGCGGTATATTTCCTAGATTCTTTATCCATTTGGACCTGCCAGTACGAACTTCTCAAATCAACACTAGTTAAGTACGAAACATCCTGGAAATTTTGAATTAATTCATCTATATTTTCAGGATGAGTTCTTACAGGTACTATTATTTTATTAATCTCTCTCGCATCCATAACTAATCTAACGTTACCTCCAGGTTTTGGGACGACTAAGAGCGGTGAACAATAGGGACTAGTTGATGGCTCAGTCAAGTTCCATTCTAACATTCTATTTATCTCCCATTTAACGGATTGTTTTAAACGCCAGGGGATCGGATAGTGCGTGTAACAGTAAGTCTGATGTGGCTTCACTTGTAGGTGACAAATATACCCTTTAATAATTCCTGGTTTCTCATCAAAAATCTCTTCATATGCTTCTAACCAATAATGAAGCTGCTGCCTTTGTTCCCCAGTAAGCTGATTTGATTCACTAGCTTTCATCATTGTTGTTTGGTTAAAGTCCTCCTGTTGTATCAAATCCTTTGAAAGCTCCTTCCAACGACCGTTTGTAGTGTCAATTAATTGAATTATGGCACCGTGACAATATTTCTCATGCACCGTTTCCTTTCTATTGAAATCCAGTGCTATCTCTTCTCCATTTAATCTAAATTTAACCATTCCTTCCCAGAAATCAATCTGACAATCGTACTCCTGCATACTCCCAATACCAAGAATACAGTCCACTAATAACTTCTCCACTACAAGGAACGTGCATTTTATTGCTACATTTCCCATTTTCATCTCTAATTGTGTTTGTATTTTGACATCGGGAGAGCGTGCTCCAACAGCTTCGATGATTTTGCAGTTCTGTACTGGCAAAATTGGTACCTTCTTCTTCCTAATAATTCTCCGAAAAAGAGTGCCTGAGATGACATTGGCAGAAGCGGCGGTGTCCAATATCACATTCGTTGGAACTTCCTCTATTTCAACAAATACTTCCGATACCAGAAAACTCGATCTGTCATTATGACACGTTATTAAATCCTTTGTTAACTCTTCAGTCAACAGCTCACCATCATTATATCTTAACAATTGTAATTTTACTGTTTCGCCCCTAACAGATCCCCTGACCGCTCCTCCGGGGCACGATGCGGTCATGTTTAGTTTGCCTGATTATTGGTCCGATTGGTATTTGTCTCTTCAGCTACTTCAGTGATTATCGGTTGCTGTGGTGAATTCTGTCTATGTTGTCTTGCTTGATTCGTGTAATCATTGTTGTTGTTCTGCTGGTGTTGGTAGAACTGTCCTGTGTTGCCATACATTGGATTATATCGATTAAAATTCCTATTGTTCCTAAAATAGCCCCTCGCTGCACCATTACTAAAGTTTCCTTTATGGTAATAATTATTGTTTGCATTTTGTCCATTTCTAAGTCTCCTCGAAGAGTGTAGTTGGTTATGATTGTTGTTACTGCTACCATTACTGCCATTCCCATTCGAGTTGCAGCTCTAATTCGCTTCTATTACTCTTCTTTCATATGACATTTGTCTTGCCCTTTTATTGTCCTCCTCAATTATATCAATATGATCAAGCGTAGTCATAAATGAGTCTATATCCTTATCATTTATATACAACAGCTGATTCCTTATACTGGTTGGTAGTCTGGACTTGAGTATTCTAAGTATATCCGGCAAAGGAATCGGTACATCCCAATACAAAGATTTATTAATGTATTTCTCAAAATATCTCTTTAGAGATCCTCTAGAAAATGAGAAAGGCTCAGGATATAATACTTCCTGCCTAAGTCTTTCTTGTACTCCAGCAGACCAATATTTTGCTAGAAAAGCCTGCTCTAATTCTTTGTAACATTTACAAGAAGATGTTTGTTCGGATGCCCACAATGCTCCGGTTCCTTGTATATATCCAGATACAAAACTAATCTTTTGCCATTCTCTCCAAGATCGTGGAAATAGACCTCTGAAACTTCGAATAAAGACTACAGGATGAACATTCTCTTTGTCAGGGTTAAAGATTTGAAATTGTCTCTGTTTAATCATCTTCTACTCAACGCTACTGCGATTCCAAAAATCATCCTGTTCGTACTTTTCCCTATGGCTATCCTTTATATCGAATGTAACTTGTGACGTTCCAGTTCTGTCTACATCGGATCTTGACGTGGACGGAATGTCACGCGCAGATTGAGAGTTTTGTTTCCTACTTCTCGCTGTTTCTAAATCCTGCTGCGAGAGATTTAGTGATCTTTCGATATTTTCTTTCCAACGCGAGAATTCTTCGCCAAGTTGTTCACGAACTTCCTTTAACCCTTTGTTGAAAAAATTCTCCTCGGAACTCTCCGAAATTGACTGTAAAGCTACTTTCATAGTTTCTTCTATCGTTTCCGAAGGAAAATTTTGCCGCTCTAATGTCATTTCTGAAAACTTTCCCGCAAGTACATTCATTCTATGTTCCATTGTCGTCTGTTTTTCCTTCACTTCGTCAAATTGCTTCTTAAGATTATCTTGGGATTCTGTTATTTCTGGTATCATAGCTACGGTACACTGTATGTCCTTTTGAGCTTGTATTACTTGAGGAAACAGTTCTACTTGTTTTTGTATCGTGTCAATTTTGACGGATACACATTCGGTTAGTTCCGCTTTTAATTTACTATTGTTTTCTTGGCATTGTTGGCGGACCTGCACAATTCGAGCAATAAGATTCTGTTCGGTCCTTTCTGCCTGTTCCTTTATTTCCTGTGTCTGGGTATTTAATCTCTTATCTAATTCGGTAAAGGTTGCTCTTAACTGATTTTGTAATTCTGTTTGATTTTCGGCTAGTTGATTTTTGAATTCATTTTGTATAACGGATAAGTCTCGTTTTACCTCTGCTTGGCCTTCGGCTAATAGAGACAACTGTTGCATAATAACAACTAATGTGTCAACAACAGTCTGATCAGCTGTTGTATGAATGTTTTCTGAACCAGCAGGATTATTTATATTGCTACCGCTAGCCACGACAGTCTCAGAATTGCTATCCGTGGCCTCTGCTCCTGCGCAAACAGCTGAAGGATGTTGCACTTCTCGTTGCTGGTTCAATGACATTTTAAATGCCACTCTAGTCAATACCATTAAATAACTGTCACCGCTCTAGTCAATACCATTAAATAACTGTCAATATCAGGTTCAAATCACTAAATACAGTTTCAAATTTACTGTCGTAGACACTTTTAACTTTCAAATTACTTCACAGATGGTATAAAGTTCGATGTCCAGATACGAAAATCACACAATATACAGTTCTACAATCCAGCTACGATCTGGAAAAATGTTCTTTCTAAATTGATTTTAAACTATTTTCACTATAGGACAAAAAAATTAGATTTCTCTGGCCTTGTTCTGTAGTCTCAGTGTCGTCCAATAGTTGAAATCGTTTCTTGGTATCAGCAATCTTTTACTATGGGCACAGAATCTCTCTTCAGATTAGTTACCTCTCGTTCTCGTTGGTTTTCATGAAACAAAAAAATATATATATTATATAACAATCCAAGAGAGTCCTGTCACACCGGCGCCACTGTAATTTTTCCTATCTCCCTTTTCTTTTCTAACAACCACCAGAGAGAGTACTACAAAGAATACTTATGCGCTCATTGCATAGCTATTGTATGAGCTACTTTTCGCATGGATTCTGCGAGTATTAAGATAGAAAATTAGTAAACCTCGTTCACGGGTAGAATTTTATGAGAATAATTCATCGAATATAAAGAGATATTACATACTTTAAGTCGCATTGTGCCGTTTGTATTTAATTCCGATGCAATTACTGTGTTTCATCGTCAATGTGAAGGTCCAAGGGATACAGTAAACCTGAAGTGAAGCATCGGAATCTAAAACTGGTCTCACAGGGAAGGTTCAAACATTGACACTAAGAAAAGTCACTCCTCTTGTACTTGAGTCGGCATTGTGCCTTTTGCTTTTTAATTCCAATGCAACTGTTGTTTTTCATCGTCAAAGTGAAGGTCCGAGGGATATTGTAAACCTAAAGTGAAGCATCGGAATCTACAACTGGTTTCACATGAAAGGCTCAAATCATAGTCACTAAGGAAAGTCAGTGTCTTGTACTTTAAGTCGGCATTGTGCCCTTTGTATTTAATTTCGATGGAATGTGTTTCATCGTCAATATGAAGGTCCAAGGGGTACAGTAAACCTGAAATGAAGCATCGCAATCTAAAGCTGGTCTCACAGGGAAGGTTAAAACATTGACACCAAGAAAAGACAGTCTTCTTGTACTTGAGTCGGCATTGTGCCTCTTGTATTTAATTCCGATGCAATTTTGGTGTTTCATCGTCAAATTGAAGGGCCAAGGAATACAGTAAACCTGAAGTGATGCATCGGGATCTAAAACTGGTCTCACAGTGAAGGCTCAAAACATAGACAGTAAGACGACTCAGTCCTCATGTACTTAAGTAGCCATTGTGCCTTTTGTATTTAATTCCGACGCTATTTCTGTGTTTCATCGTCAATGTGAAGGTCCAAGGGATACAGTAAAACTGCAGTTGTGAATCGGAATCTAAAACTAGTGACACAGGACAGGTTCGAAACATAGACACTAAGAAAAGTCAGTCTTATTGTACTTAAGTCGGTATTGTGCCTTTTGTGTTACATTCCGATGCAATTACTGTGTTACATCGCCAATGTGAAGGTTCAAGGGATACACAAAACCTGAAGTGAAGCATCGGATTCTAAAACTGGTCTCACAGGGAAGGCACAAATCATAGACAGTAAGAAGACACAGTCTTCTAGAACTTATGCCGGCATTGTGCCTTGTGTATATAATTCCGATGCAATTACTGTGTTTCATCGTCAATGTGAAGGTCCAAGGGATACAGTAAACCAGCAATTGTGCATCGGAATATAAAACTGGTGACACACGAAAGGCTCAAACATAGGCAAAAAGACAAGTGAGTCTTCTTGTACTTAAGTCGGCATTGTAACTTTTGTAATTAATTCCGATGCAATTTCTGTGTTTCATCGTCAATGTGAAGTTCCAAGGGATACAGTAAACCTGAAGTGAAACATCGGAACCTAAAACTGTCTCACAGTGAAGGCTAAAAACATTGCCAGTAAAAAGACTCAGTCTTCTTGTACTTAAGTCGGCATTGTGCCTTTTGTATTTCATTCCGATGCAATTACTGTGTTACATCGTCAATGTGAAGGTCCAAGGGATACAGCAAACCTGCAGAGAAGCATCGGATTCAAAAACTGGTCTCACAGGGAGGCACAAATCATTGACACTAATAAGACACAGTCTTCTAGAACTTAAGTCGGTATTGTGCCTTGTGTATTTAATTCCGATGCAATTACTGCGTTTCATCGTCAATGTGAAGGTCCAAGGGATACAGTAAACCAGCAATTGTGCATCGGAATCCAAAATTGGTGACACAGGACAGGTTCGAAACATAGACACTAAGAAAAGTCAGTCTTCTTGTACTTAAGTCAGTATTGTGCCTTTTGTATTTAATTCCGAGGCAATTACTGTGGTACAACGTCAATGTGAAGGTCCAAGGGATACAACAAACCTGAAGAGAAGCGTCGGATTCTAAAACTGGTCTCACAGGGAAGGCACAAATCATAGACAGTAATAAGACACAGTCTTCTAGAATTTAAGTTGGCATTGTGCCTTTTGTATTTATTTCCGATGCAATTTCTGTGTCTCATCGTCAAAGTGAAGGTCCGAGGGATACAGTAAACCTGAAGTGAATCATCGAGATCTAAAACTGGTTTCACAGGAAAGCCTAAACGCATAGACACTAAGAAAAGTCAGGCTTCTTGTACTTATGTCGGCATTGTGCCGTTTGTATTTAATTACGATGCAATTACTGTGTTGCATCGTCATTGTGAAGATCCAAAGGATACAGTACACCTGAAGTAAGGCATCGGAATCTAAAACTGGTCTCACAGGGAAGGTACTAATCATAGTCAGTAAGAAGACACATTCTTCTAGTACTTAAGTCTGCATTGTGCCTTTTGTATTAAATTCCGATGCAATTTCTGTGTTTCATCGTCAATGTGAAGGTCGAAGGGATACAGTAAACCTGAAGTGAAGCATCAGAATCTAAAAATGGTCTCACAGGAAAGGCTCAAAACATAGACGTAAAGGACACTCACTCTTGTTGTACTTAAGTCGGCATTGTGCCCTTTGTATTTAATTCCGATGCCATTACTGTGTTTCATCGTCAAAGTGAAGGTCCAAGGGATACAGTAAACATGAAGTGAAGCATCCGAATCTAAAACTGGTCTCACAGTGAAGTCTAAAACATAGCCAGGAAGAAGACTCAGTCCTCTTGTACTTAAGTCGGCATTGTGCCTTTTGCATTTAATTCCGATGTAATTGCTGTGTTTCATCGTTAATGTGAAGGTCCAAGGGACACAGTAAGCCTGCAGTTGTAAATCGGAATCTAAAACTGGAGACACAGGACAGGTTCGTAACATAGACACAAAGAAAAGTCAATCTACTGGTATTTAAGTCGGTATTGTGAGTTTTGTATCTAATTCCGATGCAATTACTGTGTTACATCGTCAATGTGAAGGTCCAAGGGATACAGCAAACCTGAAGAGAAGCATCGGATTCTAAAACTGGTCTCACGGCGAAGGCACAAATCATAGACAGTAAGAAGACACAGTCTTCTAGAACTTATGTCGGCATTGGGCTTTTTGTATTTAATTTTGATTCAATTTCTGTGTTTCATCGTCAATGTGAAGGTCCAAGTGATACTGTAAACCTGACGTGAAGCATTGGAATCGAAACTGGTCTCACAGGATAGGCTCAAATCATAGACTCTAAGATAAGTCAGTGTCTTGTACTTTAAGTCGGCATTGACCATTTTGTATTTAATTCCGATGCAATTACTGTGTTTCATCGTCAATGTGAAGGTCCAAGAGATACAGTAAACCAGCAGTTGTGCATCGGAATCCAAAACTGGTGACATAGAAAATGCTCAAAACATAGAAACTAACAAAAGTCAGTCTTCTTCAACTTAAGTCAGCATTGTGCATTTTGTATTTCATTTCGATGCAATTTCTGTGTTTCATCGTCAAAGTGAAGGTCCAAGGGATACAGTAAACCTAAAGTAAAGCATCGGAATCTAAAACTGGTGACACAGGAGAGGTTTAATCAAAGACACTAAGAAAAGTCAGGGGTCTTGTACTTAAGTCGGCATTGTGCCTTTTGTATTTAATTCCGATGCAATTACTGTGTTGCATCGTCAATGTGAAGGTCCAAGGGATACAGTAAACCTGAAGTGAAGCATCGGAATCTTAAACTGGTCTCACAGGGAAGGCTCAAATCACAGACTGTAAGAAGACACAGTCTTCTAGAACCGAAGTCTGCATTGTGCCTTTAGTATTTAATTCCGATGCAATTTTTGTGCTTCATCGTCAAAATGAAGGTCCACTAAAAACAGTACACCTGAAGTGAAGCGTCGGTATTTAAAACTGGTCTCACAGTGACGGCTCAAAACATAGTAAGAAGACTCAGTCCTCTTGTACTTAAGTCGACATTGCGCCATTTGTATTTAAGTCCGATGCAATTTCTGTGTATCATTGTCAATGTGATGGTCCAAGATATACAGTAAACCTGACGTGAAGCATCTGAATCTAAAACTTGTCTCACAAGGAAGGTTAAAAACATAAACACTAAGAAAATTCAGTGGTCTTGTACATGAGGCGGCATTGTGCCTTTTGTATTTAATTCCGATGCAATTACTGTGTTTCATCGTCAATAAGAAGGTCAAAGGGATACAGTAAACCAGCAATTGTGCATCGGAATCCAAAACTGGTGACATAGAATAGGCTCAAAACATAGACTCTAAGAAAAGTCAGTCTTCTTGAACTTAAGTCGGGATTGTGCCTTTTTTATTTAATTTCGATGCAATTTCTGTGTTTCATCGTCAATGTGTAGGTCCAAGGGATACAGTAAACCTGAATTGAAGCATCGCAATCTAAAACTGAAGACACAGGAAAGGCTCAAAGATAGACAGTAAGAAGACTCAGCCTTCTTGTTCTGAAGTTGGCATTGTGCCATTTGTATTTTATTCCGATGCAATTACTGTGTTTCATCGTTATAGCGAAGGTCCAAGGGATCCAGTAAACATGAAGTGAAGCATCCGAATCTAAAACTGGTCTCACAGGTAAGGCGCAATACACAAACACTAAGAAAAGCCAGTCGTCTTTTTCTTATGTTGCCATTATGCCTTTGTATTTAATTCCGATGCAATATTTGTGTTTCATCGACAATATGAAGGTCCACGGGATACAGTAAACCTGAAGTGAAGCATCGGAAACTAAAACTGGTCTCACAGTGAAGCCTCAAAACATAGCCAATAAGAAGACTCAGTCCTCTTGTACTTAAGTCGGCATTGTGCCTTTTGTATTTAATTCCGATGCAATTACTGTGTTTCATCGTCAAAGTGAAGGTCCAAGGGATACAGTAAACATGAACTGAAGCGTCCGAATCAAAAACTGGTCTCACAGGTAAGGCTCAATACATAGCCACTAAGGAAAGTCAGTCGTGTTGTACTTATGTCGGCATTGTGCCTTTTGTATTTAATTCCGATGCAATATTTGTGATTCATCGACAAAATGAAGGTCCAAGGGATACAGTAAACCTGAAGTGAACCATAGGAATCTAAAACTGGACTCACAGAATTGGCTCAAAACATAGACACTATGATAAGTCAGTGTCTTGTACTTTAAGTCGGCATTGAGACTTTTGTGTTTAATTTCGATGCAATTACAGTGTTTCCTCGTCAATGTGATGGTCCAAGAGATACAGTAAACCAGCAGTTGTGCATCGGAATCCAAAACTGGTGACATGGAAAATTCTCAAAAGCATAGAAGCTAAAAAAAGTCAGTCTTCTAAAACGTAAGTCGGCATTGTGCCTTTTGTATTTAATTACGATGCAAATTCTGTGTTTCATCGGCAATGTGTAGGTCCAAGGGATACAGTAAACCTGAAGCGAAGCATCGGAATCTAAAACTGATGACACAGGAAAGGCTCAAAGCATAGACACTAAGAAAAATGAGTCTTCTTTTACTTAAGTCGGAATTGTGCATTTTGTAATTAATTCCGATGCAATTTCTGTGTTTCATCGTCAATGTGAATGTCCAAGAGATAAATTAAACCAGAAGTGAAGCTTCAGAATCTAAGACTGGTCTCACTGGAAAGGCTCAAAACATAGACGGTGAGAAGACTCAGTCTTCAAGTACATATGTCGGCATTGTGCACTTTCTATTTAATTCCGATGCAATTACTGTGTTTCATCGTCAAAGTGAAGGTCCAATGGATACAGAAAACCTGCAGTCGTGCATCGGAATCTAAAACTTGTGACACAGGAAAGGGTTAAACATAGACACTAAGAAAAGTCAGTCTTCTTGTACTTATGTCGGCATTGTGTCTTTCGTATTTAATTAAGATGCAATGTTTGAGTTTCATCGTCAAAGTGAAGAACCATGGGATACAGTAAACATGATGTGAAGCTTGTGAATCTAAAGCTGGTCTAACAGGAAAGGCTCAATACATAGCCACTAAGAAAAGTCAGCCGTCTTGTACTTATGTCGGCATTGTGCCTTTTGTATTTAATTCCGATGCAATTTTTGTGTTTCATCGACAAAGTGAAGGTCCAAGGGATACAGTAATCCTGAAGTGAAGCATCGGATTCTAAAACTGGTCTCACAGTGAAGACTCAAAACATAGCCAGTCAGAAGACTCAGTACACTTGTACTTAAGTCGGCATTGAGCCTATTGTATCTAATTCCGATGCAATTTCTGTGTTTCATCGTCAATGTGAAGGTCCATGGGATACAGTAAGCCTGCAGTTGTGAAGCGGAATCTAATAGTGGTGACACAGAACAGGTCCGAAACATAGACACTAAGAGAAGTCAGTCTTCCTGTACTTAAGTCGGCATTGTGCCATTTGCATTTAATTCCGATGCAATTACTGTGTTGCATCGTCAATGTGTTGGACCAAGGGATACAGCAAACCAGAAGCGAAGCATCGGAATCTACAACTGGTCTCACAGGGTAGGCTCTAATCATATACAGTAAGATGACACAGTCTTCTAGAACTTAAGTCGGTATTGTGCATTTTATATTTAATTCCGGTCCAATTGCTGCGTTTCATCGTCAATGTGATTGTCCAAGGGATACTGTAAACCTGAAGTGAAGCATCGGATTCAAAAACTGGTCTCACAGGATAGGCTCAAAACATAGTCACTAAGTTAAGTCAGTCGTCTTGTACTGAAGTCGGCATTGTGACTTTAGTATTTATTTCCGATGCAATTACTGTGTTTCATCGTCAATGTGAGGATCCAAGGGATACAGTAAACCTGAAGTGAAGCATCGGAATCTAAAACTGGTCTCACAGGAGAGGCTCAAAATATAGACACTAAGAAAAGTCAGTCTTCTTGTACATAAGTCGGTCATTAGCCTTTTATATTTAATTTCGATGCAATTTCTGTGTTTCATCGTCAAAGTGAAGGTCCAAGGAATACAGTAAACCTAAAGTGAAGCATCGGAATCTAAAACTGGTCTCACAATGAAGGTTCAAATCATAGACAGTAAGAAGACTCAGTCTTCTTAAACATAGGTCGGCATTGTGCCCTTTGTATTTAATTCCGAACCAATTACTGTGTTTCATCGTCAATGTGAAGGTCCAAGGGATACAGTAAACCTGAAGTGAAGCATCGGAATCTGAAACTGGTCTCACAGGAGAGGCTCAAAATATAGACACTAAGAAAAGTCAGTCTTCTTGTACATAAGTCGGTCATTAGCCTTTTATATTTAATTCCGATGAAATTTTTGTGTTTCGTCGTCAAAGTGAAGGTCCAAGGGATACAGTAAACCTGAAGTGCAGCATTGGAATCTAAAACTGGTCTCACAATAAATGTTCAAATCATGGACGGTAAGAAGACTCAGTCTTCTTAAACATAGGTCGGGATTGTGCCCTTTGTATTTAATTCCGAAGCAAATACTGTCTTGGATCGTCAAAGTGTAGGTCCAAGAGGTACAGTAATCCTGAAGTGATGCATCGGAATCTAAAACTGGTTTCACAGGGAAGGCTCAAATCATAGGCAGTAAGGAGACACAGTCTTCTAGTACTTAATTCAGCATTGTGCCTTTTGTATTTATTTCCGATGCAATTTCTGTGTTTCATCGTCAATGTGAAGGTCCAAGGGATACAGTAAACCTGATGTGAAGCATCGGAATGTAAAACAGGCCTCACAGGTAAGGCTCAAAAGATAGACACTAAAATAATTCAGTCTTCTTGTATTTAAGTCGGAGTTGTGCCTTGAGTATTTAATTCCGATGCTATTTCTGTGTTTTATCGTCAATGCGAATGTCCAAGGGATAAAGTATACCTGAAGTGAAGCATCGGAGTCTAAATCTGGTCTCTCATGAAATGCTCAAAACATAGACGGTAGGAATACTCAGTCGTCTTGTACCTAAGTCGGTATAGTGCCTATTGTATTTAATTCCGGTGCAATTTCTGTGTTTCATCGTCAATGTGAAGGTCCAAGGGATGCAGTAAACCTGATGTGAAGCATCAGAATCTAACACTGGTCTCACAGGTAAGGCTCAAAACATAGACGGTAATAAGACTCAGTCTTCTTGTACATAAGTCGGCATTGTGCCCTTTGTATGTAATTCCGATGCAATTATTGTGTTTCATCGTCATAGTGAAGGTCCAAGGGATACAGTAAACATGAAATGAAGCATCCGAATCTAAAACTGGTCTCACAGGTAAGTCGCAATACATAGACACTAAGAAAAGTCAGTCGTCTTGTACTTATGTCGGCTTCATGTCTTTTGTATTTAATTCCGATGCAATATTTGTGTTTCATCGACAAAATGAAGGTCCAAGGGATACAGTAAACCTCAAGTGAAGCATCGGAAACTAAAACTGGGCTTACAGTGAAGTCTCAAAACATAGTAAATAAGAAGACTCAGTCCTCTTGTACTTAAGTCGGCATTGTGCCTTTTGTATTTAATTCCGATGCAATTTCTGTGTTTCATCGTCAATGTGAAGGTCCAAGGGATACTGTAATCCCGGAGTGAAGCATTGGAATCTAAAGCTGGACTCACAGGATGGGCTCAAAACTTAGACACTAAGATAAGTCAGTGTCTTGTACTTTAAGTCGGCGTTGTGCATTTTGTGTTTAATTTCGATGCAATTACTGTGTTTCATCGTCAATGTGATAGTCCAAGAGATACAGTAAACCAGCAGTCGTGCATATGAATCTAAAACTGGTGACACAGGAAAGGCCCAAACATAGACACTAAGAGAAGTCAGTCTTCTTGTTCTTAAGTCGGCATTGTGCCTTTCGTATTTAATTCCGATGCGATGTTTGAGTTTCATCATCTAAGTGAAGAACCAAGGGATACAGTAAACATGAAGTGAAGCATCCGAATCTAAAGCAGGTCTTACAGGAAAGACCCAATACAAAGCCACTAAGAAAAGTCAGTCGTCTTGTACTTATGTCGGCATTGTGCCTTTTGTATTCAATTCCGATGCAATTTCTGTGTTTCATCGTCAATGTGAAGGTCCAAGGGATACTGTAAACCTGAAGTGAAGCATAGTAATCTAAAATTTTGTCTCACAGGATAGGCTTAAAACATAGACACTAAGAAAAGTCAGTGTCTGGTACATTAAGTCGGCATTGTGCCTTTAGGATTATTTTCCGATGCAATTACTGTGTTTCTTCGTCAATGTGAAGGTCTAAGGAACACAGTTAACCTGAAGTGAAGCATCGGCATCTAAATATGGTCTCACAGGGGAGGTTCAAAACATAGACACTAAGGAAAGTCAGTCTTCTTGTACTTAAGGCGGCATTTTGCTTTTTTTTAATTAATTCCGATGCAATTACTGTGTTTCATCGTTAATGTGAAGCTCCAAGGGATACTGTGAACCAGCAATTGTGCATCGGAATCCAAAACTGGTGACATAGAAAAAGCTCAAACATAGACACTAAGGAAAGTCAGTCTTCTCGTACTTAAGTCGGCATTGTGCTTTTTGTATTTAATTCCGATTCAATTTCTGTATTTCACCGTCAATGTGAGGGTCCAAGGGACACAGTAAACCTGAAGCGAAGCATCGAAATCTAAAACTGGTCTCACAAGGGAGGTTCAAACATAGACACTAAGAAAAGTCAGTCTTCTTGCACTTAAGGCGGCATTGTGCCTTTTGTATTTAATTCCGATGCAATTACTGTGTTTCTTCGTCAATGGTAATGTGCAAGGGATACAGTATTCCAGCAGTTGTTGATCGGAATCCAAAACTGGTGACATAGAGAAGGCTCAAAGCATTGACACTAAGGAAAGTCAGTCTCCATGCACTTAAGTCGGCATTGTACCTTCTGTATTTAATTTGGATGAAATTTCTGTGTTTCTTTGTCAATGTGAAGGTCCAAGGGATACAGTAAACCTGCAGTTGTGCATCGGAATCTAAAAATGGTGACACAGGAAAGGCTCGAAACATAGACACTAAGAAAAGGCAGTCTTCTTGTACTTAAGTCGGCATTGTGCCTTTTATAATTAATTCCGATGCAATTTCTGTGTTTCATCGTCAGTGTGAAGATCCAAGTGATACAGTAAACCTGAAGTGAAGCATTGGAATCTAAAACTGGTCTCACAGCTAAGGCTAAAAACATAGACGGTAAGAAGACTCAGTCTTCTTGTACACATGTCGGCATTGTGCCCTTTGTATTTAATTCCGATGCAATTACTGTGTTTCATCGTCAAAGTGAAGGCCTAATGGATACAGTAAACCTGCAGTCGTGAATCGGAACCTAAAACTGGTGACACAAGAAAGGCTTAAACATAGACACTAAGTAATGTCAGTCGTCTTGTACTTAAGTCGGCATTGTGCCTTTTGTATTTAATTCCGATGCAATTACTGTGTTTCATCGTCAACGTGAAGGTCCAAGGGATACAGTAAAACTGATGTGAAGCATCGGAAACCAAAACTGGTCTCACAAGGAAGGTTCAAAACTTATACACTAAGAAAATTCAGTCTTCCTGTACTTAAGGCGGCATTGTGCCCTTTGTATTTAATTCCGATTCAATTACTGTATTTCATCGTTAATGTGAAGGTCCAAGGGATACAGTAAACCGCAAATGTCCATCGGAATACAAAACTGGTGACACAGGAAAGGCTCGAATCATAGACACTAAGAAAAACGAGTCTTCTTGTACTTAAGTCGGAATTGTGCCTTTTGTAATGAATTCCGTTGCAATTTCTGTGTTTCATCGTCAATGTGAATGTCCAAGAGATACAGTAAACCTGAAGTGAAGCTTCAGAATCCAAAACTGGTCTCACTGGAACGGCTCAAAACATAGACGGTAAGAAGACCCAGTCTTCTAGTACATAAGTCGGCATTGTGCACTTTCTATTTAATTCCGATGCAATTACTGTGTTTCATCGTCAAAGTGAAGGTCCAATGGATACAGTAAACCTGCAGTCGTGCATATGAATCTAAAACTGGTGACACAGGAAAGGCTTAAACATAGACACTAAGAAAAGTCAGTCTTCTTGTTCGTATGTCGGCATTGTGCCTTTCGTATTTAATTCCGATGCGATGTTTGAGTTTCATCATCTAAGTGAAGAACCAAGGGATACAGTAAACATGAAGTGAAGCATCCGAATCTAAAGCTGGTCTAACAGGAAAGACCCAATACAAAGCCACTAAGAAAAGTCAGTCGTCTTGTACTTATGTCGGCATTGTGCCTTTTGTATTTAATTCCGATGCAATTATTGAGTTTCATCGACAAAGTGAACGTCCAAGGGATACAGTAAACCTGATGTGAAGCATCGGAATCTAAAACTGGTCTCACAGTGAAATCTCAAAGCATAGCCAGTCAGAAGACTCAGTACACTTGTACTTAAGGCGGCATTGCGCCTTTTGTATTTAATTCCGATGCAATTACTGTGTTTCATCGTCAATGTAAACGTCCAAGGGATACTGTAAACCTGAAGTGAAGCATCGGAATCTAAAATTTTGTCTCACAGGATAGGCTCAAAACATTGACACTAAGAAAAGTCAGTGTCTGGTACATTAAGTCGGCATTGTGCCTTTAGGATTATTTTCCGATGCAATTACTGTGTTTCTTCGTCAATGTGAAGGTCTAAGGAACACAGTTAACCTGAAGTGAAGCATCGGCATCTAAATATGGTCTCACAGGGGAGGTTTAAAACATAGACACTAAGGAAAGTCAGTCTTCGTGTACTTAAGGCGGCATTTTGCTTTTTTTAATTAATTCCGATGCAATTACTGTGTTTCATCGTTAATGTGAAGCTCCAAGGGATACTGTGAACCAGCAATTGTGCATCGGAATCCAAAACTGGTTACATAGAAAAAGCTCAAAAATAGACACTAAGGAAAGCCAGTCTTCTCGTACGTAAGGGGGCATTGTGCCTTTTGTATTTAATTCCGATGCAATTACTGTGTTTCTTCGTCAATGTTAATGTGCAAGGGACACAGTATTCCAGCATTTGTGGATCGGAATCCAAAACTGGTGACATAGAGAAGGCTCAAAGCATTGACACTAAGGAAAGACAGTCTCCTTGAACTTAAGTCGGCATTGTACCTTTTGTATTTAATTTCGATGAAATTACTGTGTTTCATCGTCAATGTGAAGGTCCAAGGGATACTGTGAACATGAAGTGAAGCATCCGAATCTAAAACTGGTCTTACGGGGAAGGCATATATCATAGACAGTAAGAATCGTGAAGTGAAGCATTGGAATCTAAAACTGGACTCACAGGACAGGCTCAAAGCATAGACACCAAGAGAAGTCAGTGTTCTTGTACTTGAGGCGGCATTGTGTCTTTTGTATATTATTCCGATGCAATTTCTGTGATTCATCGTTAATGTGAAGGTCCAAGCGATACAGTAAACCTGACGTGAAGTATCGGAATCCAAAACTGGTCTCACAAGGAAGGTTCAAAACATATACACTAAGAAAATTCAGTCTTCTTGTACTTATGGCGGCATTGTGCCCTTTGTATTTAATTCCGATACAATTACTGTATTTCATCGTCAATGTGAAGGTCCAAGCCATACAGTAAACCAGCAAATGTGCATCGGAATACAAAACTGGTGACACAGGAAAGGCTCGAAACATAAACACTAAGAAAAATGAGTCTTCTTGTACTTAAGTCGGAATTGTGCATTTTGTAACTAATTCCGATGCAATTTCTGTGTTTCATCGTCAATGTGAATGTCCAAGAGATAAATTAAACCAGAAGTGAAGCTTCAGAATCTAAAACTGGTCTCACTGGAAAGGCTCAAATCATAGACGGTAAGAAGACTCAGTCTTCAAGTACATAAGTCGGCATTGTGCACTTTCTATTTAATTCCGATGCAATTACTGTGTTTCATCGTCAAAGTGAAGGTCCAATGGATACAGTAAACCTGCAGTCGTGCATCGGAATCTAAAACTTGTGACAGAGGAAAGGGTTAATCATAGACACCAAGAAAAGTCAGTCTTCTTGTACTTATGTCAGCATTGTGCCTTTCGTATTTAATTAAGATGCAATGTTTGAGTTTCATCGTCAATGTGAAGAACCAAGGGCTACAGTAAACATGAAGTGAAGCATTCGAATCTAAAGCTGGT
Source organism: Schistocerca americana (assembly GCF_021461395.2). NCBI lineage: Eukaryota > Metazoa > Arthropoda > Insecta > Orthoptera > Acrididae > Schistocerca > Schistocerca americana. The sequence continues at coordinate 10,483,473 of NW_025725481.1, read as the reverse complement.
CTAACAGCAGGCTCAATATATAGCCACTAAGAAAAGTGAGTCGTCTTGTACTTATGTCAGCATTGTGCCTTTTGCATTTAATTCCGATGCAATTTTTGTGTTTCATCGACAAAGTGAAGGTCCAAGGGATACAGTAACCCTGAAGTGAAGCATCGGATTCTGATACTGGTCTCACAGTGAGGACGCAAAACATAGCCAGTCAGGAGACTCAGTACACTTGTACTTAAGTCGGCATTGTGCCTTTTGTATCTAATTCCGATGCAATTTCTGTGTTTCATCGTCAATGTGAAGGTCCATGGGATACAGTAAGCCTGCAGTTGTGAAGCGGAATCTAATAGTGGTGACACAGAACAGGTCTCAAACATAGACACTAAGAAAAGTCAGTCTTACTGTACTTAAGTCGGCATTGTGCCATTTGCATTTAATTCCGATGCAATTACTGTGTTGCATCGTCAATGTGTTGGACCAAGGGATACAGCAAACCAGAAGCGAGGCATCGGAATCTACAACTGGTCTCACAGGGTAGGCTCTAATCGTAGACAGTAAGATGACACAGTCTTCAAGAACTTAAGTCGGCATTGTGCCTTTTATATTTAATTCCGGTGCAATTTCTGCGTTTCATCGTCAATGTGATTGTCCAATTGATACTGTAAACCTGAAGTGAAGCATCGGATTCTAAAATTGGTCTCACAGGATAGGCTCAAAACATAGTCACTAAGTTAAGTCAGTCGTCTTGTACTGAAGTCGGCATTGTGACTTTAGTATTTATTTCCGATGCAGTTACAGTGTTTCATCGTCAATGTGAAGGTCCAAGGGATACAGTAAACCCGAAGTTAAGCATCGGAATCTAAAACTGGTCTCACAGGAGAGGCTCAAAATATAGACACTAAGAAAAGTCAGTCTTCTTGTACATAAGTCGGTCATTAGAATTTTATATTTAATTTCGATGCAATTTCTGTGTTTCATCGTCAAAGTGAAGGTCCAAGGAATACAGTAAACCTAAAGTGAAGCATCGGAATCTAAAACTGGTCTCACAATAAAGGTTCAAATCATAGACGGTAAGAAGACTCAGTCTTCTTAAACATAGGTCGGCATTGTGCCCTTTGTATTTAATTCCGAAGCAATTACTGTGTTTCATTGTCAATGTGAAGGTCCAAGGCATGCAGTAAACCTGAAGTGAAGCATCGGAATCTAAAACTGGTCTCACAGGAGAGGCTCAAAATATAGACACTAAGAAAAGTCAGTCTTCTTGTACATAAGTCGGTCATTAGCCTTTTATATTTAATTCCGATGAAATTTTTGTGTTTCGTCGTCAAAGTGAAGGGCCAAGGGATACAGTAAATCTGAAGTGAAGCATCGGAATCTAAAACTGGTCTCACAGGGACGGCTCAAATCATAGACAGAAAGATGACGCAGTCTTCCAGCACTTAAGTCGGCATTGTGCCTTTTTGTATTTAATTCTGATGCAATTTTTGTGTTTCATCGTGAAAGTGAAGTTCCGAGGGGCACAGTAAACCTGCAATGAAACATCGGAATGGAAAACTGTTCTCACAGTGAAGGCTCAAATTATAGGCAGTAAGAAGACTCAGTCCTCTTGTACTTAAGTCGGCATTGTGCATTTTGTATTTAATTCCGATACAATGTTTGTGTTTCATCGTCAATGTGTAGGTCCAAGGGATACAGTAAACCTGCAGTTGTGAATCGGAATCTAAAACTGGTGACCCAGGACAGGTTCGAAACATAGGCACTAAGAAAAGTCGTTCTTTTTGTACTTAAGTCGGTATTGTGCCTATTGTTTTTAATTCCGATGCTATTACTGTGTTACAACGTCAATATGATGGTCCAAAGGATACAGCAAACCTGAAGTGAAGCATCGGAATCTAAAACTGGTCTCACAGGGAGGGCACACTTCATAGGCAGTAAGAAGAAACAGCCTTCTAGAACTGATGTCGGTATTGTGCCTTTTTTATTCAATTGCGATGCACTTCCTATATTTCATCGTCAATGAGAATGATCAAGGGATACTGTAAACCACAAGTGAAGCATCGGAATCCAAAACCAGTCTCACAGGATAAACTCAAACCATAGACACTAAGAAAAGTCAGTGTCTTGTACTTAAGTCGGCATTATACTCTTTGTATTTAATTCCGATGTAATTACTGTGTTTCATCGTCATTGTGATGGTCCAAGGGATACAGTAACCCTGAAGTGAAGCATCGGAATCTAAAATTGGTCTCACAGGAAAGGCACAAAGTATGGACACAAAGTAGAGTCAGTCTTCTTGTACTTAAGTCGGCATTGTGAATTTTGTATTTAACCCCGATGCAATTATTGTGCTTCATCGTCTAAGTGAAGGTCCAAGGGATACAGTAACCCTTAAGTGAAGCATTCGGAATCTAAAACTGGTTCACAGGAAAGGCTCAAAGCATAGACAGTAAGAAGACCCAGTCTTCTAGTACTTAAGTCGGCCTTGTGCCTTATGTATTAATTCCGATGAAATTTCTGCGTTTCTTGGACAAAGTGTAGGTCCAAGGGCAACTGTAAACCTGAAGTGAAGCATCGGAACCTATAACTGGTCTCACAGAAAAGGCTCAAAACAAAGACACTAAGAAAAGTCAGTCGTCTTGTACTTAAGTCGGCATTGTGCCTTTTGTACTTAATTCCGATGCTATTTCTGTGTTTCATCGTCAATGTGAATGACCAAGGGATACTGTAAACCTTAAGTGAAGTATCGGAATCTAAAATTGGTCTCACAGGATAAACTCAAAACATAGACACTAGGTAACGTCAGTGTCTTGTACTTAAGTCGGCATTAGGCCTTTTGTATTTAATTCCGATGCAATTACTGTGTTCCTTCGTCAATGTGATGGTCCAAGGGATACAGTAAACCTCAAGTGAAACATCGGAAACTAAAACTGGTCTCACAGGGAAGGCTAAAAACATAGACAATAAGAAAAGTCAGTCTTCTTCTACTTAAGTCGACATTGTGCCTTTTGTATTTAATTCCGATGCAATTTCTGTGTTTCATCCTCAATGTGAAGGTCCACGTGATACAGTAAACCTGAAGTAAAGCATCGGAATCTAAAACTGGTTTAACAGGAAAGGCTCCAAGCAGAGACAGTAAGAAGACTCAGTCCTCTTCTACGTAAGTCGGCATTGTGCATTTTGTATTTAATTCCGATACAATGTTTGTTTTTCATCGTCAATGTGAAGGTCCAAGGGATACAGTAAACCTGCAGTTGTGAATCGGAATCTAAAACTGGTGACCCAGGACAGGTTTAAAACATAGACACTAAGAAAAGTCGTTCTTTTTGTACTTAAGTCGGTATTGTGCCTATTGTTTTTATTTCCGATGCTACTACTGTGTTACAACGTCAATATGATGGTCCAAAGGATACAGCAAACATGAAGTGAAGCATCGGAATCTGAAACTGGTCTCACAGGGAGGGCACACATCATAGACAGTAAGAAGAAACAGCCTTCTAGAACTGATGTCGGCATTGTGCCTTTTTTATTTAAGTACGATGCACTTTCTGTGTTTCATCGTCAATGAGAATGATCAAGGGATACTGTAAATCACAAGTGAAGCATCGGAAGCCAAAACCAGTCTCACAGTATAAACTCAAAACATAGACACTAAGAAAAGTTAGTGTCTTGTACTTAAGTCGGCATTATGCTTTTTGTATTTAATTCCGATGAAATTACTGTGTTTCATCGTCAATGTGAAGGTCCAAGGGATACTGTAACCCTGAAGTGAAGCATCGGAATCTAAAATTGGTCTCACAGGAAAGGCATAAAGTATGGACACAAAGAAGAGTCAGTCTTCTTGTACTTAAGTCGGCATTGTGAATTATGTATTTAACTCCGATGCAATTGTTGTGTTTCACCGTCTAAGTGAAGGTCAAAGGGATACAGTAACCCTGAAGTGAAGCATTCGGAATCTAAAACTGGTTTCACAGGTAAGGCTCAAAGCTTAGACAGTAAGAGGACCCAGTCTTCTAGTACTTAAGTCGGCATTGTGCCTTATGTATTTAATTCCGATGCAATTTATGCGTTTCCTCGACAAAGTGTACGTCCAAGGGACACAGTAAACCTGAAGCGAAGCATCGGAATCTAAAACTGGTCTCACAAGGGAGGTTCAAACATAGACACTAAGAAAAGTCAGTCTTCTTGTACTTAAGGCGGCATTGTGCCTTTTGTATTTAATTCCGATGCAATTACTGTGTTTCTTCGTTAATGTTAATGTGCAAGGGATACAGTATTCCAGCAGTTGTGGATCGGAATCCAAAACTGGTGACATAGAGAAGGCTCAAAGCATTGACACTAAATAAAGTCAGTCTTCTTGAACTTAAGTCAGCATTTTACCTTTTGTATTTAATTTCGATGAAATTTCTGTGTTTCATCGTCAATGTGAAGGTCCAATGGGTACAGTAAACCTGCAGTTGTGCATCGGAATCTAAAAATGGTGACACAGGAAAGGCTCGAAACATAGACACTAAGAAAAGGCAGTCTTCTTGTACCTAAGTAGGCATTGTGCCTTTTATAATTAATTCCGATGCAATTTCTGTGTTTCATCGTCAGTGTGAAGATCCAAGTGATGCAGTAAACCTGAAGTGAAGCATTGGAATCTAAAACTGGTCTCACAGGTAAGGCTCAAAACATAGACGGTAAGAAGACTCAGTCTTCTTGTACACATGTCGGCATTGTGCCCTTTGTATTCAATTCCGATGCAATTACTGTGTTTCATCGTCAAAGTGAAGGGCTAATGGATACAGTAAACCTGCAGTCGTGAATCGGAATCTAAAACTGGGGACACAGGGAAGGCTCAAATCGTAGGCAGTAAGAAGACACAGTCTTCTAGTACTAAATTCGGCATTGTGCCTTTTGTATTTTATTCCGATGCAATTTCTGTGTTTCATCGTCAATGTGAAGGTCCAAGGGAAACAGTAAACCTGATGTGAAGCATCGGAATGTAAAACAGGTCTCAAGGGTAAGGCTCAATACATAGACACTAAGATAACTCAGTCTTCTTGTATTTAAGTCAGAGTTGTGCCTTCAGTATTTAATTCCGTTGCTATTTCTGTGTTTTATCGTCAATGTGAAGGTCCAAGGGATACAGTAAACCTGAAGTGAAGCATCGTAATGTAAAACTGGTCACTCAGGAAATGCTCAAAACGTAGACGTTAAGAATACTCAGTCGTCTTGTACTTAAGTCGGCATTGTGCCTTTTGTATTTAATTCCGATGCAATTTCTGTGTTTCATCGTCAATGTAAAGGTCCAAGAGATACAGTATACCTCACGTGAAGCATCGGAATTTAAAACTGGTCTCACAGAGAAGGTTAAAAACTTAGACACTAAGAAAAGTCAGTCTTCTTGTACTTAAAGCGGCATTGTGCCTTTTGTATTTAATTCCGATGCAATTTCTGTGTTTCATCGTCAATGTAAAGGTCCAAGAGATACAGTAAACCTCACGTGAAGCATCGGAATTTAAAACTGGTCTCACAGAGAAGGTTAAAAACTTAGACACTAAGAAAAGTCAGTCTTCTTGTACTTAAAGCGGCATTGTGCCTTTTGTATTTAATTGCGAAGCAATTACTGTGTTTTATCGTCATTGTGAAGGTCAAAGGGAAACAGTAAACCAGCAGTTGTGTATCGGAAACCAAAACTGGTGACATTGATAAAGCTCAAAACATAGACACTAGGAAAAGTCAGTCTTCTTGAACTCAAGTCGGCATTGTGCCTTTTGTATTTAATTTCGTTGCAATTTCTGTGTATCATCGTCATTGTGTAGGCCCAAGGGATACAGCAAACCTGGTGTTGTGTATGGGTAACTACAACTGGTAACACAGGAGAGGCTCGAAACATAGACACTAAGAAAAGTCAGTTTTCTTCCACTTAAGTCGACATTGTGCCTTTTGTAAATACTTCCGATGCAAATTCTGTGTTTCATCGTCAATGTGAAGGTCGACGTGATACAGTAATCTTGAAGGGAAGAGTCGGAATATAAAACGGGTAACACAGAAAAGGCCCAAACTATAGACACTAAGAAAAGTCAGTCATCTTGTACTTAAGTCGGCATTGTGTTTTTTGTATTTAATTACGATGCAATTTCTGTGTTTCATCGTCAATGTAATGGACCAAAGGAGACAGTAAACATGACGTGAAGAATCGGAAACTAAAACTAGACTCACATAGAAGGCTCAAAGCATAGACAGTAATAAGACTCAGTCTAATTGTACTTATGTCGGCACTGTTCCTTTTGTATTTAATTCCAATGCAATTCTTGTGTTTCATCGTCAATGTGAAGGTCCAAAAGATACTATAAACCAGAAGTGAAGCATCGGATCTAAAACTGGTCTCACAGGATAGGCGCAAAACATAGACACTAAGAAAAGGCAGTCGTCTTGTACTTAAGTCGGCACTGTGACTATTGTATTTAATTCTGATGCAATTACTGTGTCCCATCGTCAAAGTGAAGGTCCAAGGGATACAGTAAATTTGAAGTGAAACATCGCAATCTAAAATTGGTCTCACAGGAACGGCTCGAAATATAGACACTATGAACAGTCAGTCTTCTTGTACTTAAGTCGGCATTGTGCCTTTGGTATTTAACTCCGATGCAATTGTTGTGTTTCGTCGTCTAAGTGAAGGTCCAAGGGATACAGTAAACCTGAAGTGAAGCATCGGAATCTAAAACAGGTTTAACAGGAAAGGCTCAAAGCATAGACAGTAAGAAGACTCAGTACTCTTCTACGTACGTCGGCATTGTGCCTTTTGTATTTAATTCCGATGCAATTTCTGTGTTTCATCGTCAATGTGAAGGTCCTAGTGAGACAGTAAACCTGAAGTGAAGCATCGGATTCTAAAACTGGTCTCACAAAAACGGCTCAAAATATAGACACTAAGAAAAGTCTGTCTTCTTGTACTTAAGTCGGCATTGTGTTTTTGGTATTTAATTCCTATGCAATTTTTGTGTTTCATCGTCAAAGTGAAGGCCCAAGGGATACATAAACCTGAAGAGAAGCATTTGAATCTAAAACTGGTCTCGCAGTGATGGCTCAAAACATAGACAGTAAGAAGACTCAGTCCCCTTGTACTTAAGTCAGCATTAAGCCTTTTGTATTTAATTCCGATGCAATTTCTGTGTTTCATCGACAATGTGAAGGTCCAAGGGTTACAGTAAACCAGAAGAGAAACATCGGAATCTAAAACTGGTCTCACAGGAACGACTCAAAGTATAGACACTAGGAATAGTCAGGCTTCTTGTACTTAAGTCGGCATTGTGCCTTTTGTTTTTAACTCCGATGCAATTGTTGTGTTTCATCGTCTAAGTGTAGGTCCAAGGGATACAGTAAACCTGAAGTAAAGCATCGGAATCTAAAACAGGTTTAACAGGAAAGGCTCAAAGCATAGACGGTAAGAAGACTCAGTCCACTTGTACGTAAGTCGGCAATGTGCCATTTGTATTTATTTCCGATGCAATGTCTGTGTTTCAGCGTCAATGTGAAGGTGCTAGTGATACAGTAAACCTGAGGTGAGGCAACGGAATCTAAAACTGGTCTCACAGGAACGGTTCAAACTATAGACACTAAGAAAAGTCAGTCTTCTTCTACTTAAGTCGACATTGTGCCTTTTGTAATTACTTCCGATTCAATTTCTTTGTTTCATCATCAAAGTGAAGGTCCACGTGATACAGTAAACCTGAAGGGAAGCATCGGAATCTAAAACTAGTAACACAGGAAAGGCTCAAAACATAGACAGTAAGAAGTCTCAATCTTCTTATATTTATGTCGGCATTGTGTCTTTTGTACGAGATTTATTTCCGATGCAATTTCTGTGTTTCATCGTCAATGTGAAGGACCAAAGGAGGCAGTAAACCTAATGTGTAGCATCGGGATCTGAAACTGGTCTCACAAGAACGGCTTAAAATATAGACACTAAGAAAAGTCAGTCTTCTTGTACTTGAGTCGGTATTGTGCCATTTGTATTTAATTCCTATGCAATTACAGTGTTTCATCGTCAAACTGAAGATCCAAATGATACAGTAATCCTGCAGTCGAGCATCGGAATCTAAAACTGATGACACAGAAAAGACTTAAACATAGACACTAAGAAAAGTCGGTATTCTTGTACTTAAGTCGGCATTGTGCCTTTTGTATTTAACTCTGTTGCATTTGTTGTGTAACATCGTGAAAGTGAAGGTTTAAGGGATACAGCAAACCTGAAGTGGGGCATCGGAATCTAAAACTAGTCTCACAGGGATTGCTCAAATCATTGACAGTAAGAGGACACAGTCCTCTTGTACGTAAGTCGGCATTGTGCCTTTTTAATTTAATCCAGAAGCAATTTCTGCGTTTCATCGTCAATGTGAACGTCCAAGGGATACAGCAAACATGAAGTGAAGCATCGGAATCTAAAACTGGTCTCACAGGGAGGGCACACATCATAGACAGTAAGAAGAAACAGCCTTCTAGAACTGATGTCGGCATTGTGCCTTTTTTATTTAAGTACGATGCACTTTCTGTGTTTCATCGTCAATGAGAATGATCAAGGGATACTGTAAATCACAAGTTAAGCATCGGAATCCAAAACCAGTCTCACAGTATAAACTCAAAACATAGACACTAAGAAAAGTTAGTGTCTTGTACTTAAGTCGGCATTATGCTTTTTGTATTTAATTCCGATGCAATTACTGTGTTTCGTCGTCAATGTGATGGTCCAAGGGATACTGTAACCCTGAAGTGAAGCATCGGAATCTAAAATTGGTCTCACAGGAAAGGCATAAAGTATGGACACAAAGAAGAGTCAGTCTTCTTGTACTTAAGTCGGCATTGTGAATTATGTATTTAACTCCGATGCAATTGTTGTGTTTCATCGTCTAAGTGAAGGTCAAAGGGATACAGCAACCCTGAAGTGAAGCATTCGGAATCTAAAACTGGTTTCACAGGTAAGGCTCAAAGCTTAGACAGTAAGAGGACCCAGTCTTCTAGTACTTAAGTCGGCATTGTGCCTTATGTATTTAATTCCGATGCAATTTATGCGTTTCCTCGACAAAGTGTACGTCCAAGGGACACAGTAAACCTGAAGCGAAGCATCGGAATCTAAAACTGGTCTCACAAGGGAGGTTCAAACATAGACACTAAGAAAAGTCAGTCTTCTTGTACTTAAGGCGGCATTGTGCCTTTTGTATTTAATTCCGATGCAATTACTGTCTTTCTTCGTCAATGTTAATGTGCAAGGGATACAATATTCCAGCAGTTGTGGATCGGAATCCAAAACTGGTGACATAGAGAAGGCTCAAAGCATTGACACTAAGGAAAGTCAGTCTTCTTGAACTTAAGTCGGCATTGTACCTTTTGTATTAAATTTCGATGAAATTTCTGTGTTTCTTCGTCAACGTGAAGGTCCAAGGAATACAGTAAACCTGCAGTTGGGCATCGGAATCTAAAAATGGTGACACAGGAAAGGCTCGAAACATAGACACTAAGAAAAGGAAGTCTTCTTGTACTTAAGTCGGCATTGTGCCTTTTATAATTAATTCCGATGCAATTTCTGTGTTTCGTCGTCAGTGTGAAGATCCAAGTGATACAGTAAACCTGAAGAGAAGCATTGGAATCTAAAACTGGTCTCACAGCTAAGGTTCAAAACATAGACAGTTAGAAGACTCAGTCTTCTTGTACACATGTCGGCATTGTGCCCTTTGTATTTAATTCCGATGCAATTACTGTGTTTCATCGTCAAAGTGAAGGTCTAATGGATACAGTAAACCAGCAGTCGTGAATCGGAATCTAAAACTGGTGACACAGGAAAGGCTTAAGCATAGACACTAAGTAAAGTAAGTCGTCTTGTACTTAAGTCGGCATTGTGCCTTTTGTATTTAATTCCGATGCAATTACTGTGTTGCATCGTCAATGTGAAAGTCCAAGAAATACAGAAAACCTGAAGTGAAGCATCGAAATCTTAAACTTGTCTCACAGGGAACGCTAAAATCATAGACAGTAAGAAGACACAGTCATCTAGAACTTAAGTCGGCATTGTACCTTTTATATTTCATTCCTGTGAAATTTCTGCGTTTCATCGTCAATGTGAAGGTCCAAGGGATACTGTAAACTTGAAGTGAAGCATCGGATTCTAAAACTTGTCTCACAGGATAGGCTCAATACATAGACACTAAGTTAAGTCAGTCGTCTTGTACTGAAGTCAACATTGTGACTTTACTGTTTATTTCCGATGCAATTACTGTGTTTCATCGTCAATGTGAAGGTCCAAGGGATACTGTAAACCTGAAGTGAGGCATCGGAATCTAAAACTGGTCTCACAGGAAAGAATCAAAACAGAGACACTAAGAAAAGTCAGTCTTCTTGTACTTAAGGCAGCATTTTGCTTTTTTAATTATTTCCGATGCAATTACTGTGTTTCATCGTTAATGTGAAGCTCCAAGGGTTACCGTGAACCAGCAATTGTGCGTCGGAATCCAAAACTGGTGACATAGAGAAAGCTCAAACATAGACACTAAGGAAAGTCAGTCTTCTCGTACTTAAGTCGGCATTGTGCCTTTTGTATTTAATTCCGATGCAATTTCTGTGTTTCATCGTCAATGCGAAGGTCCAAGGGACACAGTAAACCTGAAGCGAAGCATAGGAATCTAAAACTGGTCTCACAAGGGAGGTTCAAACATAGACACTAAGCAAAGTCAGTCTTCTTGTACTTAAGGCGGCCTTGTGCCTTTTGTATTTAATTCCGATGCAATTACTGTGTTTCTTCGTTAATGTTAATGTGCAAGGGATACAGTATTCCAGCAGTTGTGGATCGGAATCCAAAACTGGTGACATAGAGAAGGCTCAAAGCATTGACACTAAGGAAAGTCAGTCTTCTTGAACTTAAGTCAGCATTTTACCTTTTGTATTTAATTTCGATGAAATTTCTGTGTTTCATCGTCAATGTGAAGGTCCAAGGGATACAGTAAACCTGCAGTTGTGCATCGGAATCTAAAAATGGTGACACAGGAAAGGCTCGAAACATAGACACTAAGAAAAGGCAGTCTTCTTGTACCTAAGTCGGCATTGTGCCTTTTATAATTAATTCCGATGCAATTTCTGTGTTTCATCGTCAGTGTGAAGATCCAAGTGATGCAGTAAACCTGAAGTGAAGCATTGGAATCTAAAACTGGTGTCACAGGTAAGGCTCAAAACATAGACGGTAAGAAGACTCAGTCTTCTTGTACACATGTCGGCATTGAGCGCTTTGTATTTAATTCCGATGCAATTACTGTGTTTCATCGTCAAAGTGAAGGGCTAATGGATACAGTAAACCTGCAGTCGTGAATCGGAATCTAAAACTGGTGACACAGGGAAGGCTCAAATCGTAGGCAGTAAGAAGACACAGTCTTCTAGTACTAAATTCGGCATTGTGCCTTTTGTATTTTATTCCGATGCAATTTCTGTGTATCATCGTCATTGTGTAGGCCCAAGGGATACAGCAAACCTGGTGTTGTGTATGGGTAACTACAACTGGTAACACAGGAGAGGCTCGAAACATAGACACTAAGAAAAGTCAGTTTTCTTCCACTTAAGTCGACATTGTGCCTTTTGTAAATACTTCCGATGCAAATTCTGTGTTTCATCGTCAATGTGAAGGTCGACGTGATACAGTAATCTTGAAGGGAAGAGTCGGAATATAAAACGGGTAACACAGAAAAGGCCCAAACTATAGACACTAAGAAAAGTCAGTCATCTTGTACTTATGTCGGCATTGTGTTTTTTGTATTTAATTACGATGCAATTTCTGTGTTTCATCGTCAATGTGATGGACCAAAGGAGACAGTAAACATGAAGTGAAGCATCGGAAACTAAAACTAGACTCACATAGAAGGCTCAAAGCATAGACAGTAATAAGACTCAGTCTAATTGTACTTATGTCGGCACTGTTCCTTTTGTATTTAATTCCAATGCAATTCTTGTGTTTCATCGTCAATGTGAAGGTCCAAAAGATACTATAAACCAGAAGTGAAGCATCGTATCTAAAACTGGTCTCACAGGATAGGCGCAAAACATAGACACTAAGAAAAAGCAGTCGTCTTGTACTTAAGTCGGCACTGTGACTATTGTATTTAATTCTGATGCAATTACTGTGTCCCATCGTCAAAGTGAAGGTCCAAGGGATGCAGTAAATTTGAAGTGAAACATCGCAATCTAAAATTGGTCTCACAGGACCGGCTCGAAATATAGACACTAAGAAAAGTCTGTCTTCTTGTACTTAAGTCGGCATTGTGCCTTTGGTATTTAATTCCTATGCAATTTTTGTGTTTCATCGTCAAAGTGAAGGCCCAAGGGATACATAAACCTGAAGAGAAGCATTGGAATCTAAAACTGGTCTCGCAGTGATGGCTCAAAACATAGACAGTAAGAAGTCTCAGTCCCCTTGTACTTAAGTCAGCATTAAGCCTTTTGTATTTAATTCCGATGCAATTTCTGTGTTTCATCGTCAATGTGAAGGTCCAAGGGTTACAGTAAACCAGAAGAGAAACATCGGAATCTAAAACTGGTCTCACAGGAACGACTCAAAGTATAGACACTAAGAATAGTCAAGCTTCTTGTACTTAAGTCGGCATTGTGCCTTTTGTTTTTAACTCCGATGCATTTGTTGTGTTTCATCGTCTAAGTGTAGGTCCAAGGGATACAGTAAACCTGAAGTGAAGCATCGGAATCTAAAACAGGTTTAACAGGAAAGGCTCAAAGCATAGACGGTAAGAAGACTCAGTCCACTTGTACGTAAGTCGGCAATGTGCCATTTGTATTTATTTCCGATGCAATTTCTGTGTTTCAGCGTCAATGTGAAGGTGCTAGTGATACAGTAAACCTGAGGTGAGGCAACGGAATCTAAAACTGGTCTCACAGGAACGGTTCAAACTATAGACACTAAGAAAAGTCAGTCTTCTTCTACTTAAGTCGACATTGTGCCTTTTGTAATTACTTCCGATTCAATTTCTTTGTTTCATCATCAAAGTGAAGGTCCACGTGATACAGTAAACCTGAAGGGAAGCATCGGAATCTAAAACTGGTAACACAGGAAAGGCTCAAAACATAGACAGTAAGAAGTCTCAATCTTCTTATATTTATGTCGGCATTGTGTCTTTTGTACGAGATTTATTTCCGATGCAATTTCTGTGTTTCATCGTCAATGTGAAGGACCAAAGGAGGCAGTAAACCTAATGTGTAGCATCGGGATCTGAAACTGGTCTCACAAGAACGGCTTAAAATATAGACACTAAGAAAAGTCAGTCTTCTTGTACTTGAGTCGGCATTGTGCCTTTTGTGTTTAATTCCGATGCTATTTTTGTGTTTCATCGTCAAAGTGAAGGCCCAAGGGATATAGTAAACCTGAAGTGAAGCATTGGAATCTAAAACTGGTCTCACAGTGAAGGCTCAAAACATAGACTGCAAGAAGACTCAGTCCTCTTGTACTTAAGTCGGCATTATGCCTTTTGTATTTAATTCCGATGCAATTTCTGTGTTTCATCGTCAATGTGAAGGTCCAAGGGCTACAGTAAACCTGCGGCTGTGAATCGGATTCTAAAACTGGTGACACAGGGCAGGTTCGAAACATAGTTACAAAGAAAAGTCGGTCTTCTTGCACTTAAGTCGGTATTGTGCCATTCGTATTTAATTCCTATGCAATTACTGTGTTTCATCGTCAAACTGAAGATCCAAATGATACAGTAATCCTGCAGTCGAGCATCGGAATCTAAAACTGATGACACAGAAAAGACTTAAACATAGACACTAAGAAAAGTCGGTATTCTTGTACTTAAGTCGGCATTGTGCCTTTTGTATTTAACTCTGTTGCATTTGTTGTGTAACATCGTGAAAGTGAAGGTTTAAGGGATACAGCAAACCTGAAGTGGGGCATCGGAATCTAAAACTAGTCTCACAGGGATTGCTCAAATCATTGACAGTAAGAAGACACAGTCCTCTTGTACGTAAGTCGGCATTGTGCCTTTTGAATTTAATCCAGAAGCAATTTCTGCGTTTCATCGTCAATGTGAACGTCCAAGGGATACAGTAAACCTGACGTGAAACATCGGAATCTAAAACTGGTCTCTCAGGAAATGCTCAAAACACAGACGGTAAGAAGAATCAGTCGTCTTTTACTTAAGTCGGCATTGTGCCCTCTGTTTTTAATTCCGATGCAATTTCTGTGTTTCATCGTCACTGTAAAGGTCCGAGGGATACTGTAAGCCTCACGTGAAGCATCGGGATCTAAGACTGGTCTCACAGAAACGGTTCTAAACATAGACACTAAGAAAAGTCAGTCTTCTTGTACTTAAGACGGCATTGTGCCTTTTGTATTTAATTCCGATGCAATTAGTGTGTTTCATCATCAAAGTGAAGGTCCAAGGGATACAGTAAACCCGCAGTTGTGAATCGGAATCTAAAACTGGTGACACAGGACAGATACGAAGCATAGACACTAAGAAAAGTCAGTCTTCTTGTACTTAAGTCGGTATTGTGCCTTTTGTATTTAATATCGGTGCAATTACTGCGTCACAATGTCAATGTGAAGGTCCAAGCGATACAGTAAACCTGACGTGAAGCATCGGTATTTAAATCTGGTCTTACAGAGAGGGTTCACATTATAGACACTATGAAAAGTCAGACTTCTTGTACTTATGGCGGCATTGTGCCTTTTGTATTTAATTTCGTCAATGTGAAGGTCCAAGGGATACAGTAAAATTGCAGTTGTGCATCGGAATCTAAAACTGGTGACACGGAAGAATTTCGAATTATAGACACTAAGAAAAGTCTGTCTTCTTGTACTTAAGTCGGCATAGTGCCTTTTGTAATTAATTCCGATGCAATTTCTGTGTCTCATCGTCAATGTGAAGGTCCAAGTGATACAGTAAGCCTGAAGTGAAGCATCGGAATCTAAAACTGGTGACACAGGAAAGGCTTAAACATAGACGCTAAGAAAAGTCAGTCTTCTTGTACTTAAGTTGGCTTTGTGCCTTTTCTATTTAATTCCTATGCAATTACTGTCTTGCGTCATCAATGTGAAGGTCCAAGGGATACAGTAAACCTGAAGTGAAGCATCGGAATCTTAAACTGGTCTCACAGGGACGGCTCAAATCATAGACAGAAAGATGACTCAGTCTTCTAGCACTTAAGTCGGCATTGTGCCTTTTGTATTTAATTCTGATGCAATTTTTGTGTTTCATCGTGAAAGTTAGGTTCGAGGGGCACAGTAAACCTGCAATGAAACATCGGAATCGAAAACTGTTCTCACAGTGAAGGCTCAAATTATAGGCAGTAAGAAGACTCAGTCCTCTTGTACTTAAGTCGGCATTGTGCACTTTGTATTTAATTCCGATACAATGTTTGTGTTTCATCGTCAATGTGAATGTCGAAGGGATACAGTAAACCTGCAGTTGTGAATCGGAATCTAAAACTGGTGACCCAGGACAGGTTCGAAACATAGGCACAAAGAAAAGTCGTTCTTTTTGTACTTAAGTCGGTATTGTGCCTATTGTTTTTAATTCCGATGCTATTACGGTGTTACAACGTCAATATGATGGTCCAAAGGATACAGTAACCCTGAAGTGAAGCATCGGAATCTAAAATTGGTCTCACAGGAAAGGCATAAAGTATGGACACAAAAAAGAGTCAGTCTTCTTGTACTTCAGTCGGCATTGTGAATTTTGTATATAACTCTGATGCTATTTCTGTGTTTCATCGTCAATGTGAAGGACCAAGGGATACTGTAAACCTCAAGTGAAGTATCGGAATCTAAAATTGGTCTCACAGGATAAACTCAAAACATTGACACTAGGAAACGTCAGTGTCTTGCACTTAAGTCGGCATTATGCCTTTTGTATTTAATTCCGATGCATTTACTGTGTTTCTTTGTCAATGTGAAGGTCCAAGGGATACACTAAACCTGAAGTGAAGCATCGGAAACTAAAACTGGTCTCACAGGAAAGGCTCAAAACATAGACAATAAGAAAAGTCAGTCTTCTTCTACTTAAGTCGACATTTTGCCTTTTGTGCTTAATTCCGATGCAATTTCTGTGTTTCATCGTCAATGTGAAGGTCCACCTGATACAGTAAACCTGAAGTAAAGCATCGGAATCTAAAACTGGTTTAACAATAAAGGCTCAAAGCAGAGACAGTAAGAAGACTCAGTCCTCTTCTACGTAAGTCGGCATTGTGACTTTTGTATTTAATTCCGATGCAATTTCTGTGTTTCATTGCCAATGTGAAGGTCCTAGTGATACAGTAAACCTGAAGTGAAGCATCAGAATGTAAAACTGGTTTCACAAGAAAGGCTCAAAGAATAGACAGTAAGAAGACTCATTCTTCTAGTACTTAAGTCGGCATTGTGCCTTTTGTATTTAGTTCCGATGCAATATCTGCGTTTCATCGGCAATGTGAAGGTCCAAAGGATACAGTAAACCGGCAGTTGTGTATCGGAGTCTGAAACTGGTGGCACAGGAAAGGCTCAAAACATTGACACTAAGAAAAATCAGTGTTCTTGTACTTTAGTAGGTAATGTGCCTTTTGCATTTAATTTCGATGCAATTACTGTGTTACATCGTCAATGTGAAGGTCCAAGCGATACAGTAAACCTGAAGTGAAGCATCGGAATTTAAAACTGGTCTCACAGAGAGGGTTCAAATCATAGACACTATGAAAAGTCAGACTTCTTGTACTTATGGCGGCATTGTGCCTTTTGTATTTAATTTCGTCAATGTGAAGGTCCAAGGGATACAGTAAAATTGCAGTTGTGCATCGGAGTCTAAAACTGGTGACACGGAAGATGTTCGAATTATAGACACTAAGAAAAGTCTGTCTTCTTGTACTTAAGTCGGCATTGTGCCTTTTGTAATTAATTCCGATGCAATTTCTGTGTTTCATCGTCAATGTGAAGGTGCAAGTGATACAGTAAGCCTGAAGTGAAGCTTCGGAATCTAAAACTGGTAACACTGGAAAGGCTTAAACATAGACGCTAAGAAAAGGCAGTCTTCTTGTACTTAAGTTGGCATTGCGCCTTTTGTATTTAATTCCTATGCAATCACTGTCTTGCGTCATCAATGTGAAGGTCCAAGGGATACAGTAAACCTGAAGTGAAGCATCGGAGTCTAAATCTGGTCTCTCATGAAATGCTCAAAACATAGACGGTAGGAATACTCAGTCGTCTTGTACCTAAGTCGGTATAGTGCCTATTGTATTTAATTCCGGTGCAATTTCTGTGTTTCATCGTCAATGTGAAGGTCCAAGGGATACAGTAAACCTGATGTGAAGCATCAGAATCTAACACTGGTCTCACAGGTAAGGCTCAAAACATAGACGGTAATAAGACTCAGTCTTCTTGTACATAAGTCGGCATTGTGCCCTTTGTATGTAATTCCGATGCAATTATTGTGTTTCATCGTCATAGTGAAGGTCCAAGGGATACAGTAAACATGAAATGAAGCATCCGAATCTAAAACTGGTCTCACAGGTAAGTCGCAATACATAGACACTAAGAAAAGTCAGTCGTCTTGTACTTATGTCGGCTTCATGTCTTTTGTATTTAATTCCGATGCAATATTTGTGTTTCATCGACAAAATGAAGGTCCAAGGGATACAGTAAACCTCAAGTGAAGCATCGGAAACTAAAACTGGGCTTACAGTGAAGTCTCAAAACATAGTAAATAAGAAGACTCAGTCCTCTTGTACTTAAGTCGGCATTGTGCCTTTTGTATTTAATTCCGATGCAATTTCTGTGTTTCATCGTCAATGTGAAGGTCCAAGGGATACTGTAATCCCGGAGTGAAGCATTGGAATCTAAAGCTGGACTCACAGGATGGGCTCAAAACTTAGACACTAAGATAAGTCAGTGTCTTGTACTTTAAGTCGGCGTTGTGCATTTTGTGTTTAATTTCGATGCAATTACTGTGTTTCATCGTCAATGTGATAGTCCAAGAGATACAGTAAACCAGCAGTCGTGCATATGAATCTAAAACTGGTGACACAGGAAAGGCCCAAACATAGACACTAAGAGAAGTCAGTCTTCTTGTTCTTAAGTCGGCATTGTGCCTTTCGTATTTAATTCCGATGCGATGTTTGAGTTTCATCATCTAAGTGAAGAACCAAGGGATACAGTAAACATGAAGTGAAGCATCCGAATCTAAAGCTGGTCTTACAGGAAAGACCCAATACAAAGCCACTAAGAAAAGTCAGTCGTCTTGTACTTATGTCGGCATTGTGCCTTTTGTATTCAATTCCGATGCAATTTCTGTGTTTCATCGTCAATGTGAAGGTCCAAGGGATACTGTAAACCTGAAGTGAAGCATAGTAATCTAAAATTTTGTCCCACAGGATAGGCTTAAAACATAGACACTAAGAAAAGTCAGTGTCTGGTACATTAAGTCGGCATTGTGCCTTTAGGATTATTTTCCGATGCAATTACTGTGTTTCTTCATCAATGTGAAGGTCTAAGGAACACAGTTAACCTGAAGTGAAGCATCGGCATCTAAATGTGGTCTCACAGGGGAGGTTCAAAACATAGACACTAAGGAAAGTCAGTCTTCTTGTACTTAAGGCGGCATTTTGCTTTTTTTTAATTAATTCCGATGCAATTACTGTGTTTCATCGTTAATGTGAAGCACCAAGGGATACTGTGAACCAGCAATTGTGCATCGGAATCCAAAACTGGTGACATAGAAAAAGCTCAAACATAGACACTAAGGAAAGTCAGTCTTCTCGTACTTAAGTCGGCATTGTGCCTTTTGTATTTAATTCCGATTCAATTTCTGTATTTCACCGTCAATGTGAGGGTCCAAGGGACACAGTAAACCTGAAGCGAAGCATCGAAATCTAAAACTGGTCTCACAAGGGAGGTTCAAACATAGACACTAAGAAAAGTCAGTCTTCTTGTACTTAAGGCGGCATTGTGCCTTTTGTATTTAATTCCGATGCAATTACTGTGTTTCTTCGTCAATGTTAATGTGCAAGGGATACAGTATTCCAGCAGTTGTTGATCGGAATCCAAAACTGGTGACATAGAGAAGGCTCAAAGCATTGACACTAAGGAAAGTCAGTCTCCATGCACTTAAGTCGGCATTGTACCTTCTGTATTTAATTTCGATGAAATTTCTGTGTTTCTTTGTCAATGTGAAGGTCCAAGGGATACAGTAAACCTGCAGTTGTGCATCGGAATCTAAAAATGGTGACACAGGAAAGGCTCGAAACATAGACACTAAGAAAAGGCAGTCTTCTTGTACTTAAGTCGGCATTGTGCCTTTTATAATTAATTCCGATGCAATTTCTGTGTTTCATCGTCAGTGTGAAGATCCAAGTGATACAGTAAACCTGAAGTGAAGCATTGGAATCTAAAACTGTTCTCACAGCTAAGGCTAAAAACATAGACGGTAAGAAGACTCAGTCTTCTTGTACACATGTCGGCATTGTGCCCTTTGTATTTAATTCCGATGCAATTACTGTGTTTCATCGTCAAAGTGAAGGCCTAATGGATACAGTAAACCTGCAGTCGTGAATCGGAACCTAAAACTGGTGACACAAGAAAGGCTTAAACATAGACACTAAGTAATGTCAGTCGTCTTGTACTTAAGTCGGCATTGTGCCTTTTGTATTTAATTCCGATGCAATTACTGTGTTTCATCGTCAACGTGAAGGTCCAAGGGATACAGTAAAACTGATGTGAAGCATCGGAAACCAAAACTGGTCTCACAAGGAAGGTTCAAAACTTATACACTAAGAAAATTCAGTCTTCCTGTACTTAAGGCGGCATTGTGCCCTTTGTATTTAATTCCGATTCAATTACTGTATTTCATCGTTAATGTGAAGGTCCAAGGGATACAGTAAACCGCAAATGTCCATCGGAATACAAAACTGGTGACACAGGAAAGGCTCGAATCATAGACACTAAGAAAAACGAGTCTTCTTGTACTTAAGTCGGAATTGTGCCTTTTGTAATGAATTCCGTTGCAATTTCTGTGTTTCATCGTCAATGTGAATGTCCAAGAGATACAGTAAACCTGAAGTGAAGCTTCAGAATCCAAAACTGGTCTCACTGGAACGGCTCAAAACATAGACGGTAAGAAGACCCAGTCTTCTAGTACATAAGTCGGCATTGTGCACTTTCTATTTAATTCCGATGCAATTACTGTGTTTCATCGTCAAAGTGAAGGTCCAATGGATACAGTAAACCTGCAGTCGTGCATATGAATCTAAAACTGGTGACACAGGAAAGGCTTAAACATAGACACTAAGAAAAGTCAGTCTTCTTGTTCGTATGTCGGCATTGTGCCTTTCGTATTTAATTCCGATGCGATGTTTGAGTTTCATCATCTAAGTGAAGAACCAAGGGATACAGTAAATATGAAGTGAAGCATCCGAATCTAAAGCTGGTCTAACAGGAAAGACCCAATACAAAGCCACTAAGAAAAGTCAGTCGTCTTGTACTTATGTCGGCATTGTGCCTTTTGTATTTAATTCCGATGCAATTATTGAGTTTCATCGACAAAGTGAACGTCCAAGGGATACAGTAAACCTGATGTGAAGCATCGGAATCTAAAACTGGTCTCACAGTGAAATCTCAAAGCATAGCCAGTCAGAAGACTCAGTACACTTGTACTTAAGGCGGCATTGCGCCTTTTGTATTTAATTCCGATGCAATTACTGTGTTTCATCGTCAATGTAAACGTCCAAGGGATACTGTAAACCTGAAGTGAAGCATCGGAATCTAAAATTTTGTCTCACAGGATAGGCTCAAAACATTGACACTAAGAAAAGTCAGTGTCTGGTACATTAAGTCGGCATTGTGCCTTTAGGATTATTTTCCGATGCAATTACTGTGTTTCTTCGTCAATGTGAAGGTCTAAGGAACACAGTTAACCTGAAGTGAAGCATCGGCATCTAAATATGGTCTCACAGGGGAGGTTTAAAACATAGACACTAAGGAAAGTCAGTCTTCGTGTACTTAAGGCGGCATTTTGCTTTTTTTAATTAATTCCGATGCAATTACTGTGTTTCATCGTTAATGTGAAGCTCCAAGGGATACTGTGAACCAGCAATTGTGCATCGGAATCCAAAACTGGTTACATAGAAAAAGCTCAAAAATAGACACTAAGGAAAGCCAGTCTTCTCGTACGTAAGGGGGCATTGTGCCTTTTGTATTTAATTCCGATGCAATTACTGTGTTTCTTCGTCAATGTTAATGTGCAAGGGACACAGTATTCCAGCATTTGTGGATCGGAATCCAAAACTGGTGACATAGAGAAGGCTCAAAGCATTGACACTAAGGAAAGACAGTCTCCTTGAACTTAAGTCGGCATTGTACCTTTTGTATTTAATTTCGATGAAATTACTGTGTTTCATCGTCAATGTGAAGGTCCAAGGGATACTGTGAACATGAAGTGAAGCATCCGAATCTAAAACTGGTCTTACGGGGAAGGCATATATCATAGACAGTAAGAATCGTGAAGTGAAGCATTGGAATCTAAAACTGGACTCACAGGACAGGCTCAAAGCATAGACACCAAGAGAAGTCAGTGTTCTTGTACTTGAGGCGGCATTGTGTCTTTTGTATATTATTCCGATGCAATTTCTGTGATTCATCGTTAATGTGAGGGTCCAAGCGATACAGTAAACCTGACGTGAAGTATCGGAATCCAAAACTGGTCTCACAAGGAAGGTTCAAAACATATACACTAAGAAAATTCTGTTTTCTTGTGCTTATGGCGGCATTGTGCCCTTTGTATTTAATTCCGATACAATTACTGTATTTCATCGTCAATGTGAAGGTCCAAGCCATACAGTAAACCAGCAAATGTGCATCGGAATACAAAACTGGTGACACAGGAAAGGCTCGAAACATAAACACTAAGAAAAATGAGTCTTCTTGTACTTAAGTCGGAATTGTGCATTTTGTAACTAATTCCGATGCAATTTCTGTGTTTCATCGTCAATGTGAATGTCCAAGAGATAAATTAAACCAGAAGTGAAGCTTCAGAATCTAAAACTGGTCTCACTGGAAAGGCTCAAAACATAGACGGTAAGAAGACTCAGTCTTCAAGTACATAAGTCGGCATTGTGCACTTTCTATTTAATTCCGATGCAATTACTGTGTTTCATCGTCAAAGTGAAGGTCCAATGGATACAGTAAACCTGCAGTCGTGCATCGGAATCTAAAACTTGTGACAGAGGAAAGGGTTAATCATAGACACCAAGAAAAGTCAGTCTTCTTGTACTTATGTCAGCATTGTGCCTTTCGTATTTAATTAAGATGCAATGTTTGAGTTTCATCGTCAATGTGAAGAACCAAGGGCTACAGTAAACATGAAGTGAAGCATTCGAATCTAAAGCTGGTCTAACAGCAGGCTCAATATATAGCCACTAAGAAAAGTGAGTCGTCTTGTACTTATGTCAGCATTGTGCCTTTTGCATTAAATTCCGATGCAATTTTTGTGTTTCATCGACAAAGTGAAGGTCCAAGGGATACAGTAACCCTGAAGTGAAGCATCGGATTCTGATACTGGTCTCACAGTGAGGACGCAAAACATAGCCAGTCAGGAGACTCAGTACACTTGTACTTCAGTCGGCATTGTGCCTTTTGTATCTAATTCCGATGCAATTTCTGTGTTTCATCGTCAATGTGAAGGTCCATGGGATACAGTAAGCCTGCAGTTGTGAAGCGGAATCTAATAGTGGTGACACAGAACAGGTCTCAAACATAGACACTAAGAAAAGTCAGTCTTACTGTACTTAAGTCGGCATTGTGCCATTTGCATTTAATTCCGATGCAATTACTGTGTTGCATCGTCAATGTGTTGGACCA